>NC_060186.1:77351633-77521633 GCF_021184085.1 Oncorhynchus gorbuscha | reverse complement strand
ATTCACAATAGGAATAGAAGTGCTGTCCTGTGTGATGTACTGTATGCTACCATTCAGCAGCACTAGAATAATGATTTGCATAACACAACACCTGTCTCTGTCCCCCAACACCTCTCTCTCTGTCTCCCAACACCTCTCTCTCTGTCCCCCAACACCTCTCTCTCTGTCTCCCAACACCTCTCTCTCTGTGTCCCAACACCTCTCTCTCTGTCTCCCAACACCTCTCTCTCTTTCTGTCTCCCAACACCTCTCTCTCTGTCTCCCAACACCTCTCTCTCTCTCTGTCTCCCAACACCTCTCTCTGTCCCTCAACACCTCTCTCTCTGTCTCCCAACACCTCTCTCTCTCTCTCTCTGTCTCCCAACATCTCTCTCTCTGTCTCCCAACACCTCTCTCTCTGTCTCCCAACACCCCTCTCTCTCTCTCTGTCTCCCAACACCTCTCTCTGTCTCCCAACCCCTCTCTCTGTCTCCCAACACCTCTCTCCCTGTCTCCCAACACCTCGCTCTCTGTCTCCCAACACCCCTCTCTCTCTCTGTCTCCCAACACCTCTCTTTCTGTCTCCCACCACCTCTCTCTCTGTCTCCCAACATCTCTCTCTCTGTCTCCCAACACCTCTCTCTCTCTGTCTCCCAACACCTCTCTCTCTGTCTCCCAACACCTCTCTCTCTCTCTGTCTCCCAACACCTCTCTCTCTGTCTCCCAGCACCTCTCTCTCTGTCTCCCAACACATCTCTCTCTGTCTCCCAACACATCGCAACACCTCTCTGTCTCCCAACACCTCTCGATGTCTCCCAACACCTCTCGATGTCTCCCAACACCTCTCTCTGTCTCCCAACACCTCTATCTGTCTCCCAACCCCTCTCTCTGTCTCCCAACACCTCTCTCTGTCTCCCAACACCTCTCTCTCTATCTCCCAACACAATGCAACACCTCTCTGTCTCCCAACACCTCTCTCTGTCTCCCAACCCCTCTCTCTGTCTCCCAACACCTCTCTCTGTCTCCCAACCCCTCTCTCTGTCTCTCAACCCCTCTCTCTGTCTCCCAACACCTCTCTCTGTCTCCCAACACCTCTCTCTGTCTCCCAACCCCTCTCTCTGTCTCCCAACCCCTCTCTCTGTCTCCCAACACCCCTCTCTCTGTTATCCCAACACATCGCAACAACTCTCTGTCTCCCAACACCTCTCGATGTCTCCCAACACCTCTCTCTCTCTGTCTCCTAACACCTCTCTCTCTCTCTGTCTCCCAAAACCTCTCTCTCGGTCTCCCAACACCGCTCTCTCTGTCTCCCAAAACCCCCCTCTCTGTCTCCCAACACCTCTCTCTGTCTCCCAACACCTCTCTCTGTCTCCCAACCCCTCTCTCTGTCTCCCAAAACCTCTCTCCCTGTCTCCCAACACCTCTCTGTTTCCCAACACCTCTCTCTGTTTCCCAACCCCTCTCTCTCTCTCTCTGTTTCCCAACCCCTCTCTCTCTCTCTGTCTCCCAACACCTCTCTCTGTCTCCCAACCCCCCTCTCTGTCTCCCAACACCTCTCTCTCTGTCTCCCAACACATCGCAACACCTCTCTGTCTCCCAACACCTCTCGATGTCTCCCAACACCTCTCTCTGTCTCCCAACACCTCTCTCTGTCTCCCAACACATCGCAACACCTCAATGTCTCCCAACACCTCTCTCTGTCTCCCAACACCTCTCTCTGTCTCCCAACACCTCTCTCTGTCTCCCAACCCCTCTCTCTCTCTCTCTGTGTCTCCCAACACCTCTCTCTCTGTCTGTTTCCCAACCCCTCTCTCTCTCTCTCTGTTTCCCAACCCCTCTCTCTCTCTCTCTGTCTCCCAACACCTCTCTCTCTGTCTCCCAACACCCCTCTCTATGTCTGTTTCCCAACCCCTCTCTCTCTCTCTGTGTTTCCCAACCCCTCTCTCTCTCTCTCTGTCTCCCAACACCTCTCTCTGTCTCCCAACACCTCTCTCTCTGTCTCCCAACACATCGCAACACCTCTCTGTCTCCCAACACCTCTCTCTGTCTCCCAACACCTCTCTCTGTCTCCCAACACCTCTCTCTGTCTCCCAACCCCTCTCTCTCTCTCTGTGTGTCTCCCAACACCTCTCTGTCTGTCTGTTTCCCAACCCCTTTCTCTCTCTCTCTGTTTCCCAACCCCTCTCTCTCTCTCTCTCTGTCTCCCAACACCTCTCTCTCTGTCTCCCAACACCCCTCTCTATGTCTGTTTCCCAACCCCTCTCTCTCTCTCTGTGTTTCCCAACCCCTCTCTCTCTCTCTCTGTCTCCCAACACCTCTCTCTCTGTCTCCCAACACCTCTCTCTCTGTCTCCCAACACCTCTCTCTCTCTCTGTCTCCCAACACCTCTCTCTGTCCCTCAACACCTCTCTCTCTGTCTCCCAACACCTCTCTCTCTCTCTCTGTCTCCCAACATCTCTCTCTCTGTATCCCAACACCTCTCTCTCTGTCTCCCAACACCTCTCTCTCTGTCTCCCAACACCTCTCTCTCTCTCTGTCTCCCAACACCTCTCTCTCTGTCTCCCAACACCCCTCTCTCTCTCTCTGTCTCCCAACACCTCTCTCTGTCTCCCAACCCCTCTCTCTGTCTCCCAACACCTCTCTCTCTGTCTCCCAACACCTCGCTCTCTGTCTCCCAACACCTCTCTCTCTCTCTGTCTCCCAACACCTCTCTTTCTGTCTCCCACCACCTCTCTCTCTGTCTCCCAACATCTCTCTCTCTCTGTCTCCCAACACCTCTCTCTCTCTGTCTCCCAAAACCTCTCTCTCTGTCTCCCAACACCTCTCTCTCTCTCTGTCTCCCAACACCTCTCTCTCTGTCTCCCAGCACCTCTCTCCCTGTCTCCCAACACATCTCTCTCTGTCTCCCAACACATCGCAACACCTCTCTGTCTCCCAACACCTCTCGATGTCTCCCAACACCTCTCGATGTCTCCCAACACCTCTTTGTCTCCCAACACCTCTATCTGTCTCCCAACCCCTCTCTCTGTCTCCCAACACCTCTCTCTCTATCTCCCAACACAATGCAACACCTCTCTGTCTCCCAACACCTCTCTCTGTCTCCCAACCCCTCTCTCTGTCTCCCAACACCTCTCTCTGTCTCCCAACACCTCTCTCTGTCTCCCAACCCCTCTCTCTGTCTCCCAACCCCTCTCTCTGTCTCCCAACACCTCTCTCTGTCTCCCAACACCTCTCTCTGTCTCCCAACCCCTCTCTCTGTCTCCCAACCCCTCTCTCTGTCTCCCAACACCCCTCTCTCTGTTATCCCAACACATCGCAACAACTCTCTGTCTCCCAACACCTCTCGATGTCTCCCAACACCTCTCTCTCTCTGTCTCCCAACACCTCTCTCTCTCTCTGTCTCCCAAAACCTCTCTCTCGGTCTCCCAACACCGCTCTCTCTGTCTCCCAAAACCTCTCTCTCTGTCTCCCAGCACCTCTCTCTGTCTCCCAACCCCTCTCTCTGTCTCCCAACCCCCCTCTCTGTCTCCCAACACCTCTCTCTGTCTCCCAACACCTCTCTCTGTCTCCCAACCCCTCTCTCTGTCTCCCAAAACCTCTCTCCCTGTCTCCCAACACCTCTCTGTTTCCCAACACCTCTCTCTGTTTCCCAACCCCTCTCTCTCTCTCTCTGTTTCCCAACCCCTCTCTCTCTCTCTGTCTCCCAACACCTCTCTCTGTCTCCCAACCCCTCTCTCTGTCTCCTAACACCTCTCTCTCTGTCTCCCAACACATCGCAACACCTCTCTGTCTCCCAACACCTCTCGATGTCTCCCAACACCTCTCTCTGTCTCCCAACACCTCTCTCTCTGTCTCCCAACACATCGCAACACCTCTCTGTCTCCCAACACCTCTCTCTGGCTCCCAACACCTCTCTCTGTCTCCCAACACCTCTCTCTGTCTCCCAACCCCTCTCTCTCTCTCTGTGTCTCCCAACACCTCTCTCTCTGTCTGTTTCCCAACCCCTCTCTCTCTCTCTCTGTTTCCCAACCCCTCTCTCTCTCTCTCTGTCTCCCAACACCTCTCTCTCTGTCTCCCAACACCCCTCTCTATGTCTGTTTCCCAACCCCTCTCTCTCTCTCTGTTTCCCAACCCCTCTCTCTCTCTCTCTGTCTCCCAACACCTCTCTCTCTGTCTCCCAACACCTCTCTCTGTCTCCCAACACCTCTCTCTGTCTCCCAACACCTCTCTCTGTCTCCCAACACCTCTCTCTCTCTCTCTGTCTCCCAACACCTCTCTCTCTCTCTCTGTCTCCCAACACCTCTCTCTCTCTCTGTCTCCCAACACCTCTATCTCTCTCTCTGTCTCCCAACACCTCTCTCTCTCTTTGTCTCCCAACACCTCCTTCTCTCTGTCTCCCAACACCTCTTTCTCTCTCTCTGTCTCCCAACACCTCTCTCTCTCTCTCTGTCTCCCAACACCTCTCTCTCTCTCTGTCTCCCAACACCTCTCTCTCTCTCTGTCTCCCAACACCTCTCTCTCTCTCTCTGTCTCCCAACACCTCTCTCTCTCTGTTTCCCAACACCTCTCTCTCTCTCTCTGTCTCCCAACACCTCTCTCTTTTTATTTTTTATTGTACCTTTATTTAACAAGGCAAGGTAGTGTGTTAAATGTGTTTTATTTATTATTGTCACTGGATAGGTGACAATACGTGCCCAAAGTAAACTGCCTGTTTCTCAGGCCCAGAAGCCAGGATATGCATATAATTGGTAGCAATGGATAGAAAACACTTTGAAGTTTGTAGAAAATTTAAACCAAAAACATACCTGAAACCTTGAACACCAGGACTGTTGCTGACGCCATTTCCAGTCTCAAATTGCAGACTTCTTTACATGTTGCTGTGCGTTTTGTTGCCAATCTTACTTTGCTACCTGACAACTTTACAGTTTTTACTTTTATATTACCGTTTATGTTTTTGGTTTTTCACTCAACTTTTTTTCATTAAACTTTTTCACTCTGGACGCTTTATCTGGACGCTTTATCCAGACGAAGCTAAGTAGTAACATTAACATGATGCCATCTAACTGCAGTCGCTGTACTCATAATACACAGGAGAACGATCGCATTACGGTGAAGATAGCTGTGCTGTAAACCCAGCTTCAGACGCAACAGTGCCACCAGTAAGTACAGATACTAACGTTAGTATAAATCCCCTCGCATGGTCCTCGCAGCCGGACAACTTTCTCATGGCTTCTGGAGGGAAATGCTTTAGGAACGCTCAACCGGTGTCGCTCATTCAGCCGACAGAAACTTTCAACCGGTTCTCCCCATTAAGCAGCGAGTCGGAGTCTGAGGCCGAGCCTTCTCTGGTCTCTACTCCTCCCGTTACGGGGTCTGAGATGCCGAAGCTTCCCACCATTAGCTCTAACAAATTGAAAACCCTAGTCATTGGCGACTCCATTAACCGCAGTAGTAGACTTAAAACGATTCATCCAGCGATCACACACTGTTTACGAGGGGGCAGGGCTACCGATGTTAAGGCTAATCTGAAGCTAAAACTGGCGAGTGTAGAGAGTTTAGAGATATTGTTATCCACGTCGGCACCAACAATGTTAGGATGAAACAGTCAGAGGTCACCAAGTGCAACATAGCTTCAGCGTGTAAATCAGCTAGAAAGATGTGTCGGCATTGAGTAATTGTCTCTGGCCCCCTACCAGTTAGGGGGAGTGATGAGCTCTACAGCAGAGTCTCACAACTCAATCGCTGGTTGAAAATTGTTTTCTGCCCCTCCCAAAAGATCGAATTTGTAGATAATTGGCCCTCTTTCTGGGACTTGCCCACAAACAGGACCAAGCCTGGCCTGCTGAGGAGTGACGGACTCCATCCTAGCTGGAGGGGTGCTCTCATCTTATCTACCAACATAGACAGGGCTCTAACTCTAACTGGTTGTTAGCCAGCCTGCTAGCTTAGTGGAGTCAGTGTAGCACAGTCAGTGTAGTCAGATAAGCTATCCCCATTGAGACCATGTCTGTGCCTCGACCTGGGTTGATCAAAACTAAACATGGAGGTGTTCGCCTTAGCAATCTCTAAAGACCTCCTCCATTCCTGCCATCATTGAAAGAGATTGTGATACCACACATCTCAAAATAGGGCTACCTCATGTTAGATCCCTCACTTTCAAGGCAGTTATGGTCAATGAACTAATCACTGATCATAATCTTCATGTGATTGGTCTGACTGAAACATGGCTTAAGCCTGATGAATTTACTGTGTTGAATGAAGCCTCACCTCCTGGTTACACTAGTGACCACATCCCCTGTGCATCCTGCAAAGGCGGAGGTGTTGCTAACATTTACAATAGCAAATTTCAATTTACAAAAAAAACAATGACGTTTTTGTCTTTTGAGCTTCTAGTCATGAAATCTATGCAGCCTACTCAATGACTTTTTATAGCTACTTTTTATAGCTACTGTTTACAGGCCTCCTGGGCCATATACAGCATTCCTCATTGAGTTCCCTTAATTCCTATCGGACCTTGTAGTCATAGCACATAATATTCTAATCTTTGGTAACTTTAATATTCACATGGAAAAGTCCACAGACCCACTCCAAAAGGCTTTCGGAGCCTTAGGTTGTATTGAAACAACAGGTTGTATTGAAACAATAGGTTGTATTGAAACAACAGGTTGAATTGAAACAATATGTTGTATTGAAACAGCGGGTTGTATTGAAACAATAGGTTGTATTGAAACAGCGGGTTGTATTGAAACAATAGGTTGAATTGAAACAATAGGTTGTATTGAAACAATAGGTTGAATTGAAACAATAGGTTGAATTGAAACAGCGGGTTGTATTGAAACAATAGGTTGTATTGAAACAGATGTCAGCCCAACATATGTATTATGAATATGTACACGAACTGGAATTAAAGTCAGACTACATCAGTGGCACAAAATATACATCTCCTTTAAATATTGATCTTTTTTTTTGCGTCGACAACCAAACACAAATCCATTTCCCTTTTTCAATCTAGTAAATATCGCCCTAAAGTTGAGGCTATCTTAAAAAACTAATGTAACAGTATTTATTCAACCTTAAAATGAGTAACACATCCCATGGCCACATTTTGAGGTTACTGTAACTCTGAATGTGTAATGGAGTCAAAGAAAGCATGCAATGGTCAAAATAATTTAGGGATCTTCACAATTACTGTAATAATCTGCAACAAATCTCAAATAAAATTAATCACTTGCACTGTGTACTTTTTATGGATTCCACAACTGCAATCCAGGTCATTTGGTTCTGCTATTAGATGTAGCACAGCTCTAACACATTAGGTTGTTGAATCAGTACATCATATTGGACAATGTATTTCCATTTGAACTGTGCTGTACTTTTAAATGGATGGAGAGTGTTGGAGCTGAGTTACCAGGGTAAGGTGTTGGAGCTGTGTTACCAGGGTAAGGTGTTGGAGCTGAGTTACCAGGGTAAGGTGTTGGACCTGAGTTACCAGGGTAAGGTGTTGGAGCTGAGTTACCATGGTAAGGTGTTGGAGCTGTGTTACCAGGGTAAGGCGTTGGAGCTGAGTTACCAGGGTAAGGTGTTGGAGCTGTGTTACCAGGGTAAGGTGTTGGATCTGAGTTACCAGGGTAAGGTGTTGGAGCTGAGTTACCAGGGTAAGATGTTGGAGCTGTGTTACCATGGTAAGGTGTTGGATCTGTGTTACCAGGGTAAGATGTTGGAGCTGAGTTACCAGGGTAAGATGTTGGAGCTGTGTTACCATGGTAAGGTGTTGGATCTGTGTTACCAGGGTAAGGTGTTGGAGCTGTGTTACCAGAGTAAGATGTTGGAGCTGAGTTACCAGGGTAAGGTGTTGGAGCTGTGTTACCAGGGTAAGGTGTTGGAGCTGTGTTACCAGGGTAAGGTGTTGGAGCTGAGTTACCAGGGTAAGGTGTTGGAGCTGAGTTACCAGGGTAAGATGTTGGAGCTGTGTTACCATGGTAAGGTGTTGGATCTGTGTTACCAGGGTAAGGTGTTGGAGCTGAGTTACCAGGGTAAGGTGTTGGAGCTGAGTTACCAGGGTAAGGTGTTGGAGCTGAGTTACCAGGGTAAGGTGTTGGAGCTGAGTTACCAGGGTAAGGTGTTGGATCTGTGTTACCAGGGTAAGATGTTGGAGCTGAGTTACCAGGGTAAGGTGTTGGAGCTGTGTTACCAGAGTAAGATGTTGGAGCTGAGTTACCAGGGTAAGGTGTTGGAGCTGTGTTACCAGGGTAAGGTGTTGGAGCTGAGTTACCAGGGTAAGGTGTTGGAGCTGTGTTACCAGGGTAAGGTGTTGGAGCTGTGTTACCAGGGTAAGGTGTTGGAGCTGAGTTACCAGGGTAAGGTGTTGGAGCTGAGTTACCAGGGTAAGATGTTGGAGCTGTGTTACCATGGTAAGGTGTTGGATCTGTGTTACCAGGGTAAGGTGTTGGAGCTGAGTTACCAGGGTAAGGTGTTGGAGCTGAGTTACCATTGTAAGGTGTTGGAGCTGAGTTACCAGGGTAAGGTGTTGGAGCTGAGTTACCAGGGTAAGGTGTTGGATCTGAGTTACCAGGGTAAGGTGTTGGAGCTGTGTTAGCAGAGTAAGATGTTGGAGCTGAGTTACCAGGGTAAGGTGTTGGAGCTGTGTTACCAGGGTAAGGTGTTGGAGCTGAGTTACCAGGGTAAGGTGTTGGAGCTGAGTTACCAGGGTAAGGTGTTGGAGCTGTGTTACCAGGGTAAGGTGTTGGACCTGAGTTACCAGGGTAAGGTGTTGGAGCTGAGTTACCAGGGTAAGGTGTTGGAGCTGTGTTACCAGGGTAAGGTGTTGGAGCTGAGTTACCAGGGTAAGGTGTTGGAGCTGAGTTACCAGGGTAAGGTGTTGGAGCTGAGTTACCAGGGTTAGGTGCTGGAGCTGTGTTACCAGGGTTAGGTGCTGGAGCTGTGTTACCAGGGTAAGGTGTTGGAGCTGTGTTACCAGGATAGGTGTTGGAGCTGTGTTACCAGGGTAAGGTGCTGGAGCTGTGGTACCATTGTAAGGTGCTGGAGCTGAGTCAGTTTCATGTTGCGTGTAGTGATGTGTTGAGTTGAAAATGTAGAGAAGCAGAGAGTGTTGGGGGTGGAGAGAGGTGTTGTAGTGTGTTGGGAGACAGAGAGAGGTGTTGTAGTGTGTTGGGAGACAGAGAGAGGTGTTGTGATGTGTTGGGAGACAGAGCGAGGTGTTGTGGTGTGTTGGGCGACAGGCGGCAGGGTAGCCTAGTGGTTAGAGCGTTGGACTAGTAACCGAAAGGTTGCAAGTTCATATCCCCGAGCTGACAAGGTACAAATCTGTCTTTCTGCCCCTGACCAGGCAGTTAACCCACTGTTCCTAGGCCATGATTGTAAATAATTATTATTTCTTAACTGACTTGTTAAATAAAGGTTACAACCTATGTGTATGCTGTGTGTTTCAACCCTTAGAGGACGTGTGCCTTAGAGGACGTGTGCCTTAGAGGACGTGTGCCTTAGAGGACGTGTGTCTTAGAGGACGTGTGTCTTAGAGGACGTGTGTCTTAGAGGACGTGTGTCTTAGAGGACGTGTGTATTAGAGGACGTGTGTCTTAGAGGACGTGTGTCTTAGAGGACGTGTGTCTTAGAGGACGTGTGTCTTAGAGGACGTGTGTCTTAGAGGACGTGTGTCTTAGAGGACGTGTGTCTTAGAGGACGTGTGTCTTAGAGGACGTGCATTTCAACCCTGTGTCTTAGAGGACGTGTCTCTTAGAGGACGTGTGCCTTAGAGGACGTGTGCCTTAGAGGACGTGTGTCTTAGAGGACGTGTGTCTTAGAGGACGTGTGTTTCAACCCTTAGGTGTGTCTTAGAGGACGTGTGTCTTAGAGGACGTGCATTTCAACCCTGTGTCTTAGAGGACGTGTCTCTTAGAGGACGTGTGTCTTAGAGGACGTGTGTTTTAGAGGACGTGTGTCTTAGAGGACGTGTGCCTTAGAGGACGTGTGCCTTAGAGGACGTGTGCCTTAGAGGATGTGTGCCTTAGAGGACGTGTGTCTTAGAGGACGTGTGTCTTAGAGGACGTGTGTTTCAACCCTTAGAGGACGTGTGTCTTAGAGGACGTATGTCTTAGAGGACGTGTGTCTTAGAGGACGTGTGTCTTAGAGGACGTGTGTCTTAGAGGACGTGTGTCTTAGAGGACGTGCATTTCAACCCTGTGTCTTAGAGGACGTGTCTCTTAGAGGACGTGTGTCTTAGAGGACGTGTGTTTTAGAGGACGTGTGTCTTAGAGGACGTGTGTCTTAGAGGACGTGTGTCTTAGAGGACGTGCATTTCAACCCTGTGTCTTAGAGGACGTGTGTCTTAGAGGACGTGTGTCTTAGAGGACGTTTGTCTTAGAGGACGTGTGTCTTAGAGGACGTGTGTCTTAGAGGACGTGTGTTTCAACCCTAGAGGACGTGTGTCTTAGAGGACGTGTGTCCTCTAAGAGAGGCCTCAACTTGTGTGACCTGGAAAAACTGACCCAGAACCAATTGGAGGAGAGAGAGGCCTCAATTTGTGTGACCTGGAAAAACTGACCCAGAACCACCTGGAGAATAGTGAGGCCTCAACTGGTGTGACCTGGAAAAATTGATCCAGAACCACTTGGAGAATAGTGAGGCCTCAACTGGTGTGACCTGGAAAAACTGACCCAGAACCACTTGGAGGATAGTGAGCCCTCAACTGGTGTGACCTGGAAAAACTGACCGAGAACCACTTGGAGGAGAGAGAGGCCTCAATTTGTGTGACCTGGAAAAATTGACCCAGAACCACCTGGAGAATAGTGAGGCCTCAACTGGTGTGACCTCGAAAAACTGACCCTGAGATGGCTTATATATATAAACTACCGTTCAGAAGTTTGGGGTCACTTAGAAACATCCTTGTTTTTTGTCCATTAAAATAACATCAAATTGATCAGAAATACATTGTAGTTAATGTTGTAGATGACTATTGTAACTGGAAATGGCAGATTTTATTATGGAATATATACAGTGACTTACAGAAAACGTTTGACCTCTGTCATTGCCAACAAAGGGTATATAACAAAGTATTGAGAAACTTTTGTTATTGACCAAATACTTTTTTCCACCATAATTTGCAAATAAATTCATTAAAAATCCTACAATGTGATTCTTGTTTTATCTGTCATAGCTGAAGTGTACCTATGATGAAAATTGCAGGCCTCTCATCTTTTTAAGTAGGAGAACTTGCACTGGCTGACTAAATACTTTTTTGCATTACTGTACATAGGCCAGTTATCAGCAACCATCACTCCTGTGTTCCAATGGTATGTTGTGTTATCTAATCTAAGTGTTTCATTTTTAAAGGTGAATTAATCATTAGGAAACCCTTTTGCAATGATGTTAGCACAGCTGACAACTGCTGTCCTGATTAAGTTGGACCGCAGAGTGAAGGAAAAGCAGCCAACAAGTGCTCAGCATATGTGGGAAATCCTTCAAGACTGTTGGAAAAGCATTCCAGGTGAAGCTGGTTGAGAGAATAGCAAGAGTATTCAAAGCTGTCATCAAGGCAAAGAGTGGCTACTTTAAAGAATCTAAATAGATTTTGATTTGTTTAACACTTTGATAGTTGTTTCATGATTCCATATGTTATTTCATAGTTGTGATGTCTTCACTATTATTCTACAATGTAGAACATAGTACAAATAAAGAAAAGCCCTGGAATGAGTAGGTGTGTCCAAACTTTTGACTTAATTTATATATATATAAAATAAAATAATGACTCACCAAATAAGTGCATACGTCTCTAATGGCATGCTATTCCCTATATAGTGCACTTCATTTAAACAGGGCCCCACATAGGACTCTGGTCAAAAGTAGTGCACTTAGAAGGGAATAGGGTGCCATTTCGAACGCAGACAGACAATCAGGGTTGATGTTTAGTCCGTATGGGCCGTGGGCGGTTGCTTCTCTAGGAGGCTGGTGAAGCAGGAAGGAATGTTAACAAAGGTGTAAGTTTCAAATGCCGTTGAGAGATATTTAAAAACAAGAAAAAGGTGCTCTTGTCATTCTCTCTCCATCGGCAACAAGACATCACAAATATCAACTAACGCTTGGATCCAATTGAAGGGCGGTCTAATCTCTATTCTATGTATCTCTGGGGAGAATATATTCCACCGTTTCACCATAAACAACTATTCTCTGTATCTCTGGGGAGAATATATTCCACCGTTTCACCATAAACAACTATTCTATGTATCTCTGGGGAGAATATATTCCACCGTTTCACCATAAACAACTATTCTATGTATCTCTGGGGAGAATATATTCCACCGTTTCACCATAAACAACTATTCTCTGTATCTCTGGGGAGAATATATTCCACCGTTTCACCATAAACAACTATTCTATGTATCTCTGGGGAGAATATATTCCACCGTTTCACCATAAACAACTATTCTATGTATCTCTGGGGAGAATATATTCCACCGTTTCACCATAAACAACTATTCTCTGTATCTCTGGGGAGAATATATTCCACCGTTTCACCATAAACAACTATTCTCTGTATCTCTGGGGAGAATATATTCCACCGTTTCACCATAAACAACTATTCTATGTATCTCTGGGGAGAATATATTCCACCGTTTCACCATAAACAACTATTCTATGTATCTCTGGGGAGAATATATTCCACCGTTTCACCATAAACAACTATTCTCTGTATCTCTGGGGAGAATATATTCCACCGTTTCACCATAAACAACTATTCTCTGTATCTCTGGGGAGAATATATTCCACCGTTTCACCATAAACAACTATTCTATGTATCTCTGGGGAGAATATATTCCACCGTTTCACCATAAACAACTATTCTATGTATCTCTGGGGAGAATATATTCCACCGTTTCACCATAAACAACTATTCTATGTATCTCTGGGGAGAATATATTCCACCGTTTCACCATAAACAACTATTCTATGAATCTCTGGGGAGAATATATTCCACCGTTTCACCATAAACAACTATTCTCTGTATCTCTGGGGAGAATATATTCCACCGTTTCACCATAAACAAGTCGTAGATTTCCATAGAAAGTGTTGGAAGACATTGTTCCCATGATTGAAGATTCGCTGAACAGGACGGAGGTGAATTGAAGTGGATTGTGAAAAACAATGGTACAGTTTACATTAACATTTTAGAAACAAGACGTAGATTTCCATACATTTTTTTGGAATGAATATAAACTCAAGGACACATTCTTCAGATGAGCAATGATCTTCCCTTTGAACTTGTGGTCTATGCACTGGAGAGGAATGGAACAGTAGAACAACCATGTAGTGTAGGTGTATATTGCTCCTCTTGGGAGGTGATTTGCCCATATTCAGTCTTGTATTGAATATAAAGCCAAGGAAATTACACATTCTTCAGACGATTGAAGATTCGTCTTGGATTTATCTAATTCAGCTTCATGCAGCTGTACACTAGACAGTATATTCTAAGCTTTCTCTGGATTGAAACTGTCGAACAATCGTAAAGATACAACTCTACCTCTATGGAAATAGTGGGCTAGTGTACATTAGTGTTTTCCTCCAGAGGTAAGATGCCCTACTTCTGAAGAAGAACAAAGAAAGTAAAAAAGATTGAAAAAAATAGCATAAAGGTACCCCCCCCCTCCCCCCTCCCGCAGATAAGATGAAGCCAGATGCATCTTGGGTAAAAGTGCCAGAGGCCCTCTCTCTCTCTCTCTTACGCCTCTGGCTTATCCCTGACACGATGAGGTATGGTGTTGTGTTGAAGAGTGTAGACACACACACACACACACACACACACACACACACACACACACACACACACACACACACACACACACACACACACACACACACACACACACACACACACACACACACACACACACACACACACACACACACACACACACAGCTCTCTCAATACCCTGGATATTAGCATCATAATGGAATCCTGTACAGTCAGACAGGAGAGAAGAATTGACGAAGCAGACGTCTACAGTATAAGCTGCCTTCGCTGTATAGAACAGAATAGATGTTGACTCAGGCAGCAGGTTGATATGGCGCTTTTCAGTGTTTGGCTAATGCAGGAGTTTCAGTGTTTGGCTAATACAGGAGTTTCAGTGTTTGGCTAATACAGGAATGTCAGTGTTTGGCTAATGCAGGAGTTTCAGTGTTTGGCTAATGCAGGAGTTTAAGTGTTTGGCTAATACAGGAGTTTCAGTGTTTGGCTAATACAGGAGTTTCAGTGTTTGGCTAATTCAGGAGTTTCAGTGTTTGGTTAATGCGGGAGTTTCAGTGTTTGGCTAATGCAGGTGTTTCAGTGTTTGGCTAATGCAGGAATGTCAGTGTTTGGCTAATGCAGGAGTTTCAGTGTTTGGCTAATGCAGGAGTTTCAGTGTTTGGCTAATGCAGGAATGTCAGTGTTTGGCTAATGCAGGAGTTTCAGTGTTTGGCTAATGCAGGAGTTTCAGTGTTTGGCTAATGCAGGAGTTTCAGTGTTTGGCTAATACAGGAGTTTCAGTGTTTGGCTACTGTATTTGCACAGCAATTGAGTTACATTTTGTGAAGTCCCAGAGTTGACGTCTGGTTTAATCATTCTAATGCACTTTAATGTCACCATTTATCACATTTAGCATCTGCTGTCACTCCTCTACCAGGTTAACATATGCTGTCACTAATCTCTACCAAGTTGTTCCGGCGCCGACTGAGATGGCCGCCTCGCTTCGCGTTCCTAGGAAACGAATCCGTTTTTTGTTTTTTTACGTGTTATTTCTTACATTAGTACCCCAGGTCATCTTAGGTTTCATTACATACAGTCGAGAAGAACTACTGAATATAAGATCAGCGTCAACTCACCATCAGTACGACCAAGAATATGTCTTCCGCGACGCGGATCCTGTGTTCTGCCTTACAAACAGGACAACGGAATGGATCGCATGCAGCGACCCAAGGAAACGACTCCGAAAAAGAGGGAAACGCGGCGGTGTTCTGGTCAGACTCCGAAAAAGGGCACATTGCGCACCACTTCCCAGTATTCTTCTTGCCAATGTCCAGTCTCTCGACAACAAGGTTGATGAAATCCGAGCAAGGGTGGCATTCCAGAGGGACATCAGAGACTGCAACGTTCTCTGCTTTACGGAAACATGCCTTACTGGGAAGACGCTATCCAGGGCGGTGCAGCCAACGGGTTTCTCCACGCATCGCGCGGACAGAAACAAACATCTCTCTGGTAAGAAGAGTGGCGGGGGCGTATGCCTCATGACTAACGGGACATGGTGTGATGAAGGAAACATACAGGAACTCAAATCCTTCTGTTCACCTGATTTAGAATTCCTCACAATCAAATGTAGACCGCATTATCTTCCAAGAGAATTCTCTTCGATTATAATCACAGCCGTATATACCCCCCCCCAAGCAGACACATCGATGGCTCTGAACGAACTTTATTTAACTCTTTGCAAACTGGAAAACATTTATCCGGAGGCTGCATTCATTGTAGCTGGGGATTTTAACAAAGCTAATCTGAAAACAAGACTCCCTAAATTTTATCAGCATATCGATTGCGCAACCAGGGGTGGTAAAACCTTGGATCATTGTTACTCTAACTTCCGCGACGCATATAAGGCCCTGCCCCGCCCCCCTTTCGGAAAAGCTGACCACGACTCCATTTTGCTGATTCCTGCCTACAGGCAGAAATTAAAACAAGAGGCTCCCACGCTGAGGTCTGTCCAACGCTGGTCAGACCAAGCTGACTCTACACTCCAAGACTGCTTCCATCACGTGGACTGGGACATGTTTCGTATTGCGTCAGATGGGAATATTGACGAATACGCTGATTCGGTGTGCGAGTTCATTAGAACGTGCGTTGAAGATGTCGTTCCCATAGCAACGATTAAAACATTCCCTAACCAGAAACCGTGGATTGATGGCAGCATTCGCGTGAAACTGAAAGCGCGAACCACTGCTTTTAATCAGGGCAAGGTGTCTGGCAACATGACTGAATACAAACGGTGCAGCTATTCCCTCCGCAAGGCTATTAAACAAGCTAAGCGTCAGTACAGAGACAAAGTGGAATCTCAATTCAATGGCTCAGACACAAGAGGCATGTGGCAGGGTCTACAGACAATCACGGACTACAAGATGAAATCCAGCCCAGTCACGGACCAGGATGTCTTGTTCCCAGGCAGACTAAATAACTTTTTTGCCCGCTTTGAGGACAATACAGTGCCACTGACACGGCCTGCAACGGAAACATGCGGTCTCTCCTTCACTGCAGCCGAGGTGAGTAAGACATTTAAACGTGTTAACCCTCGCAAGGCTGCAGGCCCAGACGGCATCCCCAGCCGCGCCGTCAGAGCATGCGCAGACCAGCTGGCCGGTGTGTTTACGGACATATTCAATCAATCCCTATACCAGTCTGCTGTTCCCACATGCTTCAAGAGGGCCACCATTGTTCCTGTTCCCAAGAAAGCTAAGGTAACTGAGCTAAACGACTACCGCCCCGTAGCACTCACTTCCGTCATCATGAAGTGCTTTGAGAGACTAGTCAAGGACCATATCACCTCCACCCTACCTGACACCCTAGACCCACTCCAATTTGCTTACCGCCCAAATAGGTCCACAGACGATGCAATCTCAACCACACTGCACACTGCCCTAACCCACCTGGACAAGAGGAATACCTATGTGAGAATGCTGTTCATCGACTACAGCTCGGCATTCAACACCATAGTACCCTCCAAGCTCGTCATCAAGCTCGAGACCCTGGGTCTCGACCCCGCCCTGTGCAACTGGGTACTGGACTTTACATTTACATTTACATTTAAGTCATTTAGCAGACGCTCTTATCCAGAGCGACTTACAAATTGGTGCATTCACCTTATGACATCCAGTGGGACAGTCACTTACAATAGTGCATCTAAAACTTAGGGGGGGGGTGGGGTGAGAGGGATTACTTAACCTATCCTAGGTATTCCTTAAAGAGGTGGGGTTTCAGGTGTCTCCGGAAGGTGGTGATTGACTCCGCTGTCCTGGCGTCGTGAGGGAGTTTGTTCCACCATTGGGGGGGCCAGGGCAGCGAACAGTTTTGACTGGGCTGAGCGGGAGCTGTACTTCCTCAGTGGTAGGGAGGCGAGCAGGCCAGAGGTGGATGAACGCAGTGCCCTTGTTTGGGTGTAGGGCCTGATCAGAGCCTGGAGGTACTGAGGTGCCGTTCCCCTCACAGCTCCGTAGGCAAGCACCATGGTCTTGTAGCGGATGCGAGCTTCAACTGGAAGCCAGTGGAGAGAACGGAGGAGCGGGGTGACGTGAGAGAACTTGGGAAGGTTGAACACCAGACGGGCTGCGGCGTTCTGGATGAGTTGAAGGGGTTTAATGGCACAGGCAGGGAGCCCAGCCAACAGCGAGTTGCAGTAATCCAGACGGGAGATGACAAGTGCCTGGATTAGGACCTGCGCCGCTTCCTGTGTGAGGCAGGGTCGTACTCTGCGGATGTTGTAGAGCATGAACCTACAGGAACGGGCCACCGCCTTGATGTTAGTTGAGAACGACAGGGTGTTGTCCAGGATCACGCCAAGGTTCTTGGCGCTCTGGGAGGAGGACACAATGGAGTTGTCAACCGTGATGGCGAGATCATGGAACGGGCAGTCCTTCCCCGGGAGGAAGAGCAGCTCCGTCTTGCCGAGGTTCAGCTTGAGGTGGTGATCCGTCATCCACACTGATATGTCTGCCAGACATGCAGAGATGCGATTCGCCACCTGGTCATCAGAAGGGGGAAAGGAGAAGATTAATTGTGTGTCGTCTGCATAGCAATGATAAGAGAGACCATGTGAGGTTATGACAGAGCCAAGTGACTTGGTGTATAGCGAGAATAGGAGAGGGCCAAGAACAGAGCCCTGGGGGACACCAGTGGTGAGAGCGCGTGGTGAGGAGACAGATTCTCGCCACGCCACCTGGTAGGAGCGACCTGTCAGGTAGGACGCAATCCAAGCGTGGGCCGCGCCGGAGATGCCCAACTCGGAGAGGGTGGAGAGGAGGATCTGATGGTTCACAGTATCGAAGGCAGCCGATAGATCTAGAAGGATGAGAGCAGAGGAGAGAGAGTTAGCTTTAGCAGTGCGGAGCGCCTCCGTGATACAGAGGAGAGCAGTCTCAGTTGAATGACTAGTCTTGAAACCTGACTGATTTGGATCAAGAAGGTCATTCAGAGAGAGATAGCGGGAGAGCTGGCCAAGGACGGCACGTTCAAGAGTTTTGGAGAGAAAAGAAAGAAGGGATACTGGTCTGTAATTGTTGACATCGGAGGGATCGAGTGTAGGTTTTTTCAGAAGGGGTGCAACTCTCGCTCTCTTGAAGACGGAAGGGACATAGCCAACGGTCAGGGATGAGTTGATGAGCGAGGTGAGGTAAGGGAGAAGGTCTCCGGAAATGGTCTGGAGAAGAGAGGAGGGGATAGGGTCAAGCGGGCAGGTTGTTGGGCGGCCGGCCGTCACAAGACGAGAGATTTCATCTGGAGAGAGAGGGGAGAAAGAGGTCAGAGCACAGGGTAGGGCCGCCCCCAGGTGGTGAGGGTAGGCAACAACATCTCCTCCCCGCTGATCCTCAACACGGGGGCCCCACAAGGGTGCGTTCTGAGCCCTCTCCTGTACTCCCTGTTCACCCACGACTGCGTGGCCACGCACGCCTCCAACTCAATCATCAAGTTTGCGGACGACACAACAGTGGTAGGCTTGATTACCAACAACGACGAGACGGCCTACAGGGAGGAGGTGAGGGCCCTCGGAGTGTGGTGTCAGGAAAATAACCTCACACTCAACGTCAACAAAACTAAGGAGATGATTGTGGACTTCAGGAAACAGCAGAGGGAACACCCCCCTATCCACATTGATGGAACAGTAGTGGAGAGGGTAGCTAGTTTTAAGTTCCTCGGCATACACATCACAGACAAACTGAATTGGTCCACTCACACTGACAGCGTCGTGAAGAAGGCGCAGCAGCGCCTATTCAACCTCAGGAGGCTGAAGAAATTCGGCTTGTCACCAAAAGCACTCACAAACTTCTACAGATGCACAATCGAGAGCATCCTGGCGGGCTGTATCACCGCCTGGTACGGCAACTGCTCCGGCCTCAACCGTAAGGCTCTCCAGAGGGTAGTGAGGACTGCACAACGCATCACCGGGGGCAAACTACCTGCCCTCCAGGACACCTACACCACCCGTTGTTACAGGAAGGCCATAAAGATCATCAAGGACATCAACCACCCGAACCACTGCCTGCTCACCCCGCTATCATCTAGAAGGCGATGTCAGTACAGGTGCATCAAAGCTGGGACCGAGAGACTGAAAAACAGCTTCTATCTCAAGGCCATCAGACTGTTAAACAGCCACCACTAACATTGAGTGGCTGCTGCCAACACACTGTCATTGACACTGACCCAACTCCAGCCATTTTAATAATGGGAATTGATGGGAAATGATGTAAATATATCACTAGCCACTTTAAACAATGCTACCTTATATAATGTTACTTACCCTACATTATTCATCTCATATGCATATGTATATACTGTACTCTACATCATCGACTGCATCCTTATGTAACACATGTATCACTAGCCACTTTAACTATGCCACTTTGTTTACTTTGTCTACACACTCATCTCATATGTATATACTGTACTCGATACCATCTACTGTATGCTGCTCTGTACCATCACTCATTCATATATCCTTATGTACATGTTCCTTATCCCCTTACACTGTGTATAAGACAGTAGTTTTGGAATTGTTAGTTAGATTACTTGTTGGTTATCACTGCATTGTCGGAACTAGAAGCACAAGCATTTCGCTACACTCGCATTTAACATCTGCTAACCATGTGTATGTGACAAATACAATTTGATTTGATTTGACACAGTATGCTGTCATCTGCCTGTCCTCTTGCCTCCATTGGAGATTAAGACATGTGAAGAACCTTCCATTCTGCTATCCTTTCATCCTTTCATTATTCATCTTTCAATCTTTCTGTTCTTCCATCATCTATCCTTCCATCCTGCTATGTTTTGTCCTTCCAAGGTTTAATTCTTCCATCATTCTATACTGCTATCCTTCATCCTTCCAACATTTAATAATTCCATCATTCTATCCTTCCATCCTGCCTGCCTTCATCCTTCCATCCTTCCATCATCTATCCTTCCATCCTGCTATATTTCATCCTTCCAAACTCTAATCCTTCCATCATTCTGTACTGCTATCCTTCATCCTTCAAACATTTAATCCTTCCATCCTTCCATCCTGCTATTCTTCATCCTTCCATCCTAATATCTTTCATCTGTCCATCTGTCCATCCTTCCGTTCTGCAATCCTTTATCTTTCCATCATTCCATTCTGCTACCCTTTATCCTTCCATCCCTCCGTCATTAAATTCTGTCATCCTTCATCCTTCAATCCTTCCATCCTACTATTCTTCATCATTCTAACCTGCTATCCTTAATCTTTCTATCCTTCCATCCTACTATTCTTCATCATTCTATCCTGCTATCCTTAATCTTTCTATCCTTCCATCCTACTATTCTTCATCATTCTATCCTGCTATCCTTAATCTTTCTATCCTTCCATCCTACTATTCTTCATCATTCTATCCTGCTATCCTTAATCTTTCTATCCTTCCATCCTGCTTCCATCATCCATCTATTCTTCCATCCTTCCAACTTGCTATTCTTCATCCTTCCATCCTGCTATCCTTTATCCTTCTGTCCTTCTATTCTGCTATCCATCATACTTCTATCCTTCCATCCTTCCATCCTCCTATCAATTATCCTTCTATTCTTCCATCCCTCCATCCTGCTATCCATCTTTTCGTCCTTCTATCCTTCCATCCTGCTACACATAATCCTTCCATTCTGCTATCCTTCATGCTTCTATCATTCCATCATTTCATCCTTCCATCCTGCTATCCTTCATCATTCTATCCTTCCATTCTGTTATCCTTCATCTTTCCATCCTTCCATCCTGCTATCCTTCATCCTTCTATCCTTCCATTCTGTTAACCTTCATCTTTCCATCCTTCCATCCTGCTACACATAATCCTTCCATTCTGCTATCCTTCATGCTTCTATCATTCCATCATTGCATCCATCCATCCTGCTATACTTCATCCTTCCATCCTGCTATCCTTCATCCTTCTATCCTTCCATTCTGTTATCCTTCATCCTTCTATCCTTCCATCCTGCTATCCTTCATCCTTCTCTCCTTCCATTCTGTTATCCTTCATCCTTCCATCCTTCCATTCTGTTATCCTTCATCTTTCCATCCTTCCATCCTGCTATCCATCATCCTTCCATCCTTCCATTCTGTTATCCTTCACCTTTCCATCCTTCCATCCTGCTATCCATCATCCTTCCATCCTTCCATCCTGCTATCCTTCATCTTTCCATCATTCCATCCTGCTATCCATCATCCTTCTATCCTTCTATCCTTCCATTCTGTTATCCTTCATCCTTCTATCCTTCCATTCTGTTATCCTTCATCCTTCTATCCTTCCATTCTGTTATCCTTCATCTTTCTATCCTTCCATCCTGCTATCCATCATCCTTCCATCCTTCAATTCTGTAATCCTTCTATCCTTCTATCCTGCTATCCTTCATCCTTATATTATTCCATCCTGCTATCCTTCATCCTTCTATAATTCTATCCCACTGTTATCATCCATTCATCCTTTTACCTCCCTCACCAACTTCAAACATCAGCTATCTGAGCAGCTAACCGATCGCTGCAGCTGTACATAGTCTATTCGTAAGTAGCCCACCCATTTTCACCTACCTCATCTCCATACTGTTTTTATTTATTTACATTTCTGCTCTTTTGCACACCAATATCTCTACCTGTACATGACCATCTGATCATTTATCACTCCAGTGTTAATCTGCAAAATTGTAATTATTCGCCTACCTCCTCATGCCTTTTGCACACATTGTATATAGACTCCCCTTTTTTTCTCTGTGTTATTGACTTGTTAATTGTTTACTCCATGTGTAACTCTGTGTTGTCTGTTCACACTGCTATGCTTTATCTTGGCCAGGTCGCAGTTGCAAATGAGAACTTGTTCTCAACTAGCCTACCTGGTTAAATAAAGGTGAAATAAAAAAATATCCATTCTTCCTTATTCCTGTTAGTGCATATTGCTTCTAAATGCAGGAGAGACCATTGCATTGTCACACAACACACACACACACACACACACACACACACACACACACACACACACACACACACACACACACACACACACACACACACACACACACACACACACACACACACACACACACACACACACACACACACACACACACACACCAAAAACACTGCTCTCTCAACACCCTTAGTATTAGCATCATAATGCAATTCTTCATAGTCAGCAAGAAGAGAGGAATTGACCAAGCTGACATCTACAGTATAAGCCGCAACCTGCTCTGGTCTGTCTTTGCTGTATAGAACAGCATAGATTTTGAATCAGGCAGCAGGTTTATATGACTCTACAGCTAGATTTTTAGAGTTAGGCTGATGCAGGATTTTTAGAGTTAGGCTGATGCAGGATTTTTAGAGTTTCGCAGTTGTAGGATATCCTGCTATCCTTCCATCCTTCCATCCTGCTATCCTTCCATCCTTCCATCCTGCTATCCTTCCATCCTTCCATGCTGCTATCCTTCATCCTGCTATCCTTCCATCCTTCCATCCTGCTATCCTTCCATCCTTCATCCTGCTATCCTTCATCCTTCTATCCTTCATCCTTCTATCCTTCCATCCTTCATCTTGCTATCCTTCCATCCTGCTACCCTTCATCCTTCTATCCTTCCATCCTTCCATCCTGCTATCCTTCATCCTTCTATCCTTCATCCTTCTATCCGTATATCCTTCATCCTGCTATCCTTCCATCCTGCTACCCTTCATCCTTCTATCCTTCCATCCTTCCATCCTGCTATCCTTCATCCTTCTATCCTTCCACCCTTCCATGCTGCTACCTTTCATCCTTCTATCCTTCCATCCTTTCATCCTACTATCCTTCATCCATATATTCTTCCATCCTGCTATCATTTATCCTTCCATCCTGCTATCATTTATCCTTCCATCCTGCTACCCTTCATGCTTCTATCCTTCCACCCTTCCATGCTGCTACCCTTCATCCTTCTATCCTTCCAACCTTCAATCCTGCTATTCTTCATCCTTCTATCCTTCATCCTTCTATCCTTCCATCCTTCATCCTGCTATCCTTCCATCCTGCTACCCTTCATCCTTCTATCCTTCCATCCTTCCATCCTGCTATCCTTCATCCTTCTATCCTTCATCCTTCTATCCTTCCATCCTTCATCCTGCTATCATTTATCCTTCCATCCTGCTACCCTTCATGCTTCTATCCTTCCACCCTTCCATGCTGCTACCCTTCATCCTTCTATCCTTCCAACCTTCAATCCTGCTATCCTTCATCCTTCTATCCTTCATCCTTCTATCCTTCCATCCTTCATCCTGCTATCCTTCCATCCTGCTACCCTTCATCCTTCTATCCTTCCATCATTCCATCCTGCTATCCTTCATCCTTCTATCCTTCCACCCTTCCATGCTGCTACCCTTCATCCTTCTATCCTTCCATCCTTCCATCCTGCTATCCTTCATCCATATATTCTTCCATCCTGCTATCATTTATCCTTCCATCCTGCTACCCTTCATCCTTCTATCCTTCCACCCTTCCATGCTGCTACCCTTCATCCTTCAATCCTACCATCCTTCCATCCTGCTATCCTTCATCCATATATTCTTCCATCCTGCTATCATTTATCCTTCCATCCTGCTATCATTTATCCTTCCATCCTGCTATCCTTCATCCTTCAATTCTTCCATCCTTCCATTCTTCACCTTTCCATCCTTCATCCTTCCATCATTCATCCTTCAACCCTTCCATCTCACTATCCTGCTATTCTGCTATCCTTGATCCTTCCATCCTTCGTTCTTTCATTCTTCCATCCTTCCATCCTTTCATCCTTCCTTCCTCTCAGTACATGTGTATTTGTTGCTTCTAAATACACCACAGCCCATTGCTACATCACACACGCATGCACAAGCGCACACACACGCACACAAACACACACACACACACATGCTCGATGAGGCCCCCGGGTGGTCTGTGGTAGGTGAAAGGTGTTATTAAAGGTGAGAGTTGAACTGAAAAGCACTCAAGGTGGGGTGAAGCTCTGATGGAAATTGCTCAGTCAGTAAATGGAAAGGACGACGAGTTCCTGTGTGTGTGTGTGTGTGTGTGTGTGTGTGTGTGTGTGTGTGTGTGTGTGTGTGTGTGTGTGTGTGTGTGTGTGTGTGTGTGTGTGTGTGTGTGTGTGTGTGTGTGTGTGCGTGCGTGTGCGTGTGCGTGTGCGTGTGTGTGTGTGTGTGTGTGTGTGTGTACCCGTACTCTGTGATGACATTACCGGAACATGCTGAGAAGAAATCAAGCAACAAAAGACAGGTGACAGGGAGAGGATAAAATAAGTAGTTGTCAAAGGAAAGGAATGGTTGTGAAATAGCTTTTGTTGTAATTTAGCTATGCAGAGATGATCTAAACTGAGAGACAGGCAGAGTCTGAAATGAAGCAATCTTTATTGAGGGCTGCAAAACATACAGTTATGACTACAAGTACTGTTCCTGTTCCCTGAATGAGGGAAATGAGGTACAACACAGCTATGGGGAGTTCCTGTGCTAGAATCCGTGCCTTGAGTTTATTAAATGTGGAAGGCGGGCTTCCGGTGAGGAATGTTGATCATTGGCCTTGTCAGGCATGATTCTAACGTTCTTCACTGGCAACCGTGTTGGGGCCGGATGGGATGGCTGCTGTTTTATGGGCTCTTAACCTTTTCCGTGTAGGAGGCAGTATTTTCGTTTTTGGCAAAAAACGTACCCATTTGAAACTGCCTATTTCTCAGCCCCAGAAACTAGAATATTCATATCATTGTCAGATTAGTTAGGATAGAAAAAACTCTAAAGTTTCAAAAACTGTAAAACATATTGTCTGTGAGTATAACAGAACTGATATTGGAGTAAGTTTATTGATAGCCTAGCATAGCATTTTGTCCTGATAGCAGCAGGTAACTTGGTCACGGAAATCAGAAAAGCAATCAAATTAAATTGTTTACCTTTGATGAGCTTCGGATGTTTTCACTCACGAGACTCCCAGTTAGATAGCCAATGTTCCTTTTTTCACAAAATATTATTTTTGTAGGCGAAATAGTTCTGTTTGTTCTTCACGTTTGGCTGAGAAATCGCCCGGAAATTGCATTCACGAAAACACCGAAAAATATTCAAAATTAGCTCCATAATATCGACAGAAACATGGCAAACGTTGTTTATAATCAATCCTCTAGGTGTTTTTCAAATATCTATTCGATAATATATCCACCGGGACAATTAGTTGTTCAGTAGGACCGATTGGAATAATGGCTACCTCTGTATTTTACGCGAGAATCACTCTGGGAGCATCAGGTGACCACTTGCGCAATGTAGCCGCTTACGGGTATTCTTCAACATAAATGTGTAAAACTACGTCACAATGCTGTAGACACATTGGGGAATATGGAGAAAAAGTAATCTGGTTGATAGCCCATTTACTGCTCAGTAGGGACGCATTGGAACGCAGCGCTTTCAAAACATGAGGCACTTCCGGATTGGATTTTTCTCAGGCTTTTGCCTGCAACATCAGTTCTGTTTTACTCACAGACAATATTTTTACAGTTTTGTAAACTTTAGAGTGTGTTCTATCCGAAGCTGTCAAATATATGCATATTCTAGCATCTTGTCCTGACAAAATATCCCGTTTACTATGGGAACGTTATTTTTCCAAAAATGAAAATACTGCCCCCTAGTCACAGAAGGATAACCAACCCTGCTTTTTGGTTTGTTTTTTCGCATTGTTTGTAACTTATTTTGTACATACTGTTGCTGCTATCGTCTCATATGATTCCTTACCTTGAACTTGATGACGAACGTCTCTTTAACAAGTCGGACGAGAGGGATTTACTCCAGACAGCCGAACAGGCCCTCATCCCCGTCGCTCAAAGGAGAACGAGAAGGAGATTGGGGTGCCTTGTGAGGATCCGGTGACGAGTGGCAAATCTGCCTTTACCATCTCTACTATTGGCCAACCTACAATCGCTGGATAATAAATTATACAAACTAAAAGCACGTATAGCCTACCAATTGGACATTAAAAACTGTAATATCTTATGTTTCACTGAGTCGTGGCTGATCTACGGCATGAGTAACATACAGCTGGCGGGTTATACACTCTATAGGCAGGACAGAACAGCTCTGGTAAGACAAGGGGTGGCAGTCTATGTATATCTGCAAATAACAGCTGGTGCACAATAGCTAAGGATGTCTCAAGGTTAACTTCTTCGAGATAGGGGGCGCTCTTTTAATTTTTGGATAAAAAACCTTCCCGTTTTAAACAAGATATTTTGTCACGAAAAGATGCTCGACTATGCATGTAATTGACATATTTGGAAAGAAAAAACTCGGACATTTCCAAAACTGCAAAGATATTATCTGTGAGTGCCCCAGAACTAATGCTACAGGCGAAACTAAGATGAAATTTCATACAGGAAATGGTCCAGATTTTGAATGCCCTGTGTTCCAATGTCTCCTTATATGGCTGTGAATGCGCCAGGAATGAGCCTGCACTTTCTGTCGTTTCCCCAAGGTGTCTACAGCATTGTGACGTATTTGTAGGCATATCATTGGAAGATTGACCATAAGAGACTACATTTACCAGGTGTCCGCCCGGTGTCCTCCGTCGAAATTATTGCGTAATCTCCAGGTCCATGCGCGTTCCATTTTCTTCAGAGGAGAAACCAAACTGCCACGAATGATTTATCATCGATAGATATGTGAAAAACACCTTGAGGATTGATTCTAAACAACGTTTGCCATGTTTCTGTCAATATTATGGAGTTAATTTGGAAAAAAGTTTGCGTTGTAATGACTTAATTTTCGTTTTTTTTTTACCCAAACATGATGAACAAAACGGAGCGATTTGTCCTTCACAAATAATATTTTGGGAAAAACTGAACATTTGCTATCTAACTGAGAGTCTCCTCATTGAAAACATGTGAAGTTCTTCAAAGGTAAATTATTTTATTTGAATGCTTTTCTTGTTTTTGTGAAAATGTTGCATGCTGAATGCTAGGCTTAATGCTATGCTAGGCTATCAATACTCTTACACAAATGCATGTTTAGCTATGGTTCAAAAGCATATTTTGAAAATCTGAGATGACAGTGTTGTTAACAAAAGGCTAAGCTTGAGAGCTAATATATTTATTTAATTTCATTTGCGATTTTCATGAATATTTAACGTTGCGTTATGGTAATGAGCTTGAGGCAATAAATAGGATCCCGGATACGGGATTGCTCGTCGCAACAGGTTAAATTAAAGGAAAAATAATTCACTGACCTTTTGAAAATCTTCATCAGATGACAGTAATAGGACATGTTACACAGTACATTTGTTTTTTTCAATAATATGCAATTTATATCCATAAATCTCTGTTTACAATGACGACATGTTCAAAAAATGCTACTAAAATGTGCGGAGAAATTATAACTCCACCAGATAACAGCAATACACATCATAAACTTTGACTAAATATACATGTTCTACATATAGTTAGAAAGATACACTGCTCCTTAATGCAACCGCTGTGTTATATTTATTTTTAACATTACAGAATTCGTTCACTAGGCAATAATCTGAGACGGCGCTCAGACATTAGCAATATTTCTCCGCTATGTTGGAGTCAACAGAAACACAAAATTACCACATAAATATTCCCTTACCTTTGATGGTCTTCGATCAGAAGTCATGCAAGGAGTCATACTTACCAAAAACAGCGTTTGGCTTTCAAGTCTGCGTCTTTGGGTTATCAAACGCGACAAATTCCGGCTGAAATGCAGCCAAAATTTGAGGAGTTGCGCATCAAAACTTCAAAATTACATATTATATGTCGACTAAACTGGTCAAACTAAGTGCAGAATCAAGCTTTAGGATGTTATAAACGTGCAAAACAATTCTCAACTCGAACAGACAAACTCACATTATGTAATGATTCCTGGAACAAAGGGATCTCCAGACGCGACGTGCGCATGAGAGTGCATGTATTTTCGCGTGACCCGAATGTTTTAGCCTGCCAAAGGGTGAGAGAGCGCGCAATTTTCACAATGAAACGCCCCATTGAAAGGGGACATCACGCTGAAGACATGGAAACTGTTGCCAGATCCGTAGCTGGTTGGGAAGGGTTGGGGCGATGACGTCAAAGTTGGCCCAACTTTACTGCTGACAGAGAGACTTTGGGAGAATGGCTGCCCTGTGAGTTCTGCTTTACATACAGACATAATTTGAACGGTTTTAGAAGCTTTAGAGTGTTTTCTATTCAATAATAAATATTATATGCATATATTAGCAATTTTGGACAGATTTATTTTCTGTTTACTATGGGCACGCAATTCCTCCAAAGGGGGCAGTATTCTGCCTAGCTCTCACTGGTTTTAAGCTCGCCTGAGGTAGAGTATCTCTTGATAATCTGTAGACTACACTATCTACCTAAAGAGTTTCCCCCTACAGATATTATTTCCTAAATGTCTTAATGGTGAAGTTACTATGTATGTTTTGCTGTAAAATGTGATGTAATGCCACCTATTACTCTATTTTTCTTGTTCTGTACCCAATGATTTATGAAAACTTGCTTGATGGGTCGATGTCCTCATTGTGGTTTTACAGATGTGTTTAATACATTTTGTGTACACACTTCATTAGAATATTTATCCACATTGTTATATTTGGTAACACTTTCCCTCAACTCCAACCTCATTCGATGCGGGTGGAGCTATGTCTACATAAGGGTGCTAATTTGTTTTTACTCACAAAAGCTTGATACATAAAGCTTATTAACTTCTTAGAACTACCTCTCCCGGATCCGGGAGAATTGTCATCAACTACAATAATTAGAATAACGCAACGGACAAAAAATCTTACTAGAAAATATTAATATTCATGAAATCACAAGTGAAATATAGTGAAACACAGCTTAGTCTTTTGTTATCCTCTTAAGGATCCGCCCCTTTTTTTCAACTGCCTGTGGGTCAGGCCCTGAAGCAAGTATATGCCTATTATTGATACCATTTGAAAGGAAATTCTTTGAAGTTTGTGGAAATGTGAAAGGAATGTAGGAGAATATAACACATTAGATCTGGTAAAAGATAATATAAATAAAAAGAACATGTATTTTTTTAAATGCAAGAGAAAGGCCATAATGTATTAATCCAGCCCAGTTGCATTTTAGATTCTGCCCACTAGATGGCAGCAGTGTGTGTTTGTGTGCAAAATATTAGACTGATCCAATGAACCATTGTACTTCTGTTCTAAATGTTGCATCAAGACTGCCCAAATGTGCCTAATTGGTTTATTAATAACTTTTCAAGTTCAAAACTGGGCACTCTCAAACATTAGCATGGTATTTCTTCACTGTCGTAGCTACTGTAAATAGGACAGTGCAGTTAGATTAACAATAATTGAAATGTAATGAGAAATGTGCAACATATTTTTATATATATACTTTTCCAGTAAATAATCCCAACACTGGTAGTAAATAGGATGTCATTTAGAACACAATTAAGACCTCTATCTCCCCAGACCTCTGGAATGACCTCTATACTTTTAATGTGTTACCACAGAGACCACGGAATGGAGAAGTGCTGACGGTCCACATTCTATAAATGACTTTTCCTTATCTATCTCTGAGCTCATATCATTCTGTCACTACCAGAAGACCATTCTCTCTCTTTTTCTCTCCATCTCTCTCTCTCCCAGCTCTACAATCTATCTTCCTATTCCTCTCTCTCCATCTCTCTCTCTCTCTCCCTGCTTTACAATCTATCTTCATCTTCCTCTCTCACCATATCTCTCTCTCCCTCTTCTTTCTCTCAGGCTTTGACAGGTGGGCTAGAAAAGACAATTAACTATTCTATTAGGTCTGCTGTTTGCTTATGGGTGTAGAATGGCTTCCCAAATGATCCTAAATGGACACAGATGGAATGTCTAAACCTCTGTAGCTGAATTTGCTAATCCTATGTCAGGTGTAATAAGAAAAGGTGTTACCCTTGAGTCAGAGATATTGCTGAACGTATATTGTACAGTACATTTCCTATACAAAACCAATATACTGTTTTAAGTTAATATTTTTCTGTAAATACTGAATCCATTCAACAACATATGGGGATTGTTACTTTTCAAGTGGCAGTTGCAACATACTAAGATATACTATAATATATACCACTGTCAGATTCTGAAATATATACATTGCTCAAAAAAATAAAGGGAACACTTAAACAACACAATGTAACTCCAAGTCAATCACACTTCTGTGAAATAAAACTGTCCACTTAGGAAGTAACACTGATTGACAATACATTTCACATGCTGTTGTGCAAATGGAATAGACAACAGGTGGAAATTATAGGCAATTAGCAAGACACCCCCAGTAAAGGAGTGGATCTGCAGGTAGTGACCACAGACCACTTCTCAGTTTCTATGCTTCCTGGCTGATGTTTTGGTCACTTTTGAATGCTGGCGGTGCTTTCACTCTGGTGTTAGCATGAAACGGAGACTACAACCCACACAAGTGTCTCAGGTAGTGCATCTCATCCAGGATGGCACATCAATGCGAGCTGTGGCAAGAAGGTTTGCTGTGTCTGTCAGCGTAGTGTCCAGAGCATGGAGGCGCTACCAGGAGACAAGCCAGTACATCAGGAGATGTGGAGGAGAGCAACAACCCAGCAGCAGGACCACTACCTCCGCCTTTGTGCAAGGAGGAGCAGGAGGAGCACTGCCAGAGCCCTGCAAAATGACCTTAAGCAGGCCACAAATGTGCATGTGTCTGCTCAAACGGTCAGAAACAGACTCCATGAGGGTGGTATGAGGGCCCGACGTCCACAGGTGGGGATTGTGCTTACAGCCCAACACCGTGCAGGATGTTTGGCATTTGACAGAGAACATCAAGATTTATATTTTAGTATTCCCTTTATTTTTTGGAGCAGTGTATATTTAATTTAACCTTTATTTAACTAGGCAAGTCAGTTAAGAACAAATTCTGATTTACAATGACAGCCTACCGGGGAAGAGTTTGTTAACTGCTTGTTCAGGGGCAGAACGAGAGATTTTTACCTTGTCAGCTCGGGGATTCAATCCAGAAACCTTTCAGTTACTGGCCCAACGCTCTAACCACTAGGGTAACTGCCGCCCCTAAAAATATAAAAATACATAATTAATCCAAAGATCTACAGCTGTCACACCCTGATCTGTTTCACCTGTCTTTGTGCTTGTCTCCATCCCCCTCCCCCCCAGGTGTCACCCATCTACCCATTACCCCCTGTGTATTTATACCTGTGTTCTCTGTTTGTCTGTTGCCAGTTCGTCTTGTCAAGTCAACCAGCGTGTTTTTCCATTCTCCTGCTTTTTCCAAGTCTCTGTTTTTCTAGTCCTCCCGGTTCCGACCTTTGCCTGCCCTGACACTGAGCCCTGGGTCAGTGTCAGGGTCTTGCCCTGACACTGGTACAGGGTCTTGCCCATCTGGGTCTCGCCCTGTATCGTTATAACAGCTAGAATTGAAAACCATACTAGGTGGTGGTACAGTTTAAGTTTGTGTCCCAATAATCCCTCGTTCCATCAGACGTGTGAACACGTTTACTACTCCACACAAGTCTAAAAGCATTGGATTGGGGTAGAGGGAGTTCCAGTCATTTTCTTTCAAAACCATAAATGCTTACATGTGCACACTTTGGCGAAAAGCTATATTATTAGGATGCACTGATGCCGAAAGTATTCACCATATTAGAGAACATATGCCAACAGTCTCAATGTCTGTGCATCATGCCTGTTCAGTGGCAGTCATGATGGGGGGCAGTCACTCTAGTGGTTAGAGTGTTGGACTAGTAACCGAAAGGTTGCAAGTTCAAATCCCCGAGCTGACAAGGTACAACTCTGTCATTCTGCCCCTGAACAGGCAGTTAACCCACTGTTCCTAGGCCATCATTGAAAATAAGAATTTGTTCTTAACTGACTTGCCTGGTTAAATAAAGGTTAACAAATAAAATGCCCTGTCTAGTTACAGACACACCTTGGATGGAAGCCGTATGAACACTATAAGACACAGAGACTTGATCAAATTAAGTGATTTCAGTACAACTTGATGACAGTTTCGGACATGAATTCAACAAAGCAAATGGATGATATTTGACAGTAAGGTTAGTAGATAGTTTTCCTTCACATCACACTTCTCAGCACTACCTGACCCAGTCAGAACCGACTGTCAATAATTTGACCATTTCCTTTCCTTTCCATCCTTCTGGATGTCTTCTCTTCCTTTTGAGGGGTGTATGTCTGTCTGTCCATCACTCTGGCAATCTAACCAAAGAGAAGGAGGATGTAGACAGCGAGAAACAGCAAGAGAGAGAGAATAAAGAAATAGAGAACGATTGAGCATGAGACAGAGAGAGAGAGAAAGAGAGTAAGAGAGAGAAATAGTGAAAGAGAGAGAGAATAAAGAAATAGAGAACGATTGAGCATGAGACAGAGAGAGAGAGAGAGTAAGAGAGAGAAATAGAGTGAAAGAGAGAGAGAATAAAGAAATAGAGAACGATTGAGCATGAGACAGAGAGAGAGAGAAAGAGAGAGAAATAGAGTGAAAGAGAGCGAGAATAAAGAAATAGAGAACGATTGAGCATGAGACAGAAAGAGAGAGAGAGAGTAAGAGAGAGGAATAGAGTGAAAGAGAGAGAGAGTAACAAATTCCATCAAGGCACTGTTGCCCTAGAGCACACAAAAAAACTATACATACCTTGGCCTAAACATCAGTGCCACAGGTAACTTCCACAAAGCTGTGAACGAACTGAGACAAGGCAAGAAGGGCATTCTATGCCATCAAAAGGAACATAAATTTCAGCATACCAATTAGGATTTGGCTAAAAATACTTGAATCAATAGAGCCCATTGCCCTTTATGGTTGTGAGGTCTGGGGTCCGCTCACCAACCAAGACTTCACAAAATGGGACAAACACCAAATTGAGACTCTGCACGCAGAATTCTGCAAAAATATCCTTTGTGTACAACGTAGACCACCAAATAATGCATGCTTAGCAGAATTAGGCCGATACCCACTAATTATCAAAATCCAGAAAAGAGCAGTTAAATTCTATAACCACTTAAAAGGAAGCGATTCCCAAACCTTCCACAACAAAGCCATCACCTACAGAGAGATGAACCTGGAGAAGAGTCCCCTAAGCAAGCTGGTCCTGGGGCTCTTTTCACAAACACAAACACACCCCACAGAGCCCCAGGACAGCAGCACAATTAGACCCAACAAAATCATGAGAAAACAAAAGATAATTCCTTGACACATTGGAAAGAATTAACAAAAAAACAGAGCAAACTAGAATGCTATTTGGCGCTACATGGAGAGTACACAGTGGCAGAATACCTGACCACTGTGACTGACCCAAACTTAAGGAAAGCTTTGACTATGTACAGACTCAGTGAGCATAGCCTTGCTATTGATAAAGGCCGCCGTAGGCAGACATGGCTCTCAAGAGAAGACAGGCTATGTGCTCACTGCCCACAAAATGAGGTGGAAACTGAGCTGCACTTCCTAACCTCCTGCCCAATGTATGACCATATTAGAGAGACATATTTCCCTCAGATTACACAGATCCACAAAGAATTCGAAAACAAATCCAATTTTGAAAAACTCCCATATCTACTGGGTGAAATTCCACAGTGTGCCATCACAGCAGCAAGATTTGTGACCTGTTGCCACGAGAAAAGGGCAACCAGTGAAGAACACACACCATTGTAAATACAACCCATATTTATGCTTACTTATTTTATATTGTGTCCTATACAATTTGTACATTGTTAAAACACTGTATATATATAATATGACATTTGTAATGTCTTTATTGTTTTGAAACGTCTGTGTGTGTAACGTTTACTGTTAATTTTTATTGTTTATTTCACTTTATATATTCACTTTATATATTATCTACCTCACTTGCTTTGGCAATGTTAATTAACACATGTTTCCCATGCCAATAAAGCCCTTGAATTGAATTTAATTGAGAGAGAGAGCGAGAGAGAGAGAGAGAGAGAGAGAGAGAGAGAGAGAGAGAGAGAGAGAGAGAGAGAGAGAGAGAGAGAGAGAGAGAGAGAGAGAGAGAGAGAGACATAATGAGTGTGTGAGTGAAAGAGAGACAGAAAGATGGAGAGAACGAAAGAGAGACTGTGAAAGAGAGAGAAAGAGAGACGGGGAATGTGAGAGTATAACAGCTTTGACATGCTATTTCCATTAGACTGAAAGGCAGAGTGGAGAACGAGAGAAAACAGGTAAGTCCTCTGGGGTAGGAGTGTATGTGTGAGTGAGTGAGTGAGTGAGTGTGTGTGTGTGTGTGTGTGTGTGTGTGTGTGTGTGTGTGTGTGTGTGTGTGTGTGTGTGTGTGTGTGTGTGTGTGTGTGTGTGTGTGTGTGTGTGTGTGTGTGTGTGTGTGTGTGTGTGTGTGTGTGTGTGTGTGTGTGTGTGTGTGTGTGTGTGTGTGTGTGTGAGTGTGTATGTGTGAGTGAGTGTGTATCTGTGAGGTGAATGTGTATCTGTGAGTGAGTGTGTATCTGTGAGTGAGTGTGTGTTTGTTTTTATGTGTATAGTTTCCACTACTCTGAATCTGTAGCAATGAGAAGTCAGAGCTTTAGAAGGCCGAAGTTGGAAAAAGCCTGAAGAGACGACTTATGAAATGTACGTTTCTGGAGTGTACTTTCTTCACCAATGTCCTTGAAAGTATTGTGGTTTAATATTCTGAAAACACTTAGTACGGTAACACTGAAGAGAACAGAGATAAAACAGAGATCATTTCATGTCCACTTGAGGGGAAAAATGTAATGTTCTGGATTGTATTTTCTTTAACAATGTGTCCTTGGATGTCGTTGGAATGTGGAAGTAATTTTCATGAACGTATATGCATGTATCTATATGCTATTTGTCTGCATTGAACGGATAGTGTAGAGATGACATCACCAATTCAGCATGTAAAATAAAGGAATGTTTTAATAGGCCTTTTCTAGATGAGGTTATATTTTCTTCCTTGAAAGCAATGAAATGTATTTTCCTCATTTTCCTCATGGTTGCCGTACAACGAGATATGGATTCTCTCTGGTCATTGTGGCTTTGCCGTCTCTGTTATACATTTATCAACTAGCTAATGAGCATTTATCCGCCAAGATCAAAGGGAAAGGATTCTCCTCCCTTTCTCTGTCTCTCACTGTCCCCGGTTTCTCCCTCTCCTTCTTCTCTCCATCTGCCTCTCCCTCTCTCTCTCTCCCCTCTTTTTATTTGTCTCTCTCCCTCTCCCTTCTCTCTCTCTTTTCTCTCTCACCCTCCCTTCCTCCCTCTGTGTCTGTGTCTCTCTCGCCTCTCCCCCCCCCCAAGCTTCCACTCCACCACACTCTTCAGACTTCACTGGGCAGAACGTCACCCCTCCCTCCCTCCCTCCCTCCTGCGTCTCTGACATTGATTCCAACGATTTAAGTCCTCCAGCCCATGACTCAAATGACCTGTAATTTAAAACACCCTTCCATCACGATAATAATTTGCTGCAGTGTAAGTTTCCAGTTATCTCTCCCCCCCCTCTCTCTCTCTCATCCTCTCTTTCTCTTTCCTCTCTCTCCCTCTCCCTCATCCTCTCTTTCCTCTCTCAACCTCTACCTCTCCGCTCTCTCCTCCCTCTGGTTTCCCTCTCTACCTTTTCCCTCTCCTCTCCCTCCTCAATCTGGTCTCCCTCTCTACCTCTTCCCTCTCCTCTCCCTCCTCAATCTGGTCTCCCTCTCTACCTCTTCCCTCTCCTCTCCCCCTCCTCAATCTGGTCTCCCTCTCTACCTCTTCCCTCTCCTCTCCCTCCTCAATCTGGTCTCCCTCTCTACCTCGTCCCCCTCCTCTCTCTTCCCTATTCTTCTCTCTCTGTTTCTCCCTCTCTCTCCTCTCACTCCTCCTTTAATTTATTTTTCCCTCCATTATGGTTGGCGCAATGCTGTGAAAGAATAATAGAGAACAATAAGAACTTGTTAGCTGAGCATTTGGCCTTCAAAGCATACTGTGTGTGTTTGTGTGCAGCATACCCTGTTTTCAACCTGAATCGACTCCCCAAGCATGTGGATGTCAGATCCATCACAGAGAGAATGGAATGGAAGGGGGGATCCACACCAGCGGCGGTCAGTATCATTTAAGATGAGGGAGGGTCATTTTTTTCTATTACAGCATATTGGATGACTGTCATTCCTATTCCATTCACCCAGTTCAATGTAAAATTGATAGTTTTAGGCTATTACATGATACTCAAATGTTCCCTATACCTATCTTGAGATTGCTACAACCTAGCCTGTAACTGAAAGTTTACAGCGTAGGGGCACAGTGCACACAGGCCGAGAGACAAATTTGAGGTGACAGACAATGACACATGGACAGACAGTGACACATTCAATTACGCCCTGCACACTCTTTGCCTGCATCTAGCATCTGATCAAGGGTGTAACCGTTAGTCCAACAGTTGCAAAACAACAGTTTCTATTGGACAAATTCAGGAGTGTGTTTATCCCCGTTTTTCTTCCGTTTGCTTCCCTTTAAGAAGCATTTTTCAACAGAATCACACGTTACTTTCATAGCAGCCACGTTGTATTCCTTCTCGCATCTATGCGCTCTCCTCCTCTCACCTTTTCCCTTTGCTTGTGGACTTCAATGCACAACACATCAGCAGTATGTGACCAGGTGAAAAAACCTCTTCCAAGCCAAACCATATCATAACTATTTACCCTGTGATAATCTAATAAAATAAGCTGCTATGAAAATTATATATATTTTTAAACATACTTTTCTGCAATCACATTTTTTTTTAAGTGGTTGATATGCAAAAAATTTAAATAACAGCTTAAACTGTATGAAAAATAATAATTATCAAAACCTCAGGAAAGATGGATATTTCTGCCTTTCTTTCAGTCCATTCGAACACATTCAAATTCTTGAAATGCCCTGCATTAGCTGACTCCAGTCATCGTTAATGGTCAGGGTCAGTTTAGCCATAGCTGCTTTGCCTAGCTTGAAGTAGCTTAATTCGAGACAAATGTAATGTTTTGGGCAATGGTATTGCCTAAACATGTTGTGCTAGGGAAAGTTGTGCTAACCACTATGCCACCATCTCCCTCACTGCTATCTCTCTGACAGGCGAACAAGTGAGTACTAGACTGTCCAGTACTGTGTGAAACTAAATGACCAATTCATACTTTTTACCTGGACTTTTTTACTTTAGCTTTCTGGAAGTAAGGAGCGGGAATGACTTTTTAGTATCAGTGTCGAGAGTGAACATCATATTTGCATTCACAAAGTTGGGAGAGCAAAAACCGACATGCTGAAAAGGTAAGACATAGCTAATATATTAGATAGAAAGTGATTATTTAGTTGTGAAAATAATGAGTATAACAGAACTGGTTTGGCAGGCGAAACCCCGAGGACAAACCATCCAGGGAATTTTTTGGGGGCTTTATTTATTTATTTATTTAAATTTATTCAGGCCCAAAAGCTAGGTTATGCATATTGGTAGATTTGGATGGAAAACACTCCAAAGTTTTTAAAACTGTTAAAATAATGTCTGTGAGTATAACAGAACTGATTTGGCGGTCGGAACCCCAAGGACAAACCATCCAGGGAAAAAAAGAATGGCGGTCATAGGAATTATTTTCTATGGGATACCCTTATTATTAGGGACCTGGCTGCAGGACATCATCGAACAAAAGTACCATTTGTGATGTTTGTGGGACATTTAGGAGTGCCAACAAAAAAAGATCTTCAAATGTAAGGCATTTATTATATCGCTATTTCTGACTTTTGTAGCACACCTGCCTGGTTGAAATATGTTTTTCATGGTTTTGTATGCGGGGTGCTGTCCTCAGATAATTGCATGGTGTGCTTTCGCCGTAAAGCCTTTTTGAACTCTGACACAGCGGCTGGATTAACAAGAAGTTAAGCTTTATTTTGATATATATTCAAGAATGTTAATTATTTGAGTTTAGTATTTTATGAATTTCGCACTCTGCAATTTCACCGGATGTTGGCCAGGTGGGACGCTATAGGCCCATCTACCCGTAAGAAGTTAAGAACAACAAAGTCAAGGTATTGGAGTGGCCCTCACAAAGCCCTGACCTCAATCCTATAGAAAATGTGTGGGCAGAACTGAAAAATCGTGTGCGAGCAAGGAGGCCTTACAAACCTGACTCAGTTACACCAGCTCTGTCAGGAGGAATGGGCCAAAATTCACCCAACTTATTGTGGGAAGCTTGTGGAAGGCTTCCCGAAACAATTCACCCAAATTAAATAATTTAAAGGCAATGCTACCAAATACTAATTGAGTGTATCTAAACTTCTGACCCACTGGGAATGTGAAAGAAGAAATAAAAGCTGAAATAAATAATTCTCTCTCCAATTATTCTGACATTCTTAAAATAAAGTGGTGATCCTAAATGATCCCAACTGACTTAAGACAGGGATTTTTTTATTAGGGTTAAATGTCAGGAATTGTGAAAAAAATTATTTTAAATGTATTTGGCTAAGCTGTATGCAAACTTCCGACTTCAACTGTATGTATACGAGTGTTAAAGCTAAAGTTAAAGCTACTATGGATTACTTGTTGCTTGCTGACTACACCGTGCATTGATTTGTTTCATTTGAATATAAAATGTTGTTTGACTATTTAGTTGTAACTAGCAATAACCTATGTGTATTATTGACATTGCATTATCTTTCTTAGGTCTGTGATCTGAAAGCCACACAGCTAGCCTAGTGGTTAGAGCGTTGGGCCAGTAATTGAAAGGTTACGGGATTGAATCCCCGAGGGGATAAATGCAGATGACACATTTCAATTGCACAACTGACACAAAATAAGCCAAGATCATTGGAAGAATTGTAATCCATTGTGATTGGCTGTGGAGTTTTCCTAACAAATGATCAGATGAAATGTGTCTATGTTGGCATTTTAGTGACACATATCATTTGTAACTCAACTAAGTCATAGTGGCTTAGCTGAGTTAAAGCAGTGTGTCATTTTGTCAGATTAAATGTAAATATGCCACCATCCGAAGCTATCACTTGTGTATCTTGGCTACATTGGTATTTACATTTGGTGATTTTCGCTTAATAGCCACGTCACTCTGATTGTTGGATTTGTCTTGTATGGTGAACTTGGGATTCATCAAGGTTTATTTGTGAGTAAATCTGTCTTTGATGATAGCCAGTGCTTACCCAGCCAGTGACCTCATCACAAGTCACAGGTAATGAATGATCCTAGCCAGTGCTTACCCAGCCAGTGACCTCATCACAAGTCACAGGTAATGAATGATCCTAGCCAGTGCTTACCCAGCCAGTGACCTCATCACAAGTCACAGGTAATGAATGATCCTAGCCAGTGCTTACCCAGCCAGTGACCTCATCACAAGTCACAGGTAATGAATGATCCTAGCCAGTGCTTACCCAGCCAGTGACCTCATCACAAGTCACAGGTAATGAATGATCCTAGCCAGTGCTTACCCAGCCAGTGACCTCATCACAAGTCACAGGTAATGAATGATCCTAGCCAGTGCTTACCCAGCCAGTGACCTCATCACAAGTCACAGGTAATGCATGATCCTAGCCAGTGCTTACCCAGCCACTGACCTCATCACAAGTCACAGGTAATGCATGATCCTAGCCAGTGCTTACCCAGCCACCGATCTCATCACAAGTCACAGGTAATTAATAATCCTAGCCAGTGCTTACCCAGCCACCGACCTCATCACAAGTCACAGGTAATGCATGATCCTAGCCAGTGCTTACCCAGCCACCGACCTCATCACAAGTCACAGGTAATGCATGATCCTAGCCAGTGCTTACCCAGCCACCGACCTCATCACAAGTCACAGGTAATTAATAATCCTAGCCAGTGCTTACCCAGCCACCGACCTCATCACAAGTCACAGGTAATGCATGATCCTAGCCAATGCTTACCCAGCTACCGACCTCATCACAAGTCACAGGTAATGCATGATCCTAGCCAGTGCTTACCCAGCCACCGATCTCATCACAAGTCACAGGTAATGCATGATCCTAGCCAGTGCTTACCCAGCCACCGACCTCATCACAAGTCACAGGTAATGCATGATCCTAGCCAATGCTTACCCAGCTACCGACCTCATCACAAGTCACAGGTAATGCATGATCCTAGCCAGTGCTTACCCAGCCACCGACCTCATCACAAGTCACAGGTAATGCATGATCCTAGCCAGTGCTTACCCAGCCACCGATCTCATCACAAGTCACAGGTAATTAATAATCCTAGCCAGTGCTTACCCAGCCACCGACCTCATCACAAGTCACAGGTAATGCATGATCCTAGCCAGTGCTTACCCAGCCACCGACCTCATCACAAGTCACAGGTAATGCATGATCCTAGCCAGTGCTTACCCAGCCACCGACCTCATCACAAGTCACAGGTAATTAATAATCCTAGCCAGTGCTTACCCAGCCACCGACCTCATCACAAGTCACAGGTAATGCATGATCCTAGCCAATGCTTACCCAGCTACCGACCTCATCACAAGTCACAGGTAATGCATGATCCTAGCCAGTGCTTACCCAGCCACCGATCTCATCACAAGTCACAGGTAATGCATGATCCTAGCCAGTGCTTACCCAGCCACCGACCTCATCACAAGTCACAGGTAATGCATGATCCTAGCCAATGCTTACCCAGCTACCGACCTCATCACAAGTCACAGGTAATGCATGATCCTAGCCAGTGCTTACCCAGCCACCGACCTCATCACAAGTCACAGGTAATGCATGATCCTAGCCAGTGCTTACCCAGCCACCGACCTCATCACAAGTCACATGATCATGTTGCCCCTCGACTAGTGGAAGGCAATAAAGGCATATACCGACGTCTAAAATGGAAGTTTATCCGGTGTGATCTCGCTGAAAAAAATATATATAGACACCCTAGGTGTCTATGGAAAAATAAAATGGAGTAGTGGTCTCCTTGAGTGTCAGGTAGTTCTCCACCTTAAGACTGTCTCCAGTGATACCCAACCTGAAAATGAAACTGTTTGCACACCAAATGGGACCCTAATTCCCTTTGTACTGAAATGTAGTGCACTATATAGGGAATAGGGTTCAATTTGGGATGCAGTCACTGAATCTACGAGTTCACGGCCACATGGTGAACCCACTGATCTACAATATAGAGTAATGTCAGAATAGGTTTTTCTCTTCAGGGGAGGGAAATATTGAGGGAAGAAAGAGGAAGTGGGAGGAGACGGAGAAGAAAAGAGGAAGTACTCAGAAGTTCTTCAGAGTTTGGCTGGCCATGGTCAGTGAATGGGATCTGGTTTCTTTGAAAATAACACGTTTTGAAGCTCTTCGAGACACTTCAGTGAATTTATTGTGTGTTTTTTTTCTGCCTTGGAAATAGCATCTTTACAGAGATGTTAAAAGCACTACTCTGTGTGGCACTTTGACTAATGGAGATGTATCCAAGTATTCAAACTTGTGACTATACATTATTTGACTTTCAGCTGTAAAGTGCTAATAGAAAAAATAAGAAAGACACTCGACTAAAAGTGTTCTGGGGTTAGTTTCTATGAAATTAAATACGTTGATAAAAAAAAACACTGCAGAGGTATAAAAATAAAAATGGCAAAGATTACAGAGCAGAGAGAGAGAGAGAGAGAGAGCGAGAGAGAGCGAGAGAGAGAGAGAGAGAGAGAGAGATGGGGGAGAGAGAGAGAGAGAGAGAGAGAGAGAGAGAGAGAGAGAGAGAGAGAGAGAGAGAGAGAGAGAGAGAGAGAGAGAGAGAATGATAGAGAGAGAATTAGAGAAAATGATAGAGAGAGAATGATAGAGAGAGAATTAGAGAGAATGAGAGAGAGAGAGAAAGAGAGAGAGAGAGAGAGAGAGAGAGAGAGAGAGAGAGAGAGAGAGAGAGAGAGAGAGAGAGAGAGAGAGAGAGAGAGAGAGAGAGAGAGAGAGAGAGAGAGAGAGAGAGATGATAGAGAGAGAAAAATGATAGAGAGAGAATGATAGAGAGAGAATTAGAGAGAATGAGAGAGAGAGAGAGAGAATGATAGAGAGAGAATTAGAGAGAATGATAGAGAGAGAGAGAGGGGAAGGCAGAGAGAGAGGGGGAAGGCAGAGAGGGAGAGAGAGAGGGCAGATGGAGAGAGAGAGAGAGAGAGAGAGAGAGAGAGAGAGAGAGAGAGAGGGGAAGGCAGAGAGAGAGAAAGGGAAGGCAGAGAGAGAGAGAGAAAACATTTTAATCTTGCAATATTGCAATTCAAGTCAGAACATTTCCATTTAAATGTTAATGAAAGATAAAATAAATAAAGTGTACCAGGTTTAAAAAAAATGTTTTTTAAATTTAAATACAACACAATGTTCCATCAATTAAACTGTCCCAGACAGGTAGATTAAACCTGAGGACAAATAGGCTCACTTTATGCTCTTTCAAAATGTACTCTTTCTGTTCTATGGTCTGACCTGAAATGACCCTTACACAGAACCACATAAACAACACTACAACAAAGAAGGTTGAATTAAATAACCCCCCCCCCCCCCCCAATTATTATTTTTTTGAACATTACACAACCTAAAAAGGCAAACAGCTCAATAACAGATAGCGAGGTTGTCTCACAAGTCACTGTGTTTGGCGTTCCAAATGGCCCCCTATTCCTTTTATAGTGCACTACTTTAGACCTTGAATGGAACACTGATTTAAATCAGAGCCCTATGGCACCCTTTTCTCTATATAGTGCACTACTTTTCACCCTAAATTGAACCCTATTCTTTATAATAATAATAATAATAATATATGCCATTTAGCAGACGCTTTTATCCAAAGCGACGTACAGTATTGTGTGCATACATTCTACGTATGGGTGGTCCCGGGAATCGAACCCACTACCCTGGCGTTACAAGCGCCATGCTCTACCAAATGAGCTCTACCAACTGAGCTACAGAAGGACTAATTTTGACCAGAGCCCTATAGCTCTATCCTAGGCCGTCATTGAAAATAAGAATTTGTTCTTAACTGACTTGCCTAGTTAATTAAAGGTAAAATAAAATAAATAGTGCACTACTTTTGACTTCTTTGCAATGACCAGAGACACCCTGTGATAGCATAGCAGACAAAAGGTAACCTAAACATATTTTAAGCTATTTCTACAGGTTCCACGGGGAGATCCTACTGTATGTCATCATATACAGTAATTTGGTTTGATAAAAAAATACCTTTTGCCTGGATGATTGCATTGCTAATGGAATGTGTGTGTGTGTGTGACCCCCACAGCACCAGGTACTGGAAGTAGTAACCCCCACAGCACCAGGTACTGGAGGTAGTAACCCCCACAGCACCAGGTACTGGAAGTAGTAACCCCCACAGCTTCAGGTACTGGAGGTAGTAACCCCCACAGCACCAGGTACTGGAAGTAGTAACCCCCACAGCACCAGGTACTGGAAGTAGTAACCCCCACAGCTTCAGGTACTGGAGGTAGTAACCCCCACAGCACCAGGTACTGGGTTTGTCTTTGGGACAGCCACACGTCCCTGCTACGTTAGAAGCAAGGGAATCACCGGCTTCTAGCGTGCCGCTCATTGATCCATGTTGCCGAGTGGTGTGACCGTCCTGATGCTAGCCACAGTCAATTACCGCTTACCTTTTTTTCCAGTCTAATGTTGCATGGGTGTGGAGGTGATGGAGGGGGCAGGGCTTGTCCACATGCCGTTGGATGGGAAGCTCGCTGGCTTCCTAGATCTGTTGGCTAACAAAGGGTTGGCTAACCTTAACCTGTCACTCCCAAAATAAGCTCTGTTGTTTTTCGGGGGCGCAACTTGACAAGGGGCGGCAGCGTAGCCTAGTGGTTAGAGCGTTGGACTAGTAACTGGAAGGTTGCGAGTTCAAACCCCTGAGCTGACAATCTGTCGTTCTGCCCCTGAACAGGCAGTTAACCCACTGTTCCCAGGCCGTCATTGAAAATAAGAATGTGTTCTTAACTGACTTGCCAGGTTAAATAAAGGTAAAATGAAATAAAAAAATAAAAAAGGTCTTCCAGGCCCAGGATGATCCCAGAACATGGTCACAATACTGAAGGTTTACCAGACTGAGCTGTTGACTGACCTGGCCATAGTTCTGGCTTCTGGGGATCCCCACGCAGAGCTCCTAGATGAGACTACAGACTATTTCATCTTGTGCATGTCCTGTTGCACCGTCTTGCATCTATATGGATTCATGGGGGTTACTGTGGTGATGCAGCCACACCTTTGGTTGACTTGGTCACAGGTGCTGGAGAGAGATAGGTAGATGTACTTGGATGCAACAATCCTTCTTATGGGGTTGTTTGGCTTGTCACTGGATTATGTGACGTCTCATTTCGAGGAGAAAATGAACCAGGAGGTAGCTCTGCCCATCTTCCTTTTTCAGAGGACCTTTGCTACTGCGGCGGCATTCTCTTCTAGGGGGTCTGCCCCGGCTTCTGGGTCCACTCCCATGTCTTCACCTTCTTGTCCTGTTCCACAAGAATATCGCCAGTCAGTTTGGAACAGGTACCGTTTTACTCCCAAGGGTGAAGTGAAAGCTGATCCCTCCCCGGAGCAGGGGAGGCAACAGCCTCCGCACACCTAGTACGATGATGGGGAGGTAGCATGGTTCCCTCCTCGGATGTTCACTGTGACAACATTATCCCCAAGTGGCCAGTCAAGGTTCGTCACTGGTAGAGTGGACTAGGCTTCATGGAAACTTCACATTCAAAAGGTACTCAAACATCTAAGCTATCTGTTTTGCAAGTGGTTGCAAGAAGCCTGCACATTGCTCTTCAAGCTAACGAAGTTGGTACCAGATCAGTTTTGCAATGGAGCCTTCTCTGTCTGGAGAGGTAAATGAATGGTTCCAGCGCTGTAGGAACTATATTTACTACACTTTGTTTCAGGACAAACCAAATCACTCAGAGTGCCAATGTGGCAATCACTTACCTGCCGAGGATTATAGGCTTGAGGTGGCTTCCTTGGTCACACAGGTCACCAGCCGACATAAGAAACTAGGTCAAACGCAGATTGAAATGTTTACATTTTCTACTCCAGTGACTGGACGGTGTTCGCGCTTGTTGGATGCATCTCCGTCTTGTCATTTGTTGTTAGCCGACTGGCCTGTGTTGCCTGGAGCTCCCTCATCTGATAGTGGAGTCAAAGGAACACAGCAAGAGGAGTAAGACAAACAACAGCGGTCGCATGTCACAAGCCGTGGAAGCAAAAGACACCAGCCTCTCGCAAAGCAGTCTAGACTCCCAACGAGAGGCACGAAGCGGATACAAACAACAAATAGTTTTTCCATCCTGGAGCCTGATCTTCCTGCACCTTCGTCAATGGGGGTCCCTGTGTCTTTGGCCACAGTGCCTACTACTACGATTTTTAAATCGACATCGGCAACCTTCCGCCCCTGCTCTGCATCGAGAAGGGCTTCTCCATCTGTCGTAGGCCTGTAACGTGCTCAAGTTATCAAATCAAAGTTTATTTGTCACGTGCGCCGAATACAACAGATGTAGTAGACCTTACAGTGAAATGCTGAATACAACAGGTGTAGTAGACCTTACAGTGAAATGCTGAATACAACAGGTATAGTAGACCTTACAGTGAAATGCTGAATACAACAGGTGTAGTAGACCTTACAGTGAAATGCTGAATACAACAGGTGTAGTAGACCTCACAGTGAAATGCTGAATACAACAGGTGTAGTAGACCTTACAGTGAAATGCTGAATACAACAGGTGTAGTAGACCTTACAGTGAAATGCTGAATACAACAGGTGTAGTAGACCTTACAATGAAATGCTGAATACAACAGGTGTAGTAGACCTTACAGTGAAATGCTGAATACAACAGGTGTAGTAGACCTTACAGTGAAATGCTGAATACAACAGGTGTAGTAGACCTTACAATGAAATGCTGAATACAACAGGTGTAGGTAGACCTTACAGTGAAATGTTTACTTACAGCCTCTAACCAATAGTGCAAAAAAACGTATTAGGTGAACAATAGGTAAGCAAATAAATAAAAACAACAGTAAAAAGACAGTGAAAAACAGTAGCGAGGTTATATACAGTAGAGAGGGTATATACAGTAGTGAGGCTATATACAGTAGTGAGGCTATATACAGTAGTGAGGCTATATACAGTAGCGAGGCTATATACAGTAGAGAGGCTATATACAGTAGTGAGGCTATATAAGTAGCGAGGCTACATACAGACATCGGTTAGTCAGGCTGATTGAGGTAGTATGTACATGTAGATATGGTTAAAGTGACTATGCATATATGATGAACAGAGTGCAGCAGTAGCGTAAAAGAGGGATTGGCGGATGGTGGGTGGGACACAATGCAGATAGCCCGGTTAGCCAATGTGCGGGAGCACTGGTTGGTCGGGCCAATTGTGGTAGTGTGTACATGAATGTATATTTAAAATGGCTATGCATATATGATAAACAGAGAGTAAGCAGCAGCATAAAAGAGGGGTCGCCCGTCTATAAAGCGTTCTCTAAACTCAATAAGTTATGACACTTTTAAAAAGACAATATAAACAGATATACATTCTATGGGCAGGTTTCCTCGGTAGCCTTTTTGGCTCCATTGTAAGACATGTGACCGTTCCTGGTGCAAAAACAATGTCCTCCTCCAAAGCGCGAGTAAATTACGTTACTAACCTGCTCCCGAATGTAATACGTTAGGACATGAAAAACGATTCTATCGTAGTCCATGTGGGTTTTAATGACATTATGAAGGGCAGATCTGAACAGTTGAAACTGTATTTTAAAGAGCTGATTGACTCTCTGCCAGACACTAATAAAATTCCCATCATATCTGGCCCTTTCTGAATCGTGGCATTGAATGCTTTAGCAGGATTCTTTCTCTTCACAACTGGCTACGTGATTATTGCAGCTCAATGGGTGTAACTTTTGTTGACAATTTTGATACCTTTTGGAAACAAAACGTGTTTTATAAGGAGGATGGGATTCACCCAAATCATGTGGGATCCCGGATCCTTTCACAGAATTAGAAGGCTGTGTTGAGACAATGACTTATCAATGAGCCAAGCCCCGCTCAACTAATCCCTACCTTCTTGACACAGAGTTATCATAATGCTTCAGCAAATGTACAGTACATCATCCCAGGGGTGTTGGTAGACACAATGTAAGTAACCTAAGTTATGTCCCTCTAACTGCCCTGAATGCCTCTGCTGTTCCTACAGCTATTATATGCAGGAATCATGTGCCTATCAACCAGATTTATACTGTTAGCACTGAGCCGGTGTGTCCTGGGAAGATGTCCACTGTGTGCAGCTCATTCTGCACTAACAGAAATAAGATGAATAGTATATCTACTTCTTCTAAGCTTCCCAGTAAAGCAATGAAAAGAACCAAGCATCCCAGAAAAGTGCTCAAAATAGCTCATATGTAGTTTAAGACACAAGGTTCGTATTTTGCTAGTAACATATGACATTCATATTCTGGGCGGCAGCGTAGCCTAGTGGTTAGAGCGTTGGACTAGTAACCTGAAGGTTGCGAGTTCAAACCCCTGAGCTGACAAGGTACAAATCTGTTGTTCTGCCCCTGAACAGGCAGTTAACCCACTGTTCCCAGGCCGTCATTGAAAATAAGAATATGTTCTTAACTGACTTGCCTGGTTAAATAAAGGTAAAATTAAAATTCATCTCTGAAACTCACTTAACTTTGATGAGGTATAAAATTTACAGAAAATATAGGAATGCCAGTGGTGGAGGTGTTGCTGTTTATGTTCAGAACCACATTCCTGTAAAGATTAGAGAGGATCTCCCGTTAAATACTGTTGATGTAATATGGCTTCACCCAAAGCTCATTCTGGGGGGAATCTCCTTTAGACCACCAAGTGCTAACAGTCAGTATCTGGATAGCATGTGTGAAATGCTTGATCATGTACATGATGTCAACAGAGAGGTATATTTTCTGGGTGATTTAAATATTGACTGGCTTTCATCAAGTTGCCCACTCAAAAAAAAGCTTCAAACTGTAATGAGTGCCTGCAACCTGGTTCAGGTTATCAGTCAACCTACCAGGGTAGTTACAAACAGCACAGGAATGAATTCATCAACATGTGTTGAACCCATCTTTACTAATGATGCAGACATTTGCTTGAAAGCAGCATCCAAATCCATCAGATGTAGTGATCACAATATAGTAGCCATATGTAGGAAAACCAAAGTTCCAAAGGTGGGGCCTAATAAAGTGTATAAGAGGTCATACAATATGTTTTGTTGTGATTCCTATGTTGTTGATGTAAAGAATATTTGTTGGTGCGTGGTGTGTAATGAGGAGCAAGCAGACGCTGCAATAGACACATATATGAAATTGCTTATTACAGTTACTAATTAGCATGCACCAATTTAGAAAATGACTGTAAAATGTGTTAAATCCCTGTGGATTGATGAGGATTTGAAAAATTGTATGGTTGAGAGGGATGAGGCAAAAGGAATGGAAAATAAGTCTGAATGCACAACCGATTGGCAAACATAATGCGAATTAGAGTGCGTTCTTTAATGGAAACCTCTCCAAGATAATCCAGGTAGAATCAGGAATTCTCCAAGGCAGCTGTCTAGGCCCATTACTTTTTAAATCTTTACTAATGGCATGCCACTGGCTGACTCAACACTATACATGTCAGCTACTACAGTGACTGAAATGACTGCAACACTTAAAAAAGAGCTGCAGTTAGTTTCAGAGTGGGAAGCAAGGAATAAGTTAGTCCTGAATATTTCTAAAACTATAAGTATTGTATTTGGGACAAATCATTCACTAAACCCCTAACCTCAACTATATCTTCTAATAAATATTGTTTAAAATGAGCAACTTGAGGTGACTAAACTGCTTGGAGTAACCCTGGATTGTAAACTGTCACGATCAAAACATATTGATACAACAGTAGCTAAGATGGGGAGAAGTAAGTCCTTAATAAAGCGCTGCTCTGCCTTCTTAACAACACTATCAACAAGGCAGGTCCTACAGGCCCTGGTTTTGTCACACCTGGACTACTGTTCAGTAGTGTGGTCAGGTGCCGCAAAAAGGGACTCAGGAAATTGCAATTGGCTCAGAACAGGACAGCACGGCTGGCCCTTCGATTTACACAAATAGTTAACATTAATAATATGCATGTCAATCTCTCCTGTATTTATGAGAGGTTGACATGTTGGATACACCGAGCTACTGGCACACAGCCCGGACACCCATGCATACCCCATAAGACATGCCACAAGAGGTCTCTTCACAGTCCCCAAGTCCAGAACAGACTATAGGAGGTGCACAGTACTACATAGAGCCATGACTACATGGAACTCTATTCCACATCAAGAAACTCATGCAAGCAGTAAAATTAGATTAAAAAAGCAGATACAAATACATCTTATTGAACAGCGGGGACTGTAAAGCAACACAAACATTGCGCACACACATATGCACTATACATACACATGGATTTAGTACTGCAGATATGTGGTAGTGGTGGAGAAGGGGCCTGAGGGCACACAGTTTTGTGAAATCTGTGAATGTACTGTAATGTTTTTAAAATTGTATAAACTGGCTAATATGTACAAATACAAATACGAACAGCATCACTGCTCTTTAATCACCCTGTCATCTCAGATTTTGAAATTATGCTTTACAGCCAATGCAAGACAAGCATTTGTGTAAGTTTATCGATAGCCTAGCATAGCATTATGTCCAGCTAGCAGCAGGAAGCTTGGTCACAAAAATCAGATAAGCAATCAAATTAAATAGTTTACCTTTGATGAGCTTCGGATGTTTTCACTCACAAGACTCCCAGTTAGACAGCAAATGTTCATTTTGGTCCATAAAGATAATTTTTATAGAGGAAATATCTCCTTTTCTTGTTCACGTTTTGTTGAGAAATCTACCAGAAATTGCGGTCACGGCAACACCGAAAAAAAATTGATCCATAATATCGACAGAAATATTTTTTTATAATCAATCCTCAAGGTATTTTTCAAATATCTATTCGATAATATATCAAACGGGACAATTGGCTTTTCACTAGGAGCGAGAGGAACAATGGCCGCCTTTGTCTATTACGCACAAATCACTCTGAGAGCCACCACCTGACCACTGACGCAATGTTGTCGTTCACGCTCATTTTTCAAAATAAAAGCCTGAAACTATGTCTAGCGACTGTAGACACATTAGGGAAGCCATAGAAAAAGGAATCTGGTTGATATCCCTTTCAATGGTCAATAGGGATGCATAGGAACGCTTATTTCAAAATAAGAGTCACTTCCTGATTGGATTTTTCTCAGGCTTTCGCCTGCAATATCAGTTCTGTTATACTCACAGACAATATTATTACAGTTTTGGAAACTTTAGAGTGTTTTCTATCCTAGCTGTCAATTATATGCATATTCTAGCACCTGGTCCTGAGAAATAGCCCGTTTACTTTGGGAACGTCATTTTTCCAAAAATGAAAATAGTGCCCCCTAGCCTTAAGAGGATTTATTAACAAACACAAACAAATCTCTTTATTATGCGTGGTAATACTTGTGAACACATTTTCCAAATTAAAATCACTTGGAACTGATTCCTGGTGTTTTTAGTCTTTTTGATGGAATTATATTTTTTTGTAAAGTGTTATTTTGTATAATTCTGATACAATCAAAATGTGTGTGTATTTTGATACAATCAAAATTATACTAAATAACACTTTCAAAAAAACATAATTCCATCAAGAAAACTTACATCTCCTCAGTTTCAATCTATATCTCATACATGTATCTGACCATCTTTCATGTCTATCTAACATCTCTGCTATCCATCGGTCAATTCTAACTCTATAACAACTCTATCCATCATTCAATTCTAGCTATTTAACATCTCTGTCCATCATTCAATTCTAACTCCATCATTCATAGATAGTGTCTACTGTATGTATCGTCCATCTGAATGGGATTTCCCCTGCTTCTCATCTGGTCTGTCAGCAGTATTGATGAACGAGAGAGATGCTAGACTCTACCGATCGATCACAGAAAACATCAATATGAAACACATCTCAGCCTAATGCCAGGGAGGTGTTGCTAAGCCTTCGAAGGGTGTGTGTGTTTGTGTGTGTGCGTTTGTTTGTGTTTGTGTGTGTGTGTATTTGTGTGACCGTGTGTGTGTGTGTGTGTGTGTGTGTGTGTGTGTGTGTGTGTGTGTGTGTGTGTGTGTGTGTGTGTGTGTGTGTGTGTGTGTGTGTGTGTGTGTGTGTGTGTGTGTGTGTGTGTGTGTGTGTGTGTGTGTGTGTGTGTGTGACCGTGTATGTGTGTATTTGTGGGACCATGTGTAATGTGTTTGTGTGTGTGTGTGTATTTGTGTGACCATGTGTAACGTGTGTGTGTGTGTGTGTGTGTGTGTGTGTGTGTGTGTGTGTGTGTGTGTGTGTGTGTGTGTGTGTGTGTGTGTGTGTGTGTGTGTGTGTGTGTGTGTGTGTGTGTGTGTGTTACAGTAGAACTGTTTAGTACACCGTCCCATTGTGTGTTGATTAGATTCTGAACCACCACCAGACTCAGGTCTCAGCAGAGGTAGTATGAGAAAGTACCACTGTATCAGTTTACAGTGCATTCGGGAAGTATTCATTAAATCATTTTTTCCCCTCGTCAATCTACACCTCATAAAAAAAGCAAAAACAGGTTTTTAGACACTATATAAAAAAAACTGAAATCTCATATCTACATAACTTTTCAGATAATTTACTCAGTACTTTGTTGAAGCACCTTTTGGCAACGATTACAGCCTGGAGTCTTCTTGGGTATGACTCTACAAGCTTGGCACACCTGTATTTGGGGAGTTTTTCAGATTCTCCTCTGCAGATCCTCTCAAGCTCTGTCAGGTTGGATGGGGAGCGTCGCTGCACAGCTGTTTTCTGGTCTCCCCAGAGATGTTCGATCAGGCTCTTGGTGGTTCCAAGAACACTCAGAGACTAGTCCCGAAGCCTGTGTTGTCTTGGCTGTGTGTTTAGGGTCGTTGTCCTGTTGGAAGATGAACCTCAGCGATCACTAAGCCTTCATTGCCTGCATCCGCTATGGGACTGCGGATAAACGACCACCCCTCATCACTGTCAAACGCTCCCTAAAACACTTCTGCGAGCAGGCCTTTCTAATCGACCTGGCCCGGCTCTCCTGGAAGGATATTGACCTCATCCAGTCAGTTGAATATGCCTGGTTGTTCTTAAAATGTAATTTCCTCTCCATCTTAAATAAGCATGCCCCTTTAAAAAAAATGAAGAACTAAGAACAGATACAGCCCTTGGTTCACTCCAGACTTGACTGCCCTCGACCAGCACAAAAACATCCTGTGGCAGACTGCACTATAATCGAATAGTCCCCGCGAAATGCAACTTTTCAGGCAAGTCAGGAACCAATACATACAGTCATTCAGAAAAGCAAAGGCTAGCTTTTTCATACAGAAATATGCATCCTGTAGCTCTACCTCCAGAAAGTTTTGGGACACTGTAAAGTCCATGGAGAATAAGAGCACCTACTCCCAGCTGCCCACTGCACTGAGGCTAGGTGACACTGTCACCACCAATAAATCCACAATAATCGAGAATTTCAATAAGCATTTCTCTAAGGCTGGCTATGCTTTCTTCCTGGCTACCACAACCCCGGTCACCAGCTCTGCACCCCTCACAGCTACTCCCCAGCTTCCCCTTCACCCAAATCCAGATAGCAGATGTTCTGAAGGAGCGGCAAAACCTGGACCCGTACAAATCAGCTGGGCTAGACAATCTGGACACTCTCTTTCTAAAATTGTCCGCCACCATTGTTGCAACCCCTATTACAAGTCTGTTCAACCTCTCTTTCGTATCATCTGAGATCCCTAAAGATTGGAAAGCTGCTGCGGTCATCCCCATCTTCAAAGGGGAGACACTCTAGACCCAAACTGTTATAGACCTATATACATCCTGCTCTGCCTTTCAAAAATCTTTGAAAGCCAAGTTGATAAACAGATCACTGACCATTTCGAATCCCACCGTACCTTCTCCGACTGTGAAATCGAGTTTCCGTGCTGGTCACGGGTGCACCTCAGCCACGCTCAAGGTACTAAACGATATCATAACCGCCATCGATAAAAAACAGGACTGTGCAGCCGTCTTCATCGACCTGGCCAAGGCTTTCAACTCTGTCAATCACCGTATTCTTGTCGGCAGACTCAACAGCCTTGGTTCTCAAATGACTGCCTCACCTGGTTCATCAAATACTTCTCAGACAGAGTTCAGTGTGTAAAATTGGAGGGCCTGTTGTCCGGACCTCTGGCAGTCTCTATGGGGTTACCACAGGATTCAATTCTTGGTCAGACTATTTTCTCTGTATATATCAACGATGTCGCTCTTGCTGCTGGTGATTCCCTGAGCCACCTCTACACAGACGACAACATTCTGTATACATCTGGCCCTTCTTTGGACACTGTGTTAACTAACCTCCAGACAAGCTTCAATGCCATGCAACCCTCCTTCCGTGGCCTCTAACTGCTCTTAAATACTAGTAAAACCAAATGCATGCTCTTCAACCATTCGCTGCCTGCACCCGCCCGCCTGACTAGCATCACTACTCTGGACGGTTCTGACTTAGAAAATTTGGACAACTACAAATACCTAGGTGTCCGGCTAGGCTGTAAACTCTCCTTCCAGACTCATATTAAACATCTACAATCCAAAATTAAATCTAGAATCGGCTTCCTATTTTGCAACAAAGCCTCTTTCACTCACGCCACCAAACATACCCTTGTAAAACTGGATAGTAGGATAGTCCTCGACTTCGGCGATGTCATTTACAAAATAGGTTCCAACACTCTACTCAGCAAACTGGATGCAGTGTATCACAGTGCCATCCGTTATGTCACCAAAGCCCACCACTGCGACCTGTATGCTCTAGACGGCTGGCCCTCGCTACATATTCATCGCCAGACCCACTGGCTCCAGGTCATCTAATAATAATAATAATATATGCCATTTAGCAGACGCTTTTATCCAAAGCGACTTACAGTCATGTGTGCATACATTCTACGTATGGGTGGTCCCGGGGATCAAACCCACTACCCTGGCGTTACAAGCGCCATGCTCTACCAACTGAGCTACAGAAGGACCATCTGTAAGTCTATGCTATGTAAAGCTCCGCCTTATCTCAGCTCACTGGTCACGATAACATCACCCACCCGTAGCACGCGCTGCAGCAGGTATATCTCACTGATCATCCCAAAAGTCAACACCTCCTTTGGCCGCGTTTCCTTCCAGTTCTGTGCTGCCAATGACTGGAACAAATGGCAAAATCGCTGAAGCTGGAGACGTAAATTTCCCTCACTAACTTTAATTTTAAACATCAGCTATCTGAGCAGCTAACCGATCGCTGCAGCTGTTCATAGCCCATCTGTAAATAGCCCACCCAATCTACCTACCTCATCCCATATTGTTTTTATTTACTTTTCTGCTCTTTTGCACACCAGTATTTCTACTTGCACATCGTCATCTGCTCATCTATCACTCCAGTGTTAATTAGCTAAATTGTAATTACTTCTTTACTATGGCCTATTTATTGCCTTACCTCCTCAATCCATTTGTACACACTGTATATAGACTTTCATTTTTTTCTAATGTGTTATTGACTGTACACTTGTTTATTCCGTGTGTAACTCTGTGTTGTTGTTTGTGTCGCACTGCTTTGCTTTATCTTGGCCAGGTTGCAGTTTTAAATGAACAAAAAAAAACATTCACTCCAGTATGAGGTCCTGAGCGCTTTAGAGCAGGTTTTCATCAAGATTCTCTCTGTACTTTGCTCCGTTCATCTTTGCCTCAATCGTGACTAGTCTCCCAGTCCCTGCCACTGAAAAACATCCCCACAGCATGATGCTGCCACCACCGCGCTTCACCGTAGGGATGGTATTGGCCAGGTGTTGAGCAGTGCCTGGTTTCCTCCAGTTGTGAGGCTTGGCATTCAGGCCAAAGAGTTCAATCTTGGTTTCATCAGACCAGAGAATCTTGTTTCCCATGGTCTGAGATTCCTTTAGGTGCCTTTTGGCAAGCTCCAAGCGGGGTGTCATGTGCTTTTTACTGAGGAGTGGCTTTCGTTTGGCCATTCTAGCATAAGGGCCTGACTGGAAGGTTCTCCCATCTCCACGGAGGAGCTCTGTTGGAGTGACCATCGGGTTTTTGGTCACCTGCCTGACCAAGGTACTTCCCCCCCGTTTGCTCAGTTTGGACGGGCAGCCAGCTCTAGGAAGAGTCTTGGTGATTCCAAACTTCTTCTATTTAAGAATGATGGAGGTTTTTGCTCTGACATGCACTGTCAACTGTGGGACCTTATATAGACAGGTATGTGCCTTTCCAAATCATGTCCAATCCAATTGAATTTACCACAGTTGGACTCCAATCAAGTTTTAGAAATATCTCAAGTATGATCAATGGAAACAGGATGCACCTAACAGTACAACACTCCACAGGGTCTGTTGGAGAGAAGACCAATAAAAGCCTTGTTTTTATGTATGTTAATGAATTTAAAAAATACTGACAGCAGATACAGCTCAGCACACATCTGTCGGATAACTATGGATCGGCTGGATTACTATAGATCTGTAGAATTACTATAGATCTGTAGGATTACTATAGATCTGTAGGATAACTATAGATCTGTAGGATTACTATAGATCTTTAGAATTACTATAGATCTGTAGGATTACTATAGATCTGTAGGATAACTATAGATCTGTAGGATAACTATAGATCTGTAGGATTACTATAGATCTGTAGGATAACTATAGATCTGTAGGATTACTATAGATCTGTAGGATAACTATAGATCTGTAGGATTACTATAGATCTTTAGAATTACTATAGATCTGTAGGATTACTATAGATCTGTAGGATAACTATAGATCTGTAGGATTACTATAGATCTGTAGGATAAATATGGATCGGCTGGATTACTATAGATCTGTAGGATTACTATAGATCTGTAGGATTACTATAGATCTGTAGAATTACTATAGATCTGTAGGATAACTATAGATCTGTAGGATTACTATAGATCTGTAGGATTACTATAGATCTGTAGGATAAATATAGATCTGTAGGATTACTATAGATCTGTAGGATTACTATAGATCTGTAGGATTACTATAGATCTGTAGGATAAATATAGATCTGTAGGATTACTATAGATCTGTAGGATTACTGTGGATCTGTAGCATTACTATAGATCTGTAGGATAAATATAGATCTGTAGAATTACTATAGATCTGTAGGATTACTATAGATCTGTAGGATTACTATAGATCTGTAGGATAACTATGGATCTGTAGGATTACAATAGATTTTTTTTTTTTTCATCTTTATTTAACCAGGTAGGCAAGTTGAGAACAAGTTCTCATTTACAATTGCGACCTGGCCAAGATAAAGCAAAGCAGTTCGACAGATACAACGACACAGAGTTACACATGGAGTAAAACAAACATACAGTCAATAATACAGTATAAACAAGTCTATATACAATGTGAGCAAATGAGGTGAGAAGGGAGGTAAAGGCAAAAAAGGCCATGGTGGCAAAGTAAATACAATATACCAAGTAAAACACTGGAATGGTAGTTTTGCAATGGAAGAATGTGCAAAGTAGACATAAAAATAATGGGGTGCAAAGGAGCAAAATAAATAAATAAATTAAATACAGTTGGGAAAGAGGTAGTTGTTTGGGCTAAATTTTAGGTGGGCTATGTACAGGTGCAGTAATCTGAAAGATGCTCTGACAGTTGGTGCTTAAAGCTAGTGAGGGAGATAAGTGTTTCCAGTTTCAGAGATTTTTGCAGTTCGTTCCAGTCACTGGCAGCAGAGAACTGGAAGGAGAGGCGGCCAAAGAAAGAATTGGTTCTGGGGGTGACCAGAGAGATATACCTGCTGGAGCGTGTGCTACAGGTGGGAGATGCTATGGTGACCAGCGAGCTGAGATAAGGGGGGACTTTACCTAGCAGGGTCTTGTAGATGACATGGAGCCAGTGGGTTTGGCGACGAGTATGAAGCGAGGGCCAGCCAACGAGAGCGTACAGATCGCAATGGTGGGTAGTATATGGGGCTTTGGTGACAAAACGGATTGCACTGTGATAGACTGCATCCAATTTGTTGAGTAGGGTATTGGAGGCTATTTTGTAAATGACATCGCCAAAGTCGAGGATTGGTAGGATGGTCAGTTTTACTGTCATGCAGGTGAAAGAGGACCCAAACGCGACTTAACAGAAACAGAGTTTATTAATGTTCAAAACGGAATAACTGAAATCCTCTAGATTTGTAGAGGGGAAAACAACTGGAGAAGCGGCCACAGACTGCAGGTCGCTTCGGGTAGGCTCAGGCCGTAGTCGACTGAGACACCTGCTCACACGCAGCGTCTGAAGAAGGCACAAAACACGACAGGACAGGGTGATACACAATCACGGCAAAAAACACGACAGGACAGGGCGAAACGCAATCACAGCATGGAATACAAAACAAGGAACCGACGGAACAGGAACGGATCACAAAGGAATAAATAGGGAGTCTAATCAGGGGAAAGGATCGGGAACAGGTGTGGGAAGACTAAATGATGATTAGGGGAATAGGAACAGCTGGGAGCAGGAACGGAACGACAGAGAGAAGAGAGAGCGAGAGAGTGAGAGAGGGAGGGGGAGAGAGAAGGATAGAACCAAACAAGACCAGCAGAGGGAAACGAATAGCATGGGGAGCACAGGGACAAGACATGACAATAAATGACAAACATGACAGTACCCCCCCACTCACCGAGCGCCTCCTGGCGCACTCGAGGAGGAATCCTGGCGGCAACGGAGGAAATCATCGATGAGCGAACGGTCCAGCACGTCCCGAGACGGAACCCAACTCCTCTCCTCAGGACCGTAACCCTCCCAATCCACTAGGTATTGGTGACCCCGTCCCCGAGAACGCATGTCCATAATTTTATGTACCTTGTAAATAGGTGCGCTCGACAAGGACGGGAGGGGGAGGGAAGACGAACGGGGGTGCGAAGAAAGGGCTTAACACAGGAGACATGGAAGACAGGATGGACGCGACGAAGATGTCGCGGAAGAAGCAGTCGCACAGCGACAGGATTGACGACCTGGGAGACACGGAACGGACCAATGAACCGCGGAGTCAACTTACGAGAAGCTGTCGTAAGAGGAAGGTTGCGAGTGGAAAGCCACACTCTCTGGCCGCAACAATACCTTGGACTCTTAATCCTGCGTTTATTGGCGGCTCTCACCGTCTGTGCCCTGTAACGGCAAAGTGCAGACCTCACCCTCCTCCAGGTGCGCTCACAACGTTGGACAAACGCTTGAGCGGAGGGAACGCTGGACTCGGCAAGCTGGGATGAGAACAGAGGAGGCTGGTAACCCAGACTACTCTGAAACGGAGATAACCCGGTAGCAGACGAAGGAAGCGAATTGTGAGCGTATTCTGCCCAGGGGAGCTGTTCTGCCCAAGACGCAGGGTTTCTGAAAGAAAGGCTGCGTAGTATGCGACCAATCGTCTGATTGGCCCTCTCTGCTTGACCGTTAGACTGGGGATGAAACCCGGAAGAGAGACTGACGGACGCACCAATCAAACGACAGAACTCCCTCCAAAACTGTGACGTGAATTGCGGACCTCTGTCTGAAACGGCGTCTAACGGGAGGCCATGAATTCTGAATACATTCTCAATAATGATTTGTGCCGTCTCCTTAGCGGAAGGAAGTTTAGCGAGGGGAATGAAATGTGCCGCCTTAGAGAACCTATCGACAACCGTCAGAATCACAGTCTTCCCCGCAGACAAAGGCAGACCGGTAATGAAGTCTAAGGCAATGTGAGACCATGGTCGAGAAGGAATGGGAGCGGTCTGAGACGACCGGCAGGAGGAGAGTTACCCGACTTAGTCTGCGCGCAGTCCGAACAGGCAGCCACGAAACGGCGCGTGTCACGCTCCTGAGTCGGCCACCAAAAGCGCTGGCGAATAGACGCAAGAGTGCCTCGAACACCGGGATGACCCGCTAACTTGGCAGAGTGAGCCCACTGAAGAACAGCCAGACGAGTGGAAACAGGAACGAAAAGGAGGTTACTAGGACAAGCGCGCCTGCGACGCAGTGTGCGTGAGTGCTTGCTTAACCTGTCTTTCAATTCCCCAGACTGTTAACCCGACAACACGCCCATAAGGAAGAATCCCCTCGGGATCAGTAGAAGCCACAGAAGAACTAAACAGACGGGATAAGGCATCAGGCTTGGTGTTCTTGCTACCCGGACGGTAAGAAATCACAAACTCGAAACGAGCGAAAAACAACGCCCAACGAGCTTGACGGGCATTAAGTCGTTTGGCAGAACGGATGTACTCAAGGTTCTTATGGTCTGTCCAAACGACAAAAGGAACGGTCGCCCCTCCAACCACTGTCGCCATTCGCCTAGGGCTAAGCGGATGGCGAGCAGTTCACGGTTACCCACATCATAGTTGCGCTCAGATGGCGACAGGCGATGAGAAAAATAAGCGCAAGGATGAACCTTATCGTCAGACTGGAAGCGCTGGGATAGAATGGCTCCCACGCCTACCTCTGAAGGCCAACCTCGACAATGAATTGTCTAGTGACGTCAGGAGTAACGAGGATAGGAGCGGACGTAAAACGTTCTTTTAGAAGATCAAAAGCTCCCTGGGCGGAACCGACCACTTAAAACACGTCTTGACAGAAGTAAGAGCTGTGAGAGGGGCAGCAACTTGACCGAAATTACGAATGAAACGCCGATAGAAATTAGCGAAACCTAAAAGCGCTGCAACTCGACACGTGACCTTGGAACGGGCCAATCACTGACAGCTTGGACCTTAGCGGAATCCATCTGAATGCCTTCAGCGGAAATAACGGAACCGAGAAAAGTAACGGAGGAGACATGAAAAGAACACTTCTCAGCCTTTACGTAGAGACAATTCTCTAAAAGGCGCTGTAGAACACGTCCTCAACGTGCTGAACATGAATCTCGAGTGACGGAGAAAAAATCAGGATATCGTCAAGATAGACAAAAACAAAAATGTTCAGCATGTCTCTCAGAACATCATTAACTAATGCCTGAAAAACAGCTGGCGCATTGGCGAGACCGAACGGCAGAACCCGGTACTCAAAATGCCCTAACGGAGTATTAAACGCCGTTTTCCACTCGTCCCCTCTCTGATGCGCACGAGATGGTAAGCGTTACGAAGGTCCAACTTAGTAAAGCACCTGGCTCCCTGCAGAATCTCGAAGGCTGATGACATAAGGGGAAGCGGATAACGATTCTTAACCGTTATGTCATTCAGCCCTCGATAATCCACGCAGGGGCGCAGAGTACCGTCCTTCTTCTTAACAAAAAGAACCCCGCCCCGGCCGGAGAGGAAGAAGGCACTATGGTACCGGCGTCAAGAGACACAGACAAATAATCCTCGAGAGCCTTACGTTCGGGAGCCGACAGAGAGTATAGTCTACCTCGAGGAGGAGTGGTCCCCGGAAGGAGATCAATACTACAATCATACGACCGGTGAGGAGGAAGGGAGTTGGCTCGGGACCGACTGAAGACCGTGCGCAGATCATGATATTCCTCCGGCACTCCTGTCAAATCGCCAGGTTCCTCCTGAGAAGTAGGGACAGAAGAAATGGGAGGGATGGCAGACATTAAACACTTCACATGACAAGAAACGTTCCAGGATAGGATAGAATTACTAGACCAATTAATAGAAGGATTATGACATACAAGCCAGGGGTGACCCAAAACAACAGGTGTAAACGGTGAACGGAAAATCAAAAAGACATAGTCTCACTGTGGTTACCAGATACTGTGAGAGTTAAAGGTAGTGTCTCAAATTTGATACTGGGAAGATGACTACCATCTAAGGCAAACATGGGCGTAGGCCTGTCTAACGGTCTGAAAGGAATGTTATGTTTCCGAGCCCATGCTTCGTCCATGAAACAACCCTCAGCCCCAGAGTCAATCAAAGCACTGCATGTAGCACCCGAACCGGTCCAGCGTAGATGGACCGACATAGTAGTACAAGATCTAGATGAAGGGACCTGAGTAGTAGCGCTCACCAGTAGCCCTCCGCTTACTGATGGGCTCTGGCCTCTTACTGGACATGAAATAACAAAATGTCCAGCAACTCCGCAATAGAGGCACAGGCGGTTGGTGATCCTCTGTTCCCTCTCCTTATTCGAGATGCGAATCCCTCCCAGCTGCATGGGCTCAGTCTCAAAGCCAGAGGAGGGAGATGGTTGCGATGCGGAGCAGGGAAACACCGTTGATGCGAGCTCTCTTCCACGAGCCCGGTGACGAAGATCTACCCGTCGTTCTATGCGGATGGCGAGAGCAATCAAAGAGTCCACATCTGAAGGAACCTCCCGGGAGAGAATCTCATCCTTAACCGCTGCGTGGAGTCCCTCCAGAAAACGAGCGAGCAGCGCCGGCTCGTTCCACTCACTAGAGGCAGCAAGAGTGCGAAACTCAATGGAATAATCCGTTATGGACCGTTCACCTTGGCATAAGGAAGCCAGGGCCCTAGAAGCCTCCTCACCAAAAACTGAACGGTCAAAAACCCGAATCATCTCCTCTTTAAAGTTCTGGAATCTGTTAGAGCAATCAGCCCTTGCCTCCCAGATAGCTGTGCCCCATTCTCGAGCCCGGCCAGTAAGGAGTGAAATGACGTAAGCAACCCGAGCTCTCTCTAGAGTATGTGTGGGGTTGGAGAGAGAACACAATCTCACACTGCGTGAGAAAGGAGCGGCACTCAGTGGGCTGCCCGGAGTAGCAAGGTGGGTTATTAACCCTGGGTTCTGGAGGCTCGGCAGGCCAGGGAGTAACAGGTGGCACGAGACGTAGACTCTGGAACTGTCCAGAGAGGTCGGAAACCTGAGCGGCCAGGTTCTCCACGGCATGGCGAGCAGCAGACAATTCCTGCTCGTGTCTGCCGAGCATGGCTCCTTGGAACTCGACGGCAGTGTAACGAGCGTCTGAAGTCGCTGGGTCCATTCCTTGGTCGGTTCCTTCTGTCATGCAGGTGAAAGAGGACCCAAACGCGACTTAACAGAAACAGAGTTTATTAATGTTCAAAACGGAATAACTGAAATCCTCTAGATTTGTAGAGGGGAAAACAACTGGAGAAGCGGCCACAGACTGCAGGTCGCTTCGGGTAGGCTCAGGCCGTAGTCGACTGAGACACCTGCTCACACGCAGCGTCTGAAGAAGGCACAAACACGACAGGACAGGGTGATACACAATCACGGCAAAAACACGACAGGACAGGGCGAAACGCAATCACAGCATGGAATACAAAACAAGGAACCGACGGAACAGGAACGGATCACAAAGGAATAAATAGGGAGTCTAATCAGGGGAAAGGATCGGGAACAGGTGTGGGAAGACTAAATGATGATTAGGGGAATAGGAACAGCTGGGAGCAGGAACGGAACGACAGAGAGAAGAGAGAGCGAGAGAGTGAGAGAGGGAGGGGGAGAGAGAAGGATAGAACCAAACAAGACCAGCAGAGGGAAACGAATAGCATGGGGAGCACAGGGACAAGACATGACAATAAATGACAAACATGACATTTACAAGGGTATGTACAAGGATCTGTAGGATTACTATAGATCTGTAGGATAACTATGGATCTGTATGATTACTATAGATCTGTAGGATTACTGTGGATCTGTAGGATAACTATGGATCTGTAGGATAACTATAGATCTGTAGGATAACTATAGATCTGTAGGATTACTGTGGATCTGTAGGATAACTATGGATCTGTAGGATAACTATAGATCTGTATGATTACTATAGATCTGTAGGATTACTATAGATCAGTAGGATTACTATAGATCTGTATGATTACTATAGATCTGTAGGATTACTATAGATCAGTAGGATTACTGTGGATCTGTAAGGTTACTATTACATGGCGATGTGTGTACGCACATATACATCAAGCTGCCTTCCGCTTTCCCAGACAAGGTTTATTTTATATTATCAACGACATGGACATACTGTAGAGTAAAAAACCACTCACACTTGTCATGTTGCTATGGAAATGATTTTTACTGGGTTATTTCACCCCCTCTATCGATCGAAACATTGCATGATGTCGTTTAGGTTATTGTCATTGAGAACTCTTCAGTCTTCCACCTCAGTCTCGTCTGATTGAATGTCTAATGTGAATCTTTAAGGACAACCTTTGCCTCAGAGCAAGGCCACCCGAAAGCAGTTTTAGGGGTTAAGTGCCTTGCTCAATGGCACACCGGCAGTAGATAGCACCAGAAAAACATCAGACTCTATCAGTCCTTGAACCTGCAACCCTTTGGTAACTTGCCCTCTTCTCTAGCCTCCAGGTTGCACCACCTACCTGATTCGCCACACGGCTCTGAAAAGTCATACTTTACATGCACACTTTTACACATACAGCAGCCTGGCTTCTACATAACATCTGATTTTGCCTGCTACAAGTTCTGTTATACTCACAGACATGATTCAAACTGTTTTAGAAACTTCAGAGTGTTTTCTATCCAAATCCACTAATAATATGCATATCTTATATTCCTGGCACGAGTCACAGGAAGTTGAAATTGGTCACGCTATTCATCCAAATGTGAAAATGCTGCCCCCTATACCTTAAGAAGTTAATGGGTCGCTCTGTCTTAATGGATAATACTGTCTTAATGGGTCACGCTGTCTGGATGGATAATACTGTCTTAATGGGTAATGTTGTCTTAATGGGTAATGTTGTCTTTATGGGTAATGTTGTCTTAATGGGTAATGTTGTCTTAATGGGTAATGTTGTCTTTATGGGTAATGTTGTCTTAATGGGTAATGTTGTCTTAATGGGTAATGTTGTCTTAATGGCTAACGCTGTCTTAAGGGTAACGCCGTCTTAATGGGTAATACTGTCAAGACAGCATTACGCATCAAGACAGCATTACCCATTAAGACAGCATTACCCATTAAGACAGCATTACCCATTAAGAGGGCATTACCCATTAAGACAGTATAACATTAGGGCTCTGACCAGGGTCAGTAGAGCACTGACCAGGGTCCGTAGTGCTCTGACCAGGGTCCGTAGTGCTCTGACCATGGTCCGTAGTGCTCTGACCAGGGTCCGTAATTCTCTGACCAGGGTCCGTAGTTCTCTGACCAGGGCCCGTAGTTCTCTGACCAGGGTCCGTAGTGCTCTGACCAGGGTCCGTAGTGCTCTGACCAGGGTCCGTAGTGCTCTGACCAGGGTCCGTAGTTCTCTGACCAGGGTCCGTAGTTCTCTGACCAGGGTCCGTAGTGCTCTGACCAGGGTTCATAGTTCTCTGACCATGGTCTGTAGTTCTCTGACCAGGGTCCGTAGTTCTCTGACCAGGGTCCGTAGTGCTCTGACCAGGGTCCGTAGTGCTCTGACCAGGGTCCGTAGTGCTCTGACCAGGGTCCGTAGTGCTCTGACCAGGGTCCGTAGTGCTCTGACCAGGGTCTGTCTACTGAGGAACAAGTGAACATAAAACAATAAAACATCAGAATATACTGTGCAGGTGCCGGGGCAAAACCAAAATGTTCACCCCTGGGGTCACGAGGACTGAGTTTGTGAAACGCTGAAATGGACTCATCAGGTGAATCCAGGTGAAAGATATTGATCCCTTATTGACGTCACTTGTTAAATCCACTTCAATCCGTGTAGATGAAGGGGAGAAGACAGCTCAGAGAAGGAGGGGAGGAGTCAGGTTAAAGATGAAGGGGAGAAGACAGCTCAGAGAAGGAGGGGAGGAGTCAGGTTAAAGATGAAGGGGAGGAGACAGCTCAGAGAAGGAGGGGAGGAGTCAGGTTAAAGATGAAGGGGAGGAGACAGCTCAGAGAAGGAGGGGAGGAGTCAGGTTAAAGATGAAGGGGAGGAGACAGCTCAGAGAAGGAGGGGAGGAGTCAGGTTAAAGATGAAGGGGAGGAGACAGCTCAGAGAAGGAGGGGAGGAGTCAGGTTAAAGATGAAGGGGAGAAGACAGCTCAGAGAAGGAGGGGAGGAGTCAGGTTAAAGATGAAGGGGAGAAGACAGCTCAGAGAAGGAGGGGAGGAGTCAGGTTAAAGATGAAGGGGAGGAGACAGCTCAGAGAAGGAGGGGAGGAGTCAGGTTAAAGATGAAGGGGAGAAGACAGCTCAGAGAAGGAGGGGAGGAGTCAGGTTAAAGATGAAGGTGAGAAGACAGCTCAGAGAAGGAGGGGAGGAGTCAGGTTAAAGATGAAGGGGAGGAGACAGCTCAGAGAAGGAGGGGAGGAGTCAGGTTAAAGATGAAGGGGAGAAGACAGCTCAGCGAAGGAGGGGAGGAGTCAGGTTAAAGATGAAGGGGAGGAGACAGCTCAGAGAAGGAGGGGAGGAGTCAGGTTAAAGATGAAGGGGAGAAGACAGCTCAGAGAAGGAGGGGAGGAGTCAGGTTAAAGATGAAGGGGAGAAGACAGCTCAGAGAAGGAGGGGAGGAGTCAGGTTAAAGATGAAGGGGAGAAGACAGCTCAGAGAAGGAGGGGAGGAGTCAGTTTAAAGATGAAGGGGAGAAGACAGCTCAGAGAAGGAGGGGAGGAGTCAGGTTAAAGATGAAGGGGAGGAGACAGCTCAGAGAAGGAGGGGAGGAGTCAGGTTAAAGATGAAGGGGAGGAGACAGCTCAGAGAAGGAGGGGAGGAGTCAGGTTAAAGATGAAGGGGAGGAGACAGCTCAGAGAAGGAGGGGAGGAGTCAAGTTAAAGATGAAGGGGAGGAGACAGCTCAGAGGAGGGAAGGAGTCAGGTTAAAGATGAAGGGGAGGAGACAGCTCAGAGAAGGATTTTTTAGCCTTGAGACAATTGAGACATGGTTTGTGTATGTGTACCATTCAGAGGGTGATCGGGCAAGACAAAATATTTACTGTAAGTGCCATTGAACAGAGTATGGTAATAGGTGCCAGGCGGACCTATTTGTGTCACAGTTCTTGACATCGGTTTGTGTCAAGAACTGCAATGATGCTGTGTTTTTCATGCTCCACAGTTTCCCATGTCTATCAGTGGATGCTGCTGAGGAGAGGACGACTCATAATAACATCTGGAAACCGAGCTAACTGAATGACATATTAGTTACCATTCCACTAATTCCACTCCAACCATTACCACGAGCCCATCCTCCCCAATTAAGGTTCCACCAACCTCCTGTGACATGTACCAAGAATGGTCCACCACCCAAAGGACATCCAGCCAACTCGACGCAAACGTGGGAAGCATTGGACTCAACATGGTCCAGCATTCTGTGGAACGCTTCCGACACCTTATAGAGTCCATCCCCCGACTAATTGAGGCTGTTCTGAGGGCTAAATGGGCTTCAACTCAATATTAGGAAGGTGTTCCTAATGTTTTGTTCGCACAGCATATATGCAGCTTTAGCTAGTTAAATATCAATCAAAGAGGGCTCTAACATCTTTAGCTAGTTTAATTTTAAATTTTTTCATTTTGTACCTTTATTTAACTAGGCAGGTCAGTTAAGAACAAATTTTTATTTTCAATGACAGCCTAGGAGCAGTGGGTTAACTGCCTGTTCAGTGGCAGAATGACAGATTTGTACCTTGTCAGCTCAGGGATTTGTACTTGCAACCTTCCAGTTACTAGTCCAACGCTCTAACCACTAGGCTACCCTGTGAATCGGAGAGGGCTCTAACGTCATTAGCTAGTTGAATATGAACCAGAGAGGGCTCTAACGTCATTAGCTAGTTGAATATGAATCAGAGAGGGCTCTAACGTCATTAGCTAGTTGAATATGAATCAGAGAGGGCTCTAACGTCATTAGCTAGTTGAATATGAATCAGAGAGGGCTCTAACGTCATTAGCTAGTTGAATATGAATCAGAGAGGGCTCTAACGTCATTAGCTAGTTGAATATGAATCAGAGAGGGCTCTAACGTCATTAGCTAGTTGAATATGAATCAGAGAGGGCTCTAACGTCATTAGCTAGTTGAATATGAATCAGAGAGGGCTCTAACGTCATTAGCTAGTTGAATATGAATCAGAGAGGGCTCTAACGTCATTAGCTAGTTGAATATGAATCAAAGCGTTGGTATAAAACACACACACAGTACACACACACAAAGTACACAGTGCTATACGGAGGTCTACAATATACCATGTTTTTGTTGTGAATGAATAAATCAAGAGATATAGCAGGCCTCTGTATAGCGGACCTCCGTATAGCAGGCCTCTGTATATCACGCCTCCGTGTAGCAGGCCTCCGTATAGCAGGCCTCCATATATCAGACCTCCGTATAGCAGGCCTCTGTATATCACGCCTCCGTGTAGCAGGCCTCCGTATAGCAGGCCTCCATATAACAGGCCTCCGTGTAGCATACCTCTGTATAACAGGCGTCCGTATAGCAGGCCCCCATATATCAGGCCTCCGCATAGCAGGCCTCCTTATAGCAGGCCTCCGTATAGCAGGCCTCCATATAGCAGGCCCCCATATATCAGGCCTCCATATAGCAGGCCTCCGTATAGCAGGCCTCCGTATAGCAGGCCCCCATATAACAGGCCTCCGTGTAGCAGGCCTCCGTGTAGCATACCTCTGTATAACAGGCCTCCGTATAGCAGGCCCCCATATATCAGGCCTCCGTATAGCAGGCCTCCATATAGCAGGCCTCCGTATAGCAGGCCTCCATATAACAGGCCTCCGTATAGCAGGCCTCCGTATAGCAGGCCTCCGTATAGCAGACCTCCGTATAGCAGGCCTCTGTATATCACGCCTCCGTGTAGCAGGCCTCCGTATAGCAGGCCCCCATATATCAGGCCTCCGCATAGCAGGCCTCCGTATAGCAGGCCTCCGTATAGCAGGCCTCCATATAGCAGGCCCCCATATATCAGGCCTCCATATAGCAGGCCTCCGTATAGCAGGCCTCCGTATAGCAGGCCCCCATATAACAGGCCACCGTGTAGCAGGCCTCCGTGTAGCATACCTCTGTATAACAGGCCTCCGTATAGCAGGCCCCCATATATCAGGCCTCCGTATAGCAGGCCTCCATATAGCAGGCCTCCGTATAGCAGGCCTCCATATAACAGGCCTCCGTGTAGCATACCTCTGTATAACAGGCCTCCGTATAGCAGGCTCCCATATATCAGGCCTCCGTATAGCAGGCTCCCATATATCAGGCCTCCGTATAGCAGGCCTCCATATAGCAGGCCCCCATATATCAGGCCTCCATATAGCAGGCCTCCGTATAGCAGGCCTCCGTATAGCAGGCCTCCATATAACAGGCCTCCGTGTAGCAGGCCTCCGTGTAGCATACCTCTGTATAACAGGCCTCCGTATAGCAGGCCCCCATATATCAGGTCTCCATATAGCAGGCCTCCATATAACAGGCCTCCGTGTAGCAGGCCTCCGTGTAGCATACCTCCGTATAGCAGGCCTCCGTATAGCAGGCCTCCATATAACAGGCCTCCGTGTAGCAGGCCTCCGTGTAGCATACCTCCATATAACAGGCCTCCGTGTAGCATACCTCTGTATAACAGGCCTCCGTATAGCAGGCTCCCATATATCAGGCCTCCATATAGCAGGCCTCCGTATAGCAGGCCCCCATATATCAGGCCTCCATATAGCAGGCCTCCGTATAGCAGGCCCCCATATATCAGGCCTCCGTATAGCAGGCCCCCATATATCAGGCCTCCATATAGCAGGCCCCCATATATCAGGCCTCCGTATAGCAGGCTCCCATATATCAGGCCTCCATATAGCAGGCCTCCATATAGCAGGCCTCCATATAGCAGGCCTCCGTATAGCAGGCTCCCATATATCAGGCCTCCGCATAGCAGGCCTCCGTATAGCAGGCCTCCGTATAGCAGGCCTCCATATAGCAGGCCTCCGTGTAGCATACCTCTGTATAGCAGGCTCCCATATAGCAGGCCCCCATATAACAGGCCTCCGTATAGCAGGCCTCCGTATAGCAGGCCTCCATATAGCAGGCCTCCGTATAGCAGGCCCCCATATATCAGGCCTCCGTATAGCAGGCTGCCATATATCAGGCCTCCGTATAGCAGGCCTCCGTATAGCAGGCCCCCTTATATCAGGCCTCCATATAGCAGGCCTCCGTATAGCAGGCCTCCGTATAGCAGGCCTCCATATAACAGGCCTCCGTGTAGCAGGCCTCCGTGTAGCATACATCTGTATAACAGGCCTCCGTATAGCAGGCCCCCATATATCAGGCCTCCATATAGCAGGCCTCCATATAACAGGCCTCCGTATAGCAGGCCTCCATATAGCAGGCCTCCGTATAGCAGGCTCCCATATATCAGGCCTCCATATAACAGGCCTCCGTGTAGCATACCTCTGTATAGCAGGCTCCCATATAGCAGGCCCCCATATATCAGGCCTCCGTATAGCAGGCCTCTGTATAGCAGGCCCCCATATATCAAGCCTCCATATAGCAGGCCTCCGTATAGCAGGCCCCCATATATCAGGCCTCCGTATAGCAGGCCTCCATATAACAGGCCTCCGTGTAGCATACCTCTGTATAACAGGCCTCCGTATAGCAGGCCCCCATATATCAGGCCTCCGTATAGCAGGCCCCCATATATCAGGCCTCCATATAGCAGGCCTCCGTATAGCAGGCCTCCGTATAGCAGGCCTCCATATAACAGGCCTCCGTGTAGCAGGCCTCCGTGTAGCATACCTCCGTATAGCAGGCCTCCGTATAGCAGGCCTCCATATAACAGGCCTCCGTGTAGCAGGCCTCCGTGTAGCATACCTCCATATAACAGGCCTCCGTGTAGCAGGCCTCCGTGTAGCATAACTCTGTATAACAGGCCTCCGTATAGCAGGCTCCCATATATCAGGCCTCCATATAGCAGGCCTCCGTATAGCAGGCCCCCATATATCAGGCCTCCATATAGCAGGCCTCCGTATAGCAGGCCCCCATATAGCAGGCCTCCGTATAGCAGGCTCCCATATATCAGGCCTCCATATAGCAGGCCTCCATATAGCAGGCCTCCATATAGCAGGCCTCCATATAGCAGGCCTCCTTATAGCAGGCTCCCATATATCAGGCCTCCGCATAGCAGGCCTCCGTATAGCAGGCCTCCATATAGCAGGCCTCCGTATAGCAGGCCTCCATATAGCAGGCCTCCGTATAGCAGGCTCCCATATATCATGCCTCCGCATAGCAGGCCTCCGTATAGCAGGCCTCCGTATAGCAGGCCTCCATATAGCAGGCCTCCGTGTAGCATACCTCTGTATAGCAGGCTCCCATATCGCAGGCCCCCATATATCAGGCCTCCGTATAGCAGGCCTCCGTATAACAGGCCCCCGTATATCAGGCCTCCATATAGCAGGCCTCCGTATAGCAGGCCCCCATATATCAGGCCTCCGTATAGCAGGCCTCCGTATAGCAGGCCTCCATATAGCAGGCCTCCGTATAGCAGGCTCCCATATATCAGGCCTCCGCATAGTAGGCCTCCGTATAGCAGAACTCCGTATAGCAGGCCTCCATATAGCAGGCCTCCGTGTAGCATACCTCTGTATAGCAGGCTCCCATATCGCAGGCCCCCATATATCAGGCCTCCGTATAGCAAGCCTCCGTATAGCAGGCCCCCGTATATCAGGCCTCCATATAGCAGGCCTCCGTATAGCAGGCCCCCATATATCAGGCCTCCGTATAGCAGGCCCCCATATATCAGGCCTCCGCATAGCAGGCCTCCGTATAGCAGGCCTCCGTATAGCAAGCCCCCATATATCAGGCCTCCGCATAGCAGGCCTCCGTATAGCAGGCCTCCGTATAGCAGGCCTCCGTATAGCAGGCTCCCATATATCAGGCCTCCGTGTAGCAGGCCTCCGTGTAGCATACCTCTGTATAACAGGCCTCCGTATAGCAGGCCCCCATATATCAGGCCTCCGTATAGCAGGCTCCCATATATCAGGCCTCCGTATAGCAGGCCTCCGTATAGCAGGCCTCCGTATAACAGGCCTCCGTGTAGCAGGCCTCCGTGTAGCATACCTCTGTATAACAGGCCTCCGTATAGCAGGCCCCCATATATCAGGCCTCCGTATAGCAGGCCTCCATATAGCAGGCCTCCGTATAGCAGGCCTCCATATAACAGGCCTCCGTGTAGCATACCTCTGTATAACAGGCCTCCGTATAGCAGGCTCCCATATATCAGGCCTCCGTATAGCAGGCTCCCATATATCAGGCCTCCGTATAGCAGGCCTCCATATAGCAGGCCTCCGTATAGCAGGCTCCCATATATCAGGCCTCCGTATAGCAGGCCTCCATATAGCAGGCCTCCATATAGCAGGCCTCCGTGTAGCAGGCCTCCGTGTAGCATACCTCCGTATAGCAGGCCTCCGTATAGCAGGCCTCCATATAGCAGGCCTCCATATAGCAGGCCTCCGTATAGCAGGCCTCCGTGTAGCATACCTCCATATAACAGGCCTCCGTGTAGCATACCTCTGTATAGCAGGCCTCCATATAGCAGGCCCCCATATATCAGGCCTCCGTATAGCAGGCCTCCGTATAGCAGGCCCCCATATATCAGGCCTCCGTATAGCAGGCCTCCATATAACAGGCCTCCGTGTAGCATACCTCTGTATAACAGGCCTCCGTATAGCAGGCCCCCATATATCAGGCCTCCGCATAGCAGGCCTCCATATAGCAGGCCTCCGTATATCAGGCCTCCGTATAGCAGGCCCCCATATTTCAGGCCCCCATATATCAGGCCTCCGTATAGCAGGCCTCCATATAGCAGGCCTCCGTGTAGCATACCTCTGTATAACAGGCCTCCGTATAGCAGGCCCCCATATATCAGGCCTCCGCATAGCAGGCCTCCATATATCAGGCCTCCGTATAGCAGGCCTCCATATAGCAGGCCTCCGTATAGCAGGCCCCCCTATATCAGGCCCCCCTATATCAGGCCCCCGTATAGCAGGCCTCCATATATCAGGCCTCCGTATAGCAGGCCTCCGTATAGCAGGCACACACATGCTAGTCAATAGCGTGTGTCATTTATGATCTGGGTTTACTAGCTGAGCTGGAGCCATCATGAAGCATACACGTACTGTATGTACCAGCAGGTCCTGAACCTGATCACAATACAGGAAGCATCCACATACTGTGTGTACCAGCAGGTCCTGAACCTGATCACAATACAGGAAACATCCACATACTGTATGTAGCAGAAAAAAATCAACAATTGTGTATTTACAGAGGACAGAATGTTTATCAAAGATCTGACACAAGCTCCAAATTTTTTTAAGGGGGGTTTCTATGGAATTTAATTCATGCAAGACTGTCTTCTCAGAAATCCCCAAATATGTTTTTGTGGAACAGAGCCTTATGGTAGACATTTGAGTGAATGCCTTTCAATACTTTAAAATATACCCCGAAAAAAAGTTTATCAACAGAGGTTTCTTCATTGATGTTGCCACATTCTCTCTGCATTAATGGTTCAGACACTCCACAGCAGACAAGAACATTAGTGTTTAATCTCCCATTCACATTAATAATATTGTATGAATGTCTCATTTTATGAAGTTCAGTAATAACCCACAGAGCTACGCATACTGCCTCTAACTATAGACTGGTCCCAAATGACAGCCTATACTCTATGTAGACCACTACTTTGACTAGGGTTCTCTCTGTCTCTCTCTGTCTGTCTCTGTCTCTCTGTCTCTCTGTCTCTCTCTCTCTCTCTCTCTGTCTCTCTCTCTCTCTCTCTCTCTGTCTCTCTGTCTTTCTCTGTCTCTCTATCTGTCTCTGTCTCTCTCTCTCTCTCTCTCTGTCTCTCTGTCTTTCTCTGTCTCTCTATCTGTCTCTCTATCTGTCTCTGTCTCTCTGTCTCTCTCTGTCTCTCTGTCTGTCTCTGTCTGTCTCTGTCTCTCTGTCTGTCTGTCTGTCTCTGTCTGTCTGTCTCTCTGTCTGTCTCTGTCTCTCTGTCTGTCTCTGTCTGTCTCTCTGTCTCTCTCTCTCTCTCTCTCTCTCTCTCTCTCTCTGTCTCTCTGTCTTTCTCTGTCTCTCTATCTGTCTCTCTCTCTATCTCTCTCTCTCTCTCTCTCTCTCTCTGTCTATCTGTCTTTCTCTGTCTCTCTATCTGTCTCTCTATCTGTGTCTCTGTCTCTCTGTCTCTCTGTCTGTCTCTGTCTGTCTCTGTCTCTCTGTCTGTCTCTGTCTGTCTGTCTCTGTCTGTCTGTCTCTCTGTCTGTCTCTCTGTCTGTCTCTGTCTCTCTGTCTGTCTCTGTCTCTCTGTCTCTCTCTCTCTCTCCTCTCTCTCTAGTTTTCTACAGAAATAGGTGGAAACAATAACAATGGTTTCTTTAGAAAAAAAGAGCACACTACAAAACGGCCAGTTCAATCAATAATGTGGAATAACTAATGCTACTATATTAAATTTAATCCATTTATACTTAGCTGTTGTTATATAAAAAATAATAATAATAATATTGCGAGAAAAGAAAATGTGATGTGAAACATGTTTCGGATGTACAGTTGATGGAAAGTACATTTTGAAAAGAAAAGCTAATTTCATGTGACATTTGCTAAAGGGAAAAGGCCATGAATGATGCGGCATTTTAACTCCACCGAAATGCCATCTGCATGGAACACTTATCGACGGCTGTTTAAACAGCAGGGAATACAAATTATCTCAGACTCACTTTCTATTGACAGGCTGATCAATGGAGATATTTTCCATGACAAAGATGCTGGATGAATCTCTAAAGGTTTTCTCTCGATATATTGTGTCCTCTCCCTAGTGGCGCAGCGGTTTAAGCTACTACAGTCCCTGACTTGAATCCAGTCTGCATCCCAGAGGGCGGCACACAATTGGCCCAGCGTCGTCCAGGTTTGGTCGGTGTAGGCCGTCATTGTAAATAAGAATTTGTTCTTAACTGACTTGCCTAGTTAAATAAATGTTACATTTATTTAAGTCTCCTTATATATCAAACGGAAGCGAGTGGATCCTCTCTTCCAGTGATACCATCGCTGCCCTTCCTAGGAAGTTATGATGTGAGGAATCTAGGAAAATAGTTTTTGGAATCACCTCTCGCTGTCTTTGTTCTTGTTTCCCCCAGTAGCTAATTAACAGTTTACAGACGTCAATAGACACAAGGATTTACTGTCTAGCACAGTCAGGGGCAGACAGGCGAGGCCCAAAACAGAATTGTATTTTGTTTTGTTATCTAAAACAACACGCAATTAACTTCCCCCTTCCCTTCTTCGCTGGAGGAAAATGATTTATCCTTTCCAAATGAAATAGATTTCAGAGAGAGAGAGAGAGAGGGCGAGAGAGAGGGCGAGAGAGAGGGCGAGAGAGAGAGAGAGAGAGAGAGAGAGAGAGAGAGAGAGAGAGAGAGAGAGAGAGAGAGAGAGAGAGAGAGAGAGAGAGAGAGGAGAGAGAGAGAGAGAGAGAGAGAGAGAGAGAGAGAGAGGGGAATGCTGCTGATTAGAGGTAGTAAAAACAGGGAGGTGCTGGGTGTGTCTGTCTAATGCTCGTAGTGACTTAATTAAATGAGGCCAATGTTCAAATGTTGAAACAACCATGATTGTACTGATGATGACTAGGGTGAGGACTAGTGGAGGGTGTTACTGAAGGGTGTTGCTGAAGGAGGTTACTGAAGGGTGTTACTGAAGGGTGTTACTGAAGGGTGTTACTGAAGGGGTTACTGAAGGGGGTTACTGAAGGGTGTTATTGAAGGGGGTTACTGAAGGGGATTACTGAAGGGGGTTACTGAAGGGGTTACTGAAGGGGTTACTGTATGGGGTTACTGAAGGGGGTTACTGAAGGGTCTTACTGAAGGGGATTACTGAAGGCGGGGGTTACTGAAGGGGTGTTACTGAAGGGGTTACTGAAGGGGTTAATGAAGGGGGTTACTGAAGGGTGTTACTGAAGGGGATTACTGAAGGGGATTACTGAAGGCGGGGGTTACTGAAGGGGTGTTACTGAAGGGGGTTACTGAAGGGGGTTACTGAAGGGGGTTAATGAAGGGTGTTACTGAAGGGTCTTACTGAAGGGGATTACTGAAGGCGGGGGGTTACTGAAGGGGTGTTACTGAAGGGGGTTACTGAAGGGGTTAATGAAGGGGTTACTGAAGGGTGTTACTGAAGGGGATTACTGAAGGCGGTTACTGTAGGGGGTTACTGAAGGGGGTTACTGAAGGGGGTTAATGAAGGGGGTTACTGAAGGGGGTTACTGAAGGGTGTTACTGAAGGGGGTTAAATGATAGGTTAGATGATGAGTTAGATGATGATTATGATGACTACATGATAACTGATGTGTAGATGATTGCATGCACTCACACTCACAAATACACAGTCACACACAACCACACACACACACACACACACACACACACACACACACACACACACACACACACACACACACACACACACACACACACACACACACACACACACACACACATTAACACACACACACACAACCACACACACACACACACACACACACGCACACGTACACACACACACACACACACACACACACACACACACACACACACACACACACACACACACACACACACACACACACACACACGGTCTTATTGTCACACGTCAACGTAATAATAATAACTGTGATAGGCCGTTTCTTTCCTACATATTTTCACCCAGCAGACTATTCTCAAATGTTATCTTGTCTTTACTATTATGTCAAATTGCTTTGGATTAAGAGTGCTCCATAATTAAATGTTAAAATAATGTCATCCGTATGCAGTTGAATAGCGAATGGAAGCCGCGTGCTTACCCTGATTTCCCACCATTTTTTCATTGATGTCTCGTAGGCTACTTAGGTTTTATAGCAGAGCATGTCTTTATTATGACCAGCTGAGAAATAAATATAACAACTCTTATATCACTTATACCCATCAACCACTGCTTAGAGGAGCACGCTCTCTCGCTCTCACGCTCTCACGCTCTCTCGCTCTCACGCTCTCTCGCTCTCTCGCTCTCACGCTCTCACGCTCTCTCGCTCTCACGCTCTCACGCTCTCTATCTCTCTCGCTCTCACGCTCTCTCGCTCTCTCGCTCTCTCGCTCTCACGCTCTCTCGCTCTCTCGCTCTCTCGCTCTCTCGTTGTGGGACAGGTGTATATTCCCGGCCCAAACCCTGTTCCTGTTCCTGCTTCCTGCTTCCTGTTCCTGTTCCTGCTTCCTGTTCCTGTTCCTGCTTCCTGTTCCTGTTCCTGCTTCATTTAAGAACATAGATGGTGACATGTTTTCGCAAATTAAACATATTTCACTTAACTGTCAACAGCCGCTCTGCACGTTGCAGAAATAAATAAAGGAGAGGAGAGAGGAGATGGAAAAAGCTTGGTGGTGAGAGATTCTGTATAGCTAAATGTAATGTGTCATCCAATTAATTATGAAAATATAATTCGCTATAATTGTAGGCTATCTGTAATCCTCCCCGGCACAATCAATGAACACACAGCCTGGCCTAAGGCTATACGTTCTCTCCCAGACTCATTAATAGAAAGTTTGCAAGTGTGCATATTAATACAATCCACACTCATAGGAGATTCCCAGAATTGGTTAAAATTTGGAGTATTGGCTAGACCAATTGTGTACCAAAGAAATCTTAAATCAGTTTTGTTTGATGATTTGAATGTATTTTTTAAATTTATTTTGGGCTTGGGCTCAAACGCCTAAATGTAGGTATAAACTCTAATATTCGTATTTGTGTTTTGAATGAATCATCACCTTATGAAGCTCCATCCATTTTGTTGTGTTAGGCTTTGAAACAACATCCACAACGACCTTGTTTTACACTTAGCTTCAACCTGCTGTTGAACTTCTAATTGATCATCACGGTGAGGTGAGTATTAAAAGCATGATACTATTTTCATGACAAGTGTTTGACATGTCAATGGTTAGAGGGACAATAGAGCCCTGAGTACCAGGCCATTAGCACCTGATGGAGGGACAATAGAGCCCCGAGTACCAGACCATTAGAACCTGATGGAGGGATAATAAGAGCCCTGAGTACCAGGCCATTAGGACCTGATGGAGGGACAATAGAGCCCTGAGTACCAGACCCCATTAGGACCTGATGGAGGGACAATAGAGCCCTGAGTACCAGACCATTAGGACCTGATGGAGGGACAATAGAGCCCGGAGTACCAGACCATTAGAACCTGATGGAGGGACAATAGAGCCCTGAGTACCAGGCGATTAGGACCTGATGGAGGGACAATAGAGCCCTGAGTACCAGACAATTAGGACCTGATGGGGGGACAATAGAGCCCTGAGTACCAGGCCATTAGGACCTGATGGAGGGACAATAGAGCCCTGAGTACCAGACAATTAGGACCTGATTGGGGGACAATAGAGCCCTGAGTACCAGGGAATTAGGCCTGATGGAGGGACAATAGAGCCCCGAGTAACAGGTCATTAGTACCTGATGGAGGGACAATGGAGCCCTGAGTACCAGGCCAGTTAGGTCTGATACCACCTCTGTCTGTAACAGGGGAACAGATAGATCTGATACCACCTCAAATCAAATCAAATCAAATTGTATTTGTCACATACACATGGTTAGCAGATGTTAATGCGAGTGTAGCGAAATGCTTGTGCTTCTAGTTCCGACAATGCAGTGATAACCAACAAGTAATCTAACTAACAATTCCAAAACTACTGTCTTATACACAGTGTAAGGGGATAAGGAATATGTACATAAGGATATATGAATGAGTGATGGTACAGAGCAGCATACAGTAGATGGTATCGAGTACAGTATATACATATGAGATGAGTGTGTAGACAAAGTAAACAAAGTGGCATAGTTAAAGTGGCTAGTGATACATATATTACATAAGGATGCAGTCGATGATGTAGAGTACAGTATATACATATGCATATGAGATGAATAATGTAGGGTAAGTAACATTATATAAGGTAGCATTGTTTATAGTGGCTAGTGATATATTTACATCATTTCCCATCAATTCCCATTATTAAAATGGCTGGAGTTGGGTCAGTGTCAATGACAGTGTGTTGGCAGCAGCCACTCAATGTTAGTGGTGGCTGTTTAACAGTCTGATGGCCTTGAGATAGAAGCTGTTTTTCAGTCTCTAGGTCACAGCTTTGATGCACCTGTACTGACCTCGCCTTCTGGATGATAGCAGGGTGAACAGGCAGTGGTCCGGGTGGTTGATGTCCTTGATGATCTTTATGGCCTTCCTGTAACATCGGGTGGTGTAGGTGACCTGGAGGGCAGGTAGTTTGCCCCCGGTGATGCGTTGTGCAGTCCTCACTACCCTCTGGAGAGCCTTACGGTTGAGGGCGGAGCAGTTGCCGTACCAGGCGGTGATACAGCCCGCCAGGATGCTCTCGATTGTGCATCTGTAGAAGTTTGTGAGTGCTTTTGGTGACAAGCTGAAATTCTTCAGCCTCCTGAGGTTGAAGAGGCGCTGCTGCGCCTTCTTCACAACGCTGTCAGTGTGAGTGGACCAATTCAGTTTGTCTGTGATGTGTATGCCGAGGAACTTAAAACTAGCTACCCTCTCCACTACTGTTCCATCGATGTGGATAGGGGGGTGTTCCCTCTGCTGTTTCCTGAAGTCCACAATCATCTCCTTAGTTTTGTTGACGTTGAGTGTGAGGTTATTTTCCTGACACCACACTCCGAGGGCCCTCACCTCCTCCCTGTAGGCCATCTCGTCGTTGTTGGTAATCAAGCCTACCACTGTTGTGTCGTCCGCAAACTTGATGATTGAGTTGGAGGCGTGCGTGGCCACGCAGTCGTGGGTGAACAGGGAGTACAGGAGAGGGCTCAGAACGCACCCTTGTGGGGCCCCGGGTGTTGAGGATCAGCGGGGAGGAGATGTTGTTGCCTACCCTCACCACCTGGGGGCGGCCCGTCAGGAAGTCCAGTACCCAGTTGCACAGGGCGGGGTCGAGACCCAGGGTCTCGAGCTTGATGACGAGCTTGATGACGAGGGTACTATGGTGTTGAATGCCGAGCTGTAGTCGATGAACAGCATTCTCACATAGGTATTCCTCTTGTCCAGGTGGGTTAGGGCAGTGTGCAGTGTGGTTGAGATTGCATCGTCTGTGGACCTATTTGGGCGGTAAGCAAATTGGAGTGGGTCTAGGGTGTCAGGTAGGGTGGAGGTGATATGGTCCTTGACTAGTCTCTCAAAGCACTTCATGATGACGGAAGTGAGTGCTACGGGGCGGTAGTCGTTTAGCTTAGTTACCTTAGCTTTCTTGGGAACAGGAACAATGGTGGCCCTCTTGAAGCATGTGGGAACAGCAGACTGGTATAGGGATTGATTGAATATGTCCGTAAACACACCGGCCAGCTGGTCTGCGCATGCTCTGAGGGCGCGGCTGGGGATGCCGTCTGGGCCTGCAGCCTTGCGAGGGTTAACACGTTTAAATGTCTTACTCACCTCGGCTGCAGTGAAGGAGAGACCGCATGTTTTCGTTGCAGGCCGTGTCAGTGGCACTGTATTGTCCTCAAAGCGGGCAAAAAAGGTATTTAGTCTGCCTGGGAGCAAGACATCCTGGTCCGTGACTGGGCTGGGTTTCTTCTTGTAGTCCGTGATTGACTGTAGACCCTGCCACATGCCTCTTGTGTCTGAGCCATTGAATTGAGATTCCACTTTGTCTCTGTACTGACGCTTAGCTTGTTTAATAGCCTTGCGGAGGGAATAGCTGCATTGTTTATATTCGGACATGTTACCAGACACCTTGCCCTGATTAAAAGCAGTGGTTCGCGCTTTCAGTTTCACGCGAATGCTGCCATCAATCCACGGTTTCTGGTTTGGGAATGTTTTTATCATTGCTATGGGAACGACATCTTCGACGCACACGTTCTAATGAACTCGCACACCGAATCAGCGTATTCGTCAATATTTCCATCTGACGCAATACGAAACGTCCCAGTCCACGTGATGGAAGCAGTCTTGGAGTGTAGAGTCAGCTTGGTCTGACCAGCGTTGGACAGACCTCAGCGTGGGAGCCTCTTGTTTTAGTTTCTGCCTGTAGGCAGGGATCAGCAAAATGGAGTCGTGGTCATACCACCTCTGTCTGTAACAGGGGAACAGATAGATCTGATACCACCTCTGTCTGTAACAGGGGAACAGATGGATCTGATACCACCTCTGTCTGTAACAGGGGAACAGATAGATCTGATACCACCTCTGTCTGTAACAGGGGAACAGATAGATCTGATACCACCTCTGTCTGTAACAGTGATTACATGTGATATTCGTCCAGTTTATTTATTTTTAGCCGCAAGATAACCTGTCTATAGAAAACATGTTCTTTTATGGAGTCCAATAAAACCATTGATCTTCAAATGGTCTGTTTTTGTCTGTCTCCTGCATTGTCTCAAGCACATGTAGCTACACACACACACACACACACACACACACACACACACACACACACACACACACACACACACACACACACACACACACACACACACACACACACACACACACACACACACACACACACACACACACACACACACACACACACACACACACAAACCACTAACCTTTAGAATGGGTATGTATATCTGAATTAAGATTTTATCCTTCCATATTCAGCCCCTCTAGGCATTGTATTTGACCCTGCATCAGGAGAGCATGTGAGACATGGCAGACAACATCAGAGAACACATCTGTCTCGTAATGTCCGATGAAGTTATGTTTTCCAGTAATCATAGGGTCAATTTGCAGTATGTGTGTCTCAGTGTAGGGAAACATCCATTCTGCTTCTCTCTATAGTACATTCTATTGTCTCCAGTCGCCTGGGTTTATATATGTTATATATGTTAATATGCACTCAAAGCACCGCAGAGAGAGAGAGAGAGAGAGAGAGAGAGAGAGAGAGAGAGAGAGAGAGAGAGAGAGAGAGAGAGAGAGAGAGAGAGAGAGAGAGAGAGAGAGAATGAGAGAATTGGCGCGGGCACTAGAAAAGTCTGCAGCACCCGGCCTCACCCTACTAGAATCCGAAGTCAAATGTCTGCTGTTTGCTGATGATCTGGTGCTTCTGTCACCAACCAAGGAGGGCCTACAGCAGCACCTAGATCTTATGCACAGATTCTGTCAGACCTGGGCCCTGACAGTAAATCTCAGTAAGACCAAAATAATGGTGTTCCAAAAAAGGTCCAGTCACCAGGACCACAAATACAAATTCCATCTAGACACTGTTGCCCTAGAGCACACAAAAAACTATACATACCTTGGCCTAAACATCAGCTCCACAGGTAACTTCCACAAAGCTGTGAACGATCTGAGAGACAAGGCAAGAAGGGCATTCTATGCCATCAAAAGGAACATACATTTCAACATACCAATTATGATTTGGCTAAAAATACTTGAATCAGTCATAGAACCCATCGCCCTTTATGGTTGTAAGGTCTGGGATCCGCTCACCAACCAAGACTTCACAAAATGGGACAAACACCAAATTGAGACTCTGCACGCAGAATTCTGCAAAAATATCCTCCGTATACAACGTAGAACACGAAATAATGCCTGCAGAGCAGAATTAGGCCGATACCCACTAATTATCAAAATCCAGAAAAGAGCAGTTAAATTCTATAACCACCTAAAAGGAAGCCATTCCCAAACCTTCCACAGCAACAGGACAGAGCTGCTGCTATCTCCAGGAGACAGGACAGAGCTGCTGCTATCTCCAGGAGACAGGACAGAGCTGCTGCTATCTCCAGGAGACAGGACAGAGCTGCTGCTATCTCCAGGAGACAGAAATGTATTTGTGGTGAGAGGCTAACAGCCCCAGTGTGTAATGTCTTTACATTACATATGTCTACAAAGCCTCTGTTGACTACTACCCACTTTGGGCAGTGAGTGTGCATGTGTGTGTGTGTGTTCATGTGTGTCTGCTGGTGTGCCTTTGTGTGTGTGTGTGTGTTCCTTTTCGCTGCGACACACAGCGGATGCAAGCCATCTGGGAAACTGCGGAGTGTATCTAACATCTCTCCACAAACTCCGAACAAGGAAAAACACCTAATCTGCAATGCTTTCTGGGAGTGCAACTCTGCCTCCCAAATTGCACCCCTGTTCCCTATGTAGTGGATTACTTTTGACAAGGGGCCCATAAGGATCTGGCCAATATAAGTGCCCTATAGTAATAAGGAGCCACTCAGGACACAGACAGGGTCTTTCTCTAGTCAGAAACTGAAGACGATTGGTCAACTAACATCTCAGGAATGTACATAGAGACTCACTTTAACACGTCTATTGTCTCATCTATAGATTCTCTTATATGAGATTCTCACTAAATGACCCCATTAATCCCATTAAAAACAATGGAAGAGAAGAGAGGGGCAAGGTTATGTTCTCTCTGCATTTTACAGTCTGAAGACAAGGATGAAATGCTTCATTTGCACCAAAGAATTGGAACTGTCTCAGTGTAAGAAAAAAACAGAATTAATGCAATCACAGCTAACTAGCTAGCGATTCCACATGGGCTACAACTGCATAATGTGTGAGTCCCAAGGACCAGAGGGAAGTGAAGAAAGAACACTGGCTTAAAGCAACAACTACCCTTCTCCATTAGAACACTGGCTTACAGCAACGACTACCCTTCTCCATTAGAACACTGGCTTACAGCAACGACTACCCTTCTCCATTAGAACACTGGCTTAAAGCAATGACTACCCTTCTCCATTAGAACACTGGCTTACAGCAACGACTACCCTTCTCCATTAGAACACTGGTTTAAAGCAATGACTACCCTTCTCCATTAGAGCACTGGCTTACAGCAACGACTACCATTCTCCATTAGAACACTGGTTTACAGCAACGACTACCCTTCTCCATTAGAACACTGGCTTAAAGCAACGACTACCCTTCTCCATTAGAACACTGGCTTACAGCAACGACTACCCTTCTCCATTAGAACACTGGCTTAAAGCAACGACTACCCTTCTCCATTAGAACACTGGCTTACAGCAACAACTACCCTTCTCCATTAGAACACTGGTTTACAGCAACGACTACCCTTCTCCATTAGAACACTGGCTTACAGCAACGACTACCCTTCTCCATTAGAACACTGGCATACAGCAATGACTAACCTTCTCCATTAGAACACTGGCTTAAAGCAACGACTACCCTTCTCCATTAGAACACTGGCTTACAGCAACGACTACCCTTCTCCATTAGAACACTGGCATACAGCAACGACTAACCTTCTCCATTAGAACACTGGCTTAAAGCAACGACTACCCTTCTCCATTAGAACACTGGCTTACAGCAACGACTACCCTTCTCCATTAGAACACTGGTTTACAGCAAGGACTACCCTTCTCCATTAGAACACTGGCTTACAGCAACGACTACCCTTCTCCATCAGAACACTGGTTTACAGCAAGGACTACCCTTCTCCATTAGAACACTGGCTTACAGCAACGACTACCCTTCTCCATTAGAACACTGGTTGACAGCAAGGACTATCCTTCTCCATTAGAACACTGGTTTACAGCAACGACTACCCTTCTCCATCAGAACACTGGTTTACAGCAACGACTACCCTTCTCCATTAGACCACTGGTTTACAGCAACGACTACCATTCTCCATTAGAACACTGGCTTACAGCAACGACTACCCTTCTCCATTAGAACACTGGTTTACAGCAAGGACTACCCTTCTCAATTAGAACACTGGCTTACAGCAACGACTACCCTTCTCCATTAGAACACTGGCTTACAGCAACGACTACCCTTCTCCATTAGAACACTGGTTTACAGCAACGACTACCCTTCTCCATTAGAACACTGGTTTACAGTAACGACTACCCTTCTCCATTAGACCACTGGTTTACAGCAACGACTACCATTCTCCATTAGAACACTGGCTTACAGCAACGACTACCATTCTCCATTAGAACACTGGCTTACAGCAACGACTACCCTTCTCCATTAGAACACTGGCTTACAGCAACGACTACCCTTCTCCATTAGAACACTGGTTTACAGCAACGACTACCCTTCTCCATTAGAACACTGGTTTACAGCAAGGACTACCCTTCTCCATTAGAACACTGGCTTACAGCAACGACTACCCTTCTCCATTAGAACACTGGTTTACAGCAACGACTACCCTTCTCCATTAGAACACTGGTTTACAGCAACGACTACCCTTCTCCATTAGAACACTGGTTGACAGCAACGACTACCCTTCTCCATTAGAACACTGGTTTACAGCAATGACTATCCTTCTCCATTAGAACACTGGTTTACAGCAACGACTATCCTTCTCCATTAGAACACTGGCTTACAGCAACGACTAACCTTCTCCATAAGAACACTGGCTTACAGCAATGACTATCCTTCTCCATTAGAACACTGGCTTACAGCAACGACTACCCTTCTTTTTTTATTTGATTTATTTCACATTTATTTAACCAGGAAGGATGCTTTGTTGCGAAATAGGAAGCAAATTCAATATTTAACTTTGGATTGGAGATGTTTGATGAACATCTGGAAGGAGAATTTACAGTCTAACCAGACACCTAGGTATTTGTAGTTGACCACATATTCTAAGTCAGAACCGTCCAGAGTAGTGATGTTGGACAGGCGGGCAGGTGCAGGCTGCAATCGGTTGAAGAGCATGCATTTAGTTTTACTTGTATTTAGGAGCAGTTGGAGGTCACGGAAGAAGAGTTGTATGGCATTGAAGCTCGTCTGGAGGTTAGTTAATAACACAGTGTCCAAAGAAGGGCCAGAAGTATACAGAATGGTGTCATCCGCGTAGTTGTGGATCAGAGACTCACCAGCAGCAAGAGCGACATCATTGATGTAAACAGAGAAGAGTCGGCCCAAGAATTGAACCCTGTGGTATCCCCATAGAGACTGCCAGAGGCAGTGAGGTGCACTCATGACCAGCTCGGAAACCAGATTGCATAGCGGAGAAGGTGCTGTGGGATTCTAAATGGTCGGTAATCTGTTTGTTAACTTGGCTTTCGAAGACAGATATAGGTCTGTAGCAGTTTGGGTCTAGAGTGTCCCACTTTGAAGAGGGGGATGACCGCAGCTGCTTTCCAATCTTTGGGAATCTCAGATGACATGAAAGAGAGGTTGAACAGGCTAGTAATAGGGGTTGCAACAATTTCGGCAGATAATTTTAGAAAGAAAGGGTACAGATTGTCTAGCCCGGCTGATTTGTAGGGGTCCAGACTTTGCAGCTCTTTCAGAACATCAGCTGACTGTATTTGGGTGAAGGAGACATGGGGAAGGCTTGGGCGAGTTGCTGTGGGGGGTACAGTGCATTTGACCGGGGTAGGAGTAGCCAGGTGGAAAGCATGGCCAGCCATAGAAAAAAGCTTATTGAAATGTTCAATTATAGTGGATTTATCAGTGGTGACAGAGTTTCCTGTCCTCAGTGCAGTGGGCAGCTGGGAGGAGGTGCTCTTATTCTCCATGGACTTTACAGGTACCAGAATATTTTTGAGTCTGTGTTGCAGGAAGCAAATTTCTTCTTGAAAAAGCTAGCCTTGGCTTTTCTAACTGCCTGTCTATGTTGGTTTCTGACTTCCCTGAAAAATTGCATATCACAGGGGCTGTTCAATGCTAATGCAGAATGCCATAGAATGTTTTTGTGTTGGTTAAGGGCAGTCAGGTCTGGAGAGAACCAAGGGCAATATCTGTTCCTGGTTCTAAATTTCTTGAATGGGGCATACTTATTTAGAATGGTGAGGATGGCTGGGGTGTTAAGCATGTTCCAGTTTAGGTCACCTTCTTCATTGTAACTTTGTGATATGACTTTGAGTTAAATACCAAGTTAATACAAAGATAATACCCTTCAGAACAAAATGTAGTATCCAGTGCTTCAGACCCCACTGGAGAAAGACAGACAGAAAGACATGCCGGTCAGTTAGCAGGCTTGATAAAGGCTTTATTTATCTAAGAGACTCAACAAATACTGCAGCAGAGTTTTGTTTGCACCGTAAAGGCTGGTGTCAGTGTTTCATTTCCTTCAGTAAGGATACAGCAAATTGGTACCAATTCTCTCTCTCTCTCTCTCTCTCTCTCTCTCTCTCTCTCTCTCTCTCTCTCTCTCTCTCTCTCTCTCTCCTAGTTTTTTTCCCCATTTCCCCTAGTCTCCCTGCAGTGAATTGGGGCTATGTTTGTGTGCCCTCCTGAAGCCTGACAGTGTGTAGAAAGGGGTGTAGAGAGAAAAGGGGGTGATGAGAGAGGGGAAGAGACAGGGGTGAGAAGGGTGTCGTTGACAGACACCCCTCAGGAGGAACGTCTAACCAGCATGTCTGGCTGGGCAAGATGGGGTCCTTATTTAATAGATACAGGGGTCCTTATTTAACAGATAGAGGGGTCCTTATTTAACATATAGAGGGGTCCTTATTTAACAGATAGAGGGGTCCTTATTTAACAGCTGGAGGGGTGTCCTCATTTAATAGATAGAGGGGTCATTATTTAACAGATAGAGGGGTCCTTATTTAACAGATAGAGGGGTCCTTATTTAACAGAGAGAGGGGTCCTTCTATAACAGATAGAGGGGTCCTTATATAACAGATAGAGGGGTCCTTATTTAACAGAGAGAAGGGTCCTTATATAACAGATAGAGGGGTCCTTATTTAACAGATAGAGGGGTCTCTATTTAAAAGATAGAGGGGTCCTTATATGACAGATAGAGGGGTCCTTATATAACATATAGAGGGGTCCTTATATAACAGAGAGAGGGGTCCTTATTTAACAGATAGAGGGGTCCTTATATAACAGATAGAGGGGTCCTTATATAACAGAGAGAGGGGTCCTTATATAACAGAGAGAGGGGTCCTTATTTAACAGATAGAGGGGTCCTTATTTAACAGATAGAGGGGTCCTTATTTAACAGATAGAGGGGTCCTTATTTAAGAGACGTACAGTTAGACACAGTTGAAACGACCACTAGTTACCTCTATGTATCCTTTACACCAGTCAAGCATTATGTATCATTTACACCAGTAGAGCACCATGTACCCTTTACACCAGTAGAGCACCATGTATCCTTTACACCAGTCAAGCATTATGTATCATTTACACCAGTAGAGCACCATGTACCCTTTACACCAGTCGAGAGCATTTACCAGTGAGCACCATCCTTTACACCAGTAGAGCACCATGTATCATTTACACCAGTAGAGCACCATGTACCCTTTACACCAGTAGAGCACCATGTATCCTTTACACCAGTAGAGCACCATGTATCCTTTACACCAGTAGAGCACCATGTATCCTTTACACCAGTAGAGCACCATGTATCCTTTACACCAGTAGAGCACCATGTATCCTTTACACCAGTAGAGCACCATGTATCATTTACACCAGTAGAGCACCATGTACCCTTTACACCAGTAGAGCACCATGTATAATTTACACCAGTAGAGCACCATGTATCATTTACACCAGTAGAGCACCATTTACCCTTTACACCAGTAGAGCACCATGTACCCTTTACACCAGTAGAGCACCATGTATCCTTTACACCAGTAGAGCACCATGTATCCTTTACACCAGTAGAGCATCATGTATCCTTTACACCAGTAGAGCACCATGTACCCTTTACACCAGTAGAGCACCATGTATCCTTTACACCAGTAGAGCACCATGTACCCTTTACACCAGTAGAGCACCATGTATCCTTTACACCAGTAGAGCACCATGTACCCTTTACACCAGTAGAGCACCATGTATCCTTTACACCAGTAGAGCACCATGTACCCTTTACACCAGTAGAGCACCTCCAGTACCCCACAGTGTTTTCAACTCCAGTCCTCCAGTACCCCACAGTGTTTCCAACTCCAGTCCTCCAGTACCCCACAGTATGTTCAACTCCAGTCCTCCAGTACTCCACAGTGTTTCCAACTCCAGTCCTCCAGTACCCCACAGTGTTTCCAACTCCAGTCCTCCAGTACCCCACAGTGTTTCCAACTCCAGTCCTCCAGTACCCCACAGTGTTTCCAACTCCAGTCCTCCAGTACCCCACAGTGTTTCCAACTCCAGTCCTCCAGTACCCCACAGTGTTTCCAACTCCAGTCCTATAGTACCCCACAGTGTTTCCAACTCCAGTCCTATAGTACCCCACAGTGTTTCCAACTCCAGTCCTATAGTACCCCACAGTGTTTCCAACTCCAGTCCTCCAGTACCCATTTACATTTACATTTAAGTCATTTAGCAGACGCTCTTATCCAGAGCGACTTACCCCGACAATATACATTTTTATTGTAGCCCTGGATATGCACACCTGATTCAACTATGGTCGATCCCTCTGCCATGAAGATACCGGATAAAGAACTGTAAGATATATTTTGCAGTGTCATCCTGTTTCCTTAAAAGTTAAAGCATATAGTTTCCTCAGTCCCTTAAATAAGCTGGATGTACACTACATGATTTAGCTGCCCCTGAAATGTTTTTTGAGATAGGATTAATTTTATGTGAGTGGGTCACAGACCCAATCTGAGGGCAAACGATCCCGTCTTTGAGACGTCCCAGATGTCTGATATTTTTAAACACGTTTGATTTTAGCAGCACAAAATCTGCAATGTTCTTGTAGTGTGAGATGTGCAACGACAAGTTTTGAGAACGGAGATCAGCAATAGTGCTAGAGATAGAATGAGAGCTCACTACAGAAGAAGTCCCTAGAATGAGAGCTCACCACAGAAGAAGCCGCTAAAATGAGAGCTCACCACAGAAGAAGTCGCTAGAATGAGAGAGATAACCACAAAACAAGCCGCTAAAATGAGAGCTCACCACTGAAGAAGTCGCTAGAATGAGAGAGATAACCACAAAACAAGCCGCTAAAATGAGAGCTCACCACTGAAGAAGTCACTAAAATGAGAGCTCACCACTGAAGAAGTCACTAAAATGAGAGCTCACCACAGAAGAAGCCGTTAGAATGAGAGCTCACCACAGAAGAAGTCGCTAGAATGAGAGCTGCCCCCATCCATAGGACATGAGTGGTCACTGAATAGTTTGATGAGCATGATCATGGCCATCACCACATCTCATTTATGGGAGATTCTGCTACGTTTGCCACCACAATCAACAAAACACCAAGTGATGACATTTCTGGTGGAATAATGGTGTTTCATCCCTCCAATAGAGTTCCAGACATTTGTAGAAAATATACCAAGGTGCATTGAAGCTGTTCTGACTCGTGGTGCCCCAACGTCCCATTAAGAATCTTTCTGTTGGTGTTTCCTTTATTCTGGCAGTTACCTGTATCTACCCGCTTTAAACCTTATATCACAGCCTAACATTAAATAATGGACGTTTTTTGCATATAACCTAACTAATAGAAACCCAATGAACAATGCGATGATGTGGTTAATGTGTTGTGTTGTGTTTATATACAGGCATTATAACCCCCACCTTCACCGATGGTAAACAGTGAAGGGGTCCTGTCAGTCCACTGGATACAGTGAGTTCACACGTTCACAACTTCAAGTCCAACCTTCAAGTCCCACCTCAAGTCCCACCTCCAAGTCCCACCTCAAGTCCCACCTTAAGTCCCACCTTAAGTCCCACCTTAAGTCCCACCTCAAGTCCCACCTTAAGTCCCACCTTAAGTCCCACCTCAAGTCCCACCTCAAGTCCCACCTTAAGTCCCACCTCAAGTCCCACCTCAAGTCCCACCTCAAGTCCCACCTTAAGTCCCACCTCAAGTCCCACCTCAAGTCCCACCTTAAGTCCCACCTTAAGTCCCACCTCAAGTCCCACCTCAAGTCCCACCTCAAGTCCCACCTTAAGTCCCACCTTCAAGTCCCACCTCAAGTCCCACCTCAAGTCCCACCTCAAGTCCCACCTCAAGTCCCACCTTCAAGTCCCACCTCAAGTCCCACCTCAAGTCCCACCTCAAGTCCCACCTCAAGTCCTACCTTCAAGTAAATTAAAACATAAATAATAATAAAATAAATCACACCTTCACACCTTCACACTCTCAATAGCGGCATTCCTCACCCCTCATACACTTCTATCTTATCTATGTTTTGCTATAGTCTTACAGACACACACTCACGCACATACACACACACACACTCATGCACACACACACACACACACACACACACACACACACACACACACACACACACACACACACACACACACACACACACACACACACACACACACACACACACACACACACACACACACACACACACACACACACACACACACTCACGCACATACACACACACCCTCACGCACACACACCTCTACGCAGACGACACCATTCTATATACTTCCAGCCCGTCCTTGGACACTGTGCTATCTAACCTGCAAACGAGCTTCAATGCTATACAACACTCCTTCCGTGGCCTCCAACTGCTCTTAACCACTAGTAAAACCAAATGCATGCTTTTCAACCGTTCGCTGCCTGTACCGGCACGCCTGACCAGCATCACCAACCTGGATGGTTCCGACCTTGAATATGTGGACATCTATAAGTACCTAGGTGTCTGGCTGGACTGTAAACTCTCCTTCCAGACTCATATCAAACATCTCCAATCGAAAATCAAATCAAGAGTCAGCTTTCTATTCCGCAACAAAGCCTCCTTCACTCACGCCGCCAAACTTACCCTAGTAAAACTGACTATCCTACCGATCCTCGACTTTGGCGATGTCATCTACAAAATTGCTTCCAACACCCTACTCAGCAAACTGGATGCAGTTTATCACAGTGCCATCCGTTTTGTCACTAAAGCACCTTATACCACCCACCACTGCGACTTGTATGCTCTAGTCGGCTGGCCCTCGCTACATATTCGTCACCAGACCCACTGGCTCCAGGTCATCTACAAGTCCATGCTAGGTAAAGCTCCGCCTTATCTCAGTTCACTGGTCACGATGGCAACACCCATCCATAGCAAGCGCTCCAGCAGGTGTATCTCACTGATCATCCCTAAAGTCAACACCTCATTTGGCCGCCTTTCGTTCCAGTACTCTGCTGCCTGTGACTGGAATGAATTGCAAAAACCGCTGAAGTTGGAGACTTTTATCTCCCTCACCAACTTCAAACATCTGCTATCTGAGCAGCTAACCGATCGCTGCAGCTGTACATAGTCTATTGGTAAATAGCCCACCCATTTTCACCTAACTCATCCCCATACTGTTTTTATTTATTTACTTTTCTGCTCTTTTGCACACCAATATCTCTACCTGTACATGACCATCTGATCATTTATCACTCCAGTGTTAATCTGCAAAATTGTAATTATTCGCTTACCTCCTCATGCTTTTTGCACACATTGTATATAGACTCCCCTTTTTTTCTACTGTGTTATTGACTTGTTAATTGTTTACTCCATGTGTAACTCTGTGTTGTCTGTTATGCTATATCTTGGCCAGGTCGCAGTTGCAAATGAGAACTTGTTCTCAACTAGCCTACCTGGTTAAATAAAGGTGAAATAAAAAAATAAAAAAATAAAACACACACACACACGCTCCTATGTTCTCAGTGCTGACAAACACAGCCTGCGATAAAAGCATTTTAAAACAAATCCCCTTTTCCCTCAGAACAGTGACCTAACTGTAGACCCTGCTGCCAACTCTATAACTGATCAACCAGAGACAGCTCCACCAGAGGCTGCCGTGTGTGTGTGTGTGTGTGTGTGTGTGTGTGTGTGTGTGTGTGTGTGTGTGTGTGTGTGTGTGTGTGTGTGTGTGTGTGTGTGTGTGTGTGTGTGTGAGTGTGCGTGTGTGTGTGTGTGTGTGCGTGCGTGTGTGTGTGTGTGTATTGGACAGTGTTTGTCTGTATTAGACAGTGTGTGTGTATATTAGAAAGTAAGTGTTTGTGCATGAGTGTAAGTGTCTGTGTGTGTATGTTCCCAAGCATTTGTGTGTGTGTGTGTGTGTGTGTGTGTGTGTGTGTGTGTGTGTGTGTGTGTGTGTGTGTGTGTGTGTGTGTGTGTGTGTGTGTGTGTGTTCCCAAGCATTTATGTGTGTGTGTGTGTGTGTGTGTGTGTGTGTGTGTGTGTGTGTGTGTGTGTGTGTGTGTGTGTGTGTGTGTGTGTGTGTGTGTGTGTGTGTGTGTGTGTGTGTGTGTCCCAAGCATTTATGTGTGTGTGTGTGTGTGTGTGTGTGTGTGTGTGTGTGTGTGTGTGTGTGTGTGTGTGTGTGTGTGTGTGTGTGTGTGTGTGTGTGTGTGTGTGTGTGTGTGAGAGTGTGCGTGTGTGTGTGTGTGTGTGCGTGCGTGTGTGTGTGTGTGTATTGGACAGTGTTTGTCTGTATTAGACAGTGTGTGTGTATATTAGAAAGTAAGTGTTTGTGCATGAGTGTAAGTGTCTGTGTGTGTATGTTCCCAAGCATTTGTGTGTGTGTGTGTGTGTGTGTGTGTGTGTGTGTGTGTGTGTGTGTGTGTGTGTGTGTGTGTGTGTGTGTGTGTGTGTGTGTGTGTGTGTGTGTGTGTGTGTGTGTGTGTGTGTGTGTGTGTGTGTGTGTGTGTGTGTGGTGTCCTGTTGGGTGCATTGGCTCTCTATGTGTCTGCCAGAAGTCCTGTTGCCCTTTTCCCTGCAATCCCACTTCTATTTGAGGCCACTGATTGTTCTGCCTCTGCTCTGTGCTCCCCACGGTGAACCGATTCAAAGCCTTGGCCTTTGGCTCATTCTGAGTGCTGTGAACCAAGTCAGAACAGCAAGGCCCGGGACTCAGACTCACATGCAAACTGGAATTGATCATGGACATCATCATAACATCACAGCTCCAAGCATGAAATCAGCCAGATCGCTCAAGATTGGCTCTCGAAACTGAACGTCCACAGGGTTTTAGGATATGCCTTTGAAAATTGACCACTAGGGACAACAGTGAGAGCTTATATCATAAAGTAGGCTTAGGTCATTGAGAACAAGGGTGGCGGATGGCTGTAATCCCATGACTCCGGAGTCAATGGTCACGTTTTTTAATCCCAGTTGTAGACAGTTCTTTATTTTTATTATTCTAATTATACTTTTACTGTAATCGCATGACTCCGGAGTCAAAGGTCATGTTTTCAAACCCAGTTTTAGATCCCAAACCGTTATCCCTTAACTTAACCATTCAGAATGAATGCCTAAATTTAAAGCAGAAATCAGCATTTGATACACATCCATTTTGGACATTGATATTTGAAGAATGTAACTTAAATCTATAAATGCCTCATGAGTTTAGTTCAACTGTCGTACCCCCATCAGAACCCAAAGTATACGTTTGTTTCAGTCCAATATTGGTAAACAAAGTAAATGTAAACAAACGTGGTTAGAACTCTAATTTTGATTTTCACGGATGGTCAGTCCTTGCATCCTTAGCTCTGTCTATGAATTAGAGAGTGGTTACATCTCTCAGCTTTTTACCCAAACAGGGGCAGGGAAAGGCTTTGTTATTGTGTCAACTACTGATTGCTGCTTTAACGTTTTAACATCCCTTCTAAATAAGGTTTACAGTAAAAGTGAAGAGGACAAAAGCCTCTCTGGGGTTAAACTAAAGCGTGAACCGCTACACACACATGTATCAAGGTGGGAAGAGACACCGGCTGCTTCAGAGAAAGGAGAGGCTGGGGATAAGTACTGGACTGTGTAAAGTGTTTGATTTGAACAATCATTTTCTGTTTTTTGCAATTTCATTACTCTGATACTCTACAGATTGTGTACCATCTTCCTTCAAAGCAAAAAAAGGAAGAGACAGAGAAGGGAGGGAAGGGAGAGGAAGGAGAGAGAGAGAGAGAGAGAGGGAGAGCAGAGAGAGAAAAAGAGAGAGACAGAGAGAGGGGGGGGGCAGAGAGAGAGAGAGAGAGAGAGAGAGAGAGAGAGGGGCAGAGAGAGAGGGGGAGAGAGAGAGAGAGAGAGAGAGAGAGAGAGAGAGAGAGAGAGAGAGAGAGAGAGAGAGAGAGGAGAGAGAGAGAGAGAGAGAGAGAGAGAGAGAGAGAGAGAGAGAGAGAGAGAGAGAGAGAGAGAGAGAGAGAGAGAGAGAGAGAGAGAGAGAGAGGAGAGAGAGAGAGAGAGAGAGAGAGAGAGAGAGAGAGAGAGAGAGAGAGAGAGAGAGAGAGAGAGAGAGGGGGAGAGAGAGAGAGAGAGAGAGAGAGAGAGAGAGAGAGAGAGAGAGAGAGAGAGAGAGAGAGAGAGAGAGAGAGAGAGAGAGAGAGAGAGAGAGAGAGAGAGAGAGAGAGAGAGAGAGAGAAGAGAGAGAGAGGGGGAGGCAGAGAGAGAGGGGGGGCAGAGAGAGAGACAGAGAGAGAGAGAGAGAGAGAGAGATAGAGAGGGGGAGGCAGAGAGAGAGAGGGAGAGAGAGAGACAGAGAGAGAGAGAGAGAGAGAGAGAGAGAGAGAGAGAGAGAGAGAGAGAGAGAGAGAGAGAGAGAGAGAGAGAGAGAGAGAGAGAGAGAGAGAGAGAGAGAGAGAGAGAGAGAGAGAGAGAGAGAGAGAGAGAGAGAGAGAGAGAGACAGAGAGAGAGAGAGAGAGAGAGAGAGAGAGAGAGAGAGAGAGAGAGAGAGAGAGAGAGAGAGAGAGAGAGAGAGAGAGAGAGAGAGAGAGAGAGAGAGAGAGAGAGGGGGAGAGAGAGAGAGAGAGAGAGAGAGAGAGAGAGAGAGAGAGAGAGAGAGAGAGAGAGAGAGAGAGAGAGAGAGAGAGAGAGAGAGAGAGAGAGAGAGAGAGAGAGAGAGAGAGAGGATAGATAGTTGAAAGACAAGAAAGACAAAGCATGAGATTATAAAAACAATAGTGTGTTCCCTTGAGGGTTAACTTTTATCTGGAATGATGAAAAGATTTTCCACAAGGAGATAGTTTCAATTGATTGGATGATTGTATTGCTGATTGAATTGTTTGGATGGCGTGTGCTTGTTGTTTCCCTACATACCTGGTATCTCTGTGACACTGCAGGGAAGCCCTCAGGAGTTTGGGACACGGTGACAGCACTTTAAATGTGAGCAGAGGGGAGAAGGACACTGTGTCCTAGGAAGAGAAGGACACTGTGTCCTAGGAAAGAGAAGGACACTGTGTCCTAGGAAGAGAAGGACGCTGTGTCCTAGGAAGAGAAGGACACTGTGTCCTAGGAAGAGAAGGACACTGTGTCCTAGGAAGAGAATGACACTGTGTCCTAGGAAGAGAAAGACACTGTGTCCTAGGAAGAGAAGGACACTGTGTCCTAGGAAGAGAAGGACACTGTGTCCTAGGAAGAGAAGGACGCTGTGTCCTAGGAAGAGAAGGACACTGTGTCCTAGGAAAGAGAAAGACACTGTGTCCTAGGAAGAGAAGGACACTGTGTCCTAGGAAGAGAAGTACACTGTGTCCTAGGAAGAGAAGGATGCTGTGTCCTAGGAAGAGAAGGACGCTGTGTCCTAGGAAGAGAAGGACACTGTGTCCTAGGAAGAGAAGAACACTGTGTCCTAGGAAGAGAAGGACACTGTGTCCTAGGAAGAGAAGGACACTGTGTCATAGGAAGAGAAGGACACTGTGTCCTAGGAAAGAGAAGGACACTGTGTCCTAGGAAGAGAAGGACACTGTGTCCTAAGAAGAGAAGGACACTGTGTCCTAGGAAGAGAAGGACACTGTGTCCTAGGAAGAGAAGGACACTGTGTCCTAGGAAGAGAAGGACACTGTGTCCTAGGAAGAGAAGGACGCTGTGTCCTAGGAAGAGAAGGACACTGTGTCCTAGGAAGAGAAGGACACTGTGTCCTAGGAAGAGAAGGACGCTGTGTCCTAGGAAAGAGAAGGACACTGTGTCCTAGGAAGAGAAGGACACTGTGTCCTAGGAAGAGAAGGACGCTGTGTCCTAGGAAGAGAAGGATACTGTGTCCTAGGAAGAGAAGGACGCTGTGTCCTAGGAAGAGAAGGACACTGTGTCCTAGGAAAGAGAAAGACACTGTGTCCTAGGAAAGAGAAGGACACTGTGTCCTAGGAAGAGAAGGACACTGTGTCCTAGGAAAGAGAAAGACACTGTGTCCTAGGAAAGAGAAGGACACTGTGTCCTAGGAAGAGAAAGACACTGTGTCCTAGGAAAGAGAAAGACACTGTGTCCTAGGAAAGAGAAGGACACTGTGTCCTAGGAAGAGAAGGACACTGTGTCCTAGGAAAGAGAAAGACACTGTGTCCTAGGAAGAGAAGGACACTGTGTCCTAGGAAAGAGAAGGACACTGTGTCCTAGGAAAGAGAAGGACACTGTGTCCTAGGAAAGTGAAGGACACTGTGTCCTAGGAAAGAGAAGGACACTGTGTCCTAGGAAAGAGAAGGACACTGTGTCCTAGGAAAGATAAGGAAACTGTGTCCTAGGAAGAGAAGGACACTGTGTCCTAGGAAGAGAAGGACACTGTGTCCTAGGAAAGAGAAGGACACTGTGTCCTAGGAAGAGAAGGACGCTGTGTCCTAGGAAATAGAAGGACACTGTGTCCTAGGAAAGAGAAGATGAAACATCGAGAGAGAAAAGAGGAATGATGGGCCTCCCAAGTGGTGCAGCGGTCTAAGACACTGCACTGCAGTGCTAGAGTCAGAACGGGAGTTCCGCGATGGCACAACACTGTAATTACCAATTGGATATCATGAAAAAGGGGTAAAACTCTTTTTTTTTTCAAAACTTTAAAAAAAAATTATGAAAGAGGAAATATGTAAGAGACAAACAGAGTAGAAGAAAAGAACGAGGGACGAGAAGAGAGAGGAAGAAAGAAAATACAAAGTTGAATATTCATGTGCTTGGGGATCGTCTGAGAGAACCATGACGCCAAAGCTCCTTCTCTTCAATAAACCAGCTCCCACCCACCTATCTATAGACCTCCAGCCCCTCTCCAACCCTCCCCCCTGTTAAACTAATCCTCATCCCCAGTTCAGCGCCTGGGCTGTGGGGACTGATCATGGCTCTCTCCCCTGTAGCCTGTGGGGCTTCAGAGCACTGATGCTAACTCTGTGTGTAATAGGATCAGGGCCCAGTGGAGCCAGGAGGCCTCAGGAAAGCACTGCTGTGGTGATGATTTGGGGCTCCTTTCTGATATGTCAGTCTGTGAGAGTTTGGGAGGGAATGAAACGCACTCACAAACACTCTCTCTCTCTCACTCTCTCTCTCGCATTGCATGCTGGAAGTTTTTGGGAGTTTGAGTCCTAACTAACTTTCCTGATTCTTTTCTTGGTCTTTTCTTTCATTTTTTTTCTATGGTGGAGGGTTAATGCAATATTTGTTTTACCGGTATTCTAAGTTAGGGTGGAAGAGGACAGAGTAACTTTCCTGGGGTTTGGAAGGTGTGGTGTGCGCGATGGCTTCTCAGCCTAGCGTGGAGGAGACGCTGTCGATACGGCATGGATTCAGGTGTGTTCCTGAGAACGGAGTTAAGGTGGAGGAGGTTCTGCTCGCGGTCGGTGAACAGGTAGGAGCTGACTTTATACATTCTGCTTCTAGAATGAACAAAGCTGTGGTTGTGTTCTTGAAAAGAGCAAATTTGGTGTGTAGGCTAATTGCTAGTGGAATATTTGTAAGGGGTGTGTTGGTCCCAATTTCACCACTCTCTACCCCGTCATCAAGAGTGGTAGTTGCAAATTTGCCTCTGTTTATTACGGATGACCCAATCAGGAAAGAGCTGAGTCGTTTTAGTAAGTTTGCTAGCGGTTCTCGTGTCAGCAGGCTTTCAGGCAGATGGCGTTAAGCACGTTGTTTCGTTCCGGGGGCAAGTGTTTATGTTTCTGATTAACAATGAGCAACAGCTAAATGTTCATTTTAAAGTGAGGCATGGGGAGGAGCTCTATGCAGGGTTTGCCAACATAGACAGTCTACGGCGTTTCGAGTGTGGGGATTTGGGGCATAAGAGCTTTGCGTGCCCAAATTAGAACTGTGGACAAGGTGAGGGTACAAGCGCCAGTGGGGGAAATCGAAGTCAACGTGCATGGGGTAATGAGACAGCAGAGGCTGGGCCTAGTCATGCCAGGGATGGTGGTGTAGATGAGGCTGGGTCTAGTCAGGCTAGAGATGGTGGGGTAGCTGAGGTTGGGCCTAGTTATGCTATGGATGGTGGGATAGCTGAGGCTGAGTCTCGTCATGCTATAGATGGTGGTGTAGATGAAGCTGGGCCTAGTCATGCTATGGAGGGTGGTGTAGATGAAGCTGGGCCTAGTCATGCTATTGAGGGTGGTGTAGATGAGACTGGGCCTAGTCAAGCTATGGAGGGTGGTGTAGATGGTGCTGGGTCTAGTCAGGTTATTCTAGTGGATGAGGAGAGTATAGTGGGGAAGTGTAAGAGACTAGGGGGGGGAGGGTGTCAAGCGGAAAAGGAAAAAGGGTGTGGTCAAAGGCACCATGGAAACATTGCCTGTTGCTGTGGGTGATGCCCTGACCAGAGAGAAAGGGCAGCTGGTCAGGGTGGGAGATAGAGATGAGGAGGAAAGTGAGTGTGAGGAAGAGGATGAGGAGTTATTTATTTCAGACTCCTCTTCAATGGGCCTGGAGCGGACAGCCAGTCAAGCAGAGGGGTCAAAGTACACGTCGAGGGAATTGACAAGGTTCCTGAATGAGACCAAGGGGAAAAAAGTTCATCTTCATTCTGACACTGGGCTTTTTGAGCTTTGCTATTGGTCTCTTTCTTTGCTGGCTTTTCTCCCACTTCACTCTTCAGGAGGGATCGCTCAATATAAATGGCCCCAGAGATGTGAGAAAGAGGAGTGTGTTGATTGAATATGTAAAACAAAAAAAAGTAGGCTGCTTGTTGTAAAAGCAGAAATTAACAACATGGGTTTTGTCTTTATAAATGTGTCTGTGCCTAATACAGGGAGAGAGAGGGAGAGGGAGTCTCACAGGTAGCGCCTGATGAGACACTAGTGGTCGGAGGGGACTTGAACTGTACAATGGATTTGATGAAAGACAGAAATGGGAAAGAGCCTCATTCAGTGTCAGTGGAAGTGTTAAGGGACATCATTAATCAGTTCGACCTAGTGGATGTTTGGAGAACTAAACATCCCAAAACAAGACAGTATACATGGGTGAAGGTTTTTGGGGCTAGGGTGAGTGCAGCCCGACTTGATCGGTTTTACATGTCTAGGAATTAGAGCAAAAGGCTGTTGGGCGCTACCATTCTCCTGGTGGGAGTTTCAGATCACCACATAACCATGGCTCGGCTGTCTCTTTCACCAGGGCACCGGCAGGCATCCTATTGGAAGTTTAATGTAAAGCTCTTACAAGATGCCACTATTTGCTCAGGTTTCCAGACCTTTTGGGAAAGGTGGGGGCAGCGAAGAGAGGAGTATGAGTCTCTGAGTCAATGGTGGGATGTGGGGAAATTCCAAATTCGGCTTTTCTGTCAACATTACACAGCTCTCTCATCCTCAGAGTATTGGGGGAACTAGAGCGTTGTATTAGTTAAATGGAGGTAGAGATGGTGGGGAGATGGTGATGGTGGGGAAAGGCAATGTAGGCCTCCAGGCTAATTTAGCTAAATTACGTAGGGACCTGGGTAGTTTTTTTCAGGTTAAAGCAAAGGGAGCACTTGAAGAGCCAGGTTCTCCATGCTCAAGGAGATGGATGCTCCCAGCTTCTTCTTCTTTGGTTTGGAAAGACAGAGTGGTGAAGCCAAGGGTATGCATTGTCTACGGCTGTCTGAAGTGCGGGTGATCTCTGTGGTGGGGGAGATGCGGGAGCGTACTGTGGAGTTTTTTACTTTGTATAGGGCAGCATTGTGTGATCCCATGTGTGCTCAAGTCTTGTTCGCAGGACTCCTTAAGCTCTCTCTGGCACAGAGGGATGAAATGGAAATTCCTCTGTTGTCCCATGAACTGGCAGAGGCTGTAACCCAGATGTCCCCTGGTTGTGCACCGGGGGTCGATGGACTCCCAGTGGAGTTTTATAAAGAATTCTGGGGAATAATTGGACAGGACTTCTTTTAAGTGTTGCGTGAATGTGTCGGAGTAGGAGAGTTGCCGATGAGCTGCCATCGGGAGGCGCTGACTCTCCTGCCCAAAAAAGGGGATTTGTGTGAACTTAAGAACTGGAGGCCTGTGGCATTACTCTGTGCGGACTACAAGATATTTGTCAAAGTCCTCTCTAACAGACTGAAGTCCCATTTGGACTCGATAGTACATAAGGACCAAACATATTGTGTACCGGGACGCTCAATCACGGACAACTTGTTCTTAATTATGGACATGTTGGACTTGTCGAGAGGTTCTAATGTGAACTTTGGACTGGTCTCTTTAGATCAAGAGAAGGCTTTTGATAGAGTGGACCATGAGTATCTATTTAATGTGATGTTTGGGTTTGGGAAGAGTTTTTGACCTGTGTGAAGCTGTTGTATGCTGGGGCATCATATATGATCAACGTGGGAAGGGGGCTCATTAGGTCAGTCTGGGTGAGACGGGGCATTAGACAAGGATGCCCTCTATCTGGGCAGTTATACACACTAGCCATTGAGCCTTTTTGGGACTGCTACGCAGGAGACTGCAGGGAGTGTGCTGGAAAATAATGGATGTGGTGACAGGCATAGCAGTGTCAAATCAAATCAAATCAAATTTTATTTGTCACATACACATGGTTAGCAGATGTTAAATGCGAGTGTAGCGAAATGCTTGTGCTTCTAGTTCCGACAATGCAGTGATAACCAACAAGTAATCTAACTAACAATTCCAAAACTACTGTCTTATACACAGTGTAAGGGGATAAGGAACATGTGCATAAGGATATATGAATGAGTGATGGTACAGAGCAGCATACAGTAGATGGTATCGAGTACAGTATATACATATGAGATGAGTGTGTAGACAAAGTAAACAAAGTGGCATAGTTAAAGTGGCTAGTGATACATGTGTTACATAAGGATGCAGTCGATGATGTAGAGTACAGTATATACATATGCATATGAGATGAATAATGTAGGGTAAGTAACATTATATAAGGTAGCATTGTTTAAAGTGGCTAGTGATATATTTACATCATTTCCCATCAATTCCCATTATTAAAATGGCTGGAGTTGGGTCAGTGTCAATGACAGTGTGTTGGCAGCAGCCACTCAATGTTAGTGGTGGCTGTTTAACAGTCTGATGGCCTTGAGATAGAAGCTGTTTTTCAGTCTCTCGGTCCCAGCTTTGATGCACCTGTACTGACCTCGCCTTCTGGATGATAGCGGGGTGAACAGGCAGTGGTTCGGGTGGTTGATGTCCTTGATGATCTTTATGGCCTTCCTGTAACAACGGGTGGTGTAGGTGTCCTGGAGGGCAGGTAGTTTGCCCCCGGTGATGCGTTGTGCAGTCCTCACTACTCTCTGGAGAGCCTTACGGTTGAGGGCGGAGCAGTTGCCGTACCAGGCGGTGATACAGCCCGCCAGGATGCTCTCGATTGTGCATCTGTAGAAGTTTGTGAGTGCTTTTGGTGACAAGCCGAATTTCTTCAGCCTCCTGAGGTTGAATAGGCGCTGCTGCGCCTTCTTCACGACGCTGTCAGTGTGAGTGGACCAATTCAGTTTGTCTGTGATGTGTATGCCAAGGAACTTAAAACTAGCTACCCTCTCCACTACTGTTCCATCGATGTGGATAGGGGTGTTCCCTCTGCTGTTTCCTGAAGTCCACAATCATCTCCTTAGTTTTGTTGACGTTGAGTGTGAGGTTATTTTCCTGACACCACACTCCGAGGGCCCTCACCTCCTCCCTGTAGGCCGTCTCGTCGTTGTTGGTAATCAAGCCTACCACTGTTGTGTCGTCCGCAAACTTGATGATTGAGTTGGAGGCGTGCGTGGCCACGCAGTCGTGGGTGCACAGGGAGTACAGGAGAGGGCTCAGAACGCACCCTTGTGGGGCCCCCTTGTTGAGGATCAGCGGGGAGGAGATGTTGTTGCCTACCCTCACCACCTGGGGCGGCCCGTCAGGAAGTCCAGTACCCAGTTGCACAGGGCGGGGTCGAGACCCAGGGTCTCGAGCTTGATGACGAGCTTGGAGGGTACTATGGTGTTGAATGCCGAGCTGTAGTCGATGAACAGCATTCTCACATAGGTATTCCTCTTGTCCAGGTGGGTTAGGGCAGTGTGCAGTGTGGTTGAGATTGCATCGTCTGTGGACCTATTTGGGCGGTAAGCAAATTGGAGTGGGTATAGGGTGTCAGGTAGGGTGGAGGTGAAATGGTCCTTGACTAGTCTCTCAAAGCACTTCATGATGACGGAAGTGAGTGCTACGGGACGGTAGTCGTTTAGCTCAGTTACCTTAGCTTTCTTGGGAACAGGAACAATAGTGGCCCTCTTGAAGCATGTGGGAACAGCAGACTGGTATAGGGATTGATTGAATATATCCGTAAACACACCGGCCAGCTGGTCTGCGCATGCTCTGAGGGCGCGGCTGGGGATGCCGTCTGGGCCTGCAGCCTTGCGAGGGTTAAATGTCTTACTCACCTCGGCTGCAGTGAAGGAGAGACCGCATGTTTCCGTTGCAGGCCGTGTCAGTGGCAGGCCGTGTCAGCATATGCAGATGATGTTTCTGTGATGGTCAGGGATGGTCAGGATATGCAGGCACTAGAGACTAGCCTGAAGGTGTACGATGGAGCTTCTTCAGCTAAGGCGGACTGGGGCAAGAGCAAAGCTCTGTTATGTGGGGCATGGGGGGATAGGCCCCCTCTGCTTCCAGGGTTAGAAAGAACTGGGAGGGGCTGTCACAGAAAGTGGTGTCAAGACTGGCCAGGTGGAGGTGGCTCCTGTCCCAATTGTCATATAGAGGGAGGGTGCTGATAATCAACAACCTGGTGGCATCTTCCCTGTGGGATAAACTGGCTGACCTCAACCCCCCCCACCGGTCTGCTCGCAGACCTGCAACGCCAGTTCGTGGACTTTTTCTGGTTGGTCCATCACTGGCTGAGGGCAGCAGTGTTGTACATGACCGTTCACGAAGGAGGACAGGGCCTGGTGGAACTGGAGAGCAGGATGGCTGCTTTCAGGCTAAAGGCGGTGCAGAGACTGCTGTAACATGCTGATGTTGGCTGGAGGGAACCAGCATGCGCTCTGCTAAGGAGAGCTGGCGGATTAGAGTTGGACCGGCAGCTGTTCCTCATGAAGCTATAGAGGCTGAGTACAGCAGGTCTCTCAGACTTTTACTCTGCAGTGCTGAGGACCTGACAGCTGTTCCTCATGAAGCTGGAGAGGCTGAGTACAGCAGGTCTCTCAGATTTTTACTATACAGTTCTGAGCCAAGCCAAGTCACAGAAAAACAGAGCCTTTTTTCCAGCCAAAGAGAGGAGTCACAAAAAGCAGAAATAGAGATAAAATTAATCACTAACCTTTGATGATCTTCATCAGATGACACTCATAGGACTTCATGTTACACAATGCATGTATGTTTCGTTCGATAAAGTTCACATTTATATCCAAAAATCTCAGTTTACATTGGCGCGTTCAGTATTTCCAAAACATCTGGTGATTTTGCAGAGAGCCACATCAATTTACAGAAATACTCATAATAAACATTGAGAAAAGATATAACTATTATGCACAGAATTATAGATACACTTCTCCTTAATGCAACCGCTGTGTCAGATTTCAAAAAAGCTTTACCGAAAAAGCACACCATGCAATAATCTGAGTACAGCGCTCAGACAACAAATCAAGCCAAACAGATATCCGCCATGTTGTGTAGTCAACATTAGTCTGAAATAGCATTATAAATATGAACTTACCTTTAATGATCTTCATCAGAATGCACTCCCAGGAATCCCTGTTCCACAATAAATGTTTGTTTTGTTCAATAATGTCCATCATTTATATCCAAATACCTCCTTGTTGGTCGCACATTTAGTACAGTAATCCAAATTCATGACGCGCGATCACTAGGAGCAGACAAAGTTAAAAAGTTCCGTTACAGTTCCGTTACAGTCCGTAGAAACATGTCAAACAAAGTATGGAATCAATCTTTAGGATGTTTTTAACATAAATCTTCAATAATGTTCAAACCGGAGAATTCCTTTGTCTGTAGAAATGCAATGAAACAGAGCTAGCTCTCACTTGAACGCACGAGACTGAGCTCGTGGCTCTCTGGCAGACCTCTGACTCATTCCCCTCTCATTCCCCCCACTTCACAGTAGAAGCATCAAACAAGTTTCTTAACACTGGTCGGTCTGTCTGTCTGTCTGTCTGTCTGTCTGTCTGTCTGTCTGTCTGTCTGTCTGTCTGTCTGTCTGTCTGTCTGTCTGTCTGTCTGTCTGTCTGTCTGTCTGTCTGTCTGTCTGTCTGTCTGTCTGTCTAGTTTGTCTGTGCGCATGCGTGTGCTTGTGTGTGTCTGTGTAGTCTGTTTGTCTGTCTGTCTGTCTGTCTGTCTGTCTGTCTGTCTGTCTGTCTGTCTGTCTGTCTGTCTGTCTGTCTGTCTGTCTGTCTGTCTGTCTGTCTGTCTGTCTGTCTGTGTAGCCTGTCTGTCTGTGTAGCCTGTCTGTCTGTGTAGCCTCTTTGTACCTGATGAGTGACCCTGACTGGAATATGGATGATTTAGTATGGACCTTTGTAAAAAATGTACTTTCAATTTCATTTTTTTCTATGTTTTGAGCTGATGTATATGACATAGCCTATATCCTGGATATCCTGAATCCCAAAAGTTATCAAAAACCAAAATCCCACAGACATTTGTGTTCAGAAATCCCCGTTACTTTGCAGTTTGTGTATAGATATGATTTCTAGCCCTGGATTAGAAAGCAATGGCTTGGTACTCGGCGTTTGGTAGCTGTGCTTTCATACTCCAGCTGGTTCTCTGAGTCGGGGAGAGACTAGGTCCTGTGTGGACGAGGCAGCCGGTATACTGCCGATAGCTAAAGGCTCAATTCAGATTACTTCCTGTATTCCTACAGGACCCAGACTCAGATTACTTCCTGTAGTCTTATGGGACCCAGAGAGGTGGAGATGCAATTGAATCGCTGTTTGCCTGCAAGCTGAAATCCAACCACAAAGTCACTAAGTGCTAACATCAACTCTCAGCCTGCATCCCAAATAGCAACCTATCTCCAGTACAGAGCCTTACGGGATGGGGTCAAAGGGAAGTGCAGTGTAGGGACTAGGAGGCTATTTGGGATGTAGCCTCAAACTCTGGAAGGACTCAATTTCCCTGGGTAGGGTGCTGTCTTTCGGATGGGACTGTTAAACGGGTGTCCTGACTCTCTGTGGTCATTAAAGATCCCATGGCACTTATCATAAGAGGCGAGGTGTTATCCCCGGTGTTCTGGATAAATTCCCAATCTGCCCTCATACCATCATGGCCAACTAATCATCCCCAGCTTCCAATTGGCTGATTCATCCCCCTCCTCTCCCCCTCGCCTCTCCCCTGTAACTATTCTGAACTTTAGTGAACTTACCTGGTTCATTAAAATAAAGGTACATTTAAAGAATGATCTCCACTCAAACAGCTCAAATAAGCAAAGAGAAAGGAAAGTCCATCATTAGTTTAAGACATGAAGGTCAGTCAATACGGAACATTTCAAGAACTTTGAAAGATTCTTCAAGTGCAGTCGCAAAAACCATCAAGCGCTATGATGAAACCGCTACAGGAAAGAAATACCCAGAGTTACCTCTACTGCAGAGGAAAAGTTCAGTAGAGTTACCTGCCTCAGAAATTGCAGGCCAAATAAAATCTCAACATCAACTGTTCCGAGGAAACTGTGTGAATCAGGCCTTCATGGTCGAATTGCTGCAAAGAAACCACTACTAAAGGACACCAATAAGAAGAAGAGACTTGGTTGGGCCAAGAAATACGAGCAATGGACATTAGACCTGTGGAAATTTTTCCTTTGGTCTGGAGTCCAAATTTGAGATTTTTGTTTCCAGCCGCTGTGTCTTTGAGAGATGCGGTGTGGGTGAACGGATGATCTCCGCATGTGTATTTCCCACCGTGAAGCATGGAGGAGGAGGTGTTATAGTGTGGGGTGCTTTGCTGGTGACACTCTCAGTGATTTATTTAGAATTCAAGGCACAGTTAACCAGCATGGCTACCACAGCATTCTGCAGCGATACGCAATCCACATGGTTTGGGCTTAGTGGGACTATCATTTGTTTTTTAACTGGAAAATGACTCAACACACCTCCAGGACGTGTAAGGTCTATTTTACCAGGAAGGTTAGTGAGTGCTGCATCAGATGACCTGGCCTCCACAATCACCCGACCTCAACCCACTTGAGATGGTTTGGGATGTGTCAGACTGCAGAGTGAATTAAAAGCAGCTAACAAGTGCTCGGCATATGTGGGAACTCCTTCAAGACTGTTGGAAATGCATTCCAGGTGAAGCTGATTGAGTAAATGCCAAGAGTGTCCAAAGCTATTATCCAGGTCAAGGGGTATTTGATAAATCACAAATATAAAATGTATTTTGATTTGTTTAATCATTTTTTTGGTTGCTATTGGTTGCTATTGATTCCAAATGTGCTATTTCATAGTTTTGATATCTTCACTATTAATCTACAATGTAGAAAATAGTAAAAATAAAGAAAAACCCTTGAATGAGTAGGTGTTCTTAAACTTTTGACCAGTAGTGTTTATCTCTCTCAACCGTCCATATGATTGGACTGTGAGACGTCAGCTAAAGCAGCTGATTAGCAGGCATTGAAAGCCTAGAAAGCCGACTTCATAACTTCTGTCTGATGACTTCATAACTTCTGTCTGATGACTTCATAACTTCTCTCTGATGATGTCATAACTTCTGATGATGTCATAACTTCTGATGACATAACATCTATTTGATGACTTCATAACATCTATTTGATGACTTCATAACTTCTATTTGATGACTTCATAACCTCTGATGATGTCATAACTTCTGATGATGTCATAACTTCTATTTGATGACTTCATAACTTCTGATGACTTCATAACCTTTATTTGACGTCTTCAACTCCTCCCACAGATCTTTCAACTAAACTCTAACGTTTCCTTATACGACACACAAACACCAATCAAAATGTTCCCTCTACTATAGGAATCATTTCAGCCGCTTGTTGGTCCAATTAATTTCTTACTTTAAACTTTTTAGACAACCGTCTATAGATAATGACACGGTTTCGATGAACAAACATCTTTATTCATTAGCTGGCTGGCTGAGTGGTTTAATAACACTCTGGCTGTGTCCCAAATGTCTGTCTCCCAAACCGTGATTCCCAAATAACTCTGTCCCAAATAACTCTGTCCCAAATGAAAGTAGTGCCCTAGTATAACAGCGAATAGGTTGCCATATGGGATGCAGATTCTTTAATTGATCGCTATGAAGGCAGGGACCTGCACTTACAGGAGCGATCAAGAGAGAATGAGGAAAGGAGGAAGAGAACGATAGAGAGAGGAGGAAGAGAGGGATAGAGAGACGAGGAAGACAGGGATAGAGACAGGAGGAAGAAAGAAATAGAGAGAGGAGGAAGACAGGGATAAAGAGAGCAGGAAGTCAGGGATAGAGAGAGGAGGAAGACAGGGATAGAGAGAGGAGAGGATTTATTAATTTATTGATTGGTTATATGATTGGTTATATTTCTTAATCTACTGTAAGTATACACATAAAAACATATTTCAGCAGATAGATAGCATACTTTTGTGTAAGCAGTGTGAAATGGCTAGCTAGTTAGCGGGGTGCGCGCTAATAGCGTTTCAATCGGTGACATCACTCGCACTGAGAACTTGAAGTAGTTGTTCCCCTTGCTTAGCAAGGGCCGTGGCTTTTGTGGAGCGATGGGTAATGATGCTTCGTGGGAGGCAGTTGTTGATGTGTGCAGAGGGTCCCTGGTTCGAGCCCAGGTAGGGGCGAGGGTCCCTGGTTCAGAGGGTCCCTGGTTCATGCCCAGGAAGGGGCAAGGGTCCCTGGTTCAGGGGTCCCTGGTTCGAGCCCAGGTAGGGGAGAGGGTCCCTGGTTCGAGCCCAGGTAGGGGCGAGGGTCCCTGGTTCAAGCCCAGGTAGGGGCGAGGGTCCCAGGCTCAGAGGGTCCCTGGTTCGAACCCAGGTAGGGGCGAGGGTCCCTGGTTCGAACCCAGGTAGGGGCGAGGGTCCCTAGTTTGAGCCAGGGACTGGGGCGAGGAGAGGGACGGAAGCTCTACAGTTACATTTGCCTGGGAGAGAAATCTACTTCTGAGTAATCTACTTCTGAGTTTTTTGGAACTATGTTTGTCCGACGGCCTTTGAAAAGAGAACAGAGCGGTACAAAATCTACTAACCACCTCTCAGACCAAGAACCATTGTTGGAGAAACATTTCACCCTTCACATAGCTGAGATAAGGACCTGCTGCATGCAGCCGCTGGAATCCAGGACTTCTCTTGATAGATTCACTTTCTTTCCTACCCCATGATTTAGCCTACTTTCCTACCCCACGATTTAGCCTACTTTCCTACCCCATGATTTAGCCTACTTTCCTACCCCATGATTTAGCCTACTTTCCTACCCCACGATTTAGCCTACTTTCCTACCCCATGATTTAGCCTACTTTCCTACCCCATGCTATCTATGACCAGAACAGTGATGTCCACTTAGACATACTAGTACCTTCATACCCAGATTGAACTCCATTACAACATTGCATCTCAAATGGTACCCTACTCCCTATAGAGTGTAATACTTTTTATCAGAGCCCTGGTCCAATGTAGTGCACTATATAGTGAACAGTGTTGGGGGTACTGCGTTACAAAAGTAAAGTGTTATGTAATCAGATTACATTTACATTTACATTTAAGTCATTTAGCAGACGCTCTTATCCAGAGCGACTTACAAATTGGTGCATTCACCTTATGACATCCAGTGGGACAGTCACTTAACAATAGTGCATCTAAAACTTAGGGGGGGTGGGGTGAGAGGGATTACTTAACCTATCCTAGGTATTCCTTAAAGAGGTGGGGTTTCAGGTGTCTCCGGAAGGTGGTGATTGACTCCGCTGTCCTGGCGTCGTGAGGGAGTTTGTTCCACCATTGGGGGGCCAGGGCAGCGAACAGTTTTGACTGGGCTGAGCGGGAGCTGTACTTCCTCAGTGGTAGGGAGGCGAGCAGGCCAGAGGTGGATGAACGCAGTGCCCTTGTTTGGGTGTAGGGCCTGATCAGAGCCTGGAGGTACTGAGGTGCCGTTCCCCTCACAGCTCCGTAGAGGCAAGCACCATGGTCTTGTAGCGGATGCGAGCTTCAACTGGAAGCCAGTGGAGAGAACGGAGGAGCGGGGTGACGTGAGAGAACTTGGGAAGGTTGAACACCAGACGGGCTGCGGCATTCTGGATGAGTTGAAGGGGTTTAATGGCACAGGCAGGGAGCCCAGCCAACAGCGAGTTGCAGTAATCCAGACGGGAGATGACAAGTGCCTGGATTAGGACCTGCGCCGCTTCCTGTGTGAGGCAGGGTCGTACTCTGCGGATGTTGTAGAGCATGAACCTACAGGAACGGGCCACCGCCTTGATGTTAGTTGAGAACGACAGGGTGTTGTCCAGGATCACACCAAGGTTCTTGGCGCTCTGGGAGGAGGACACAATGGAGTTGTCAACCGTGATGGCGAGATCATGGAACGGGCAGTCCTTCCCCGGGAGGAAGAGCAGCTCCGTCTTGCCGAGGTTCAGCTTGAGGTGGTGATCCGTCATCCACACTGATATGTCTGCCAGACATGCAGAGATGCGATTCGCCACCTGGTCATCAGAAGGGGGAAAGGAGAAGATTAATTGTGTGTTGTCTGCATAGCAATGATAAGAGAGACCATGTGAGGTTATGACAGAGCCAAGTGACTTGGTGTATAGCGAGAATAGGAGAGGGCCAAGAACAGAGCCCTGGGGGACACCAGTGGTGAGAGCGCGTGGTGAGGAGACAGATTCTCGCCACGCCACCTGGTAGGAGCGACCTGTCAGGTAGGACGCAATCCAAGCGTGGGCCGCGCCGGAGATGCCCAACTCGGAGAGGGTGGAGAGGAGGATCTGATGGTTCACAGTATCGAAGGCAGCCGATAGATCTAGAAGGATGAGAGCAGAGGAGAGAGAGTTAGCTTTAGCAGTGCGGAGCGCCTCCGTGATACAGAGGAGAGCAGTCTCAGTTGAATGACTAGTCTTGAAACCTGACTGATTTGGATCAAGAAGGTCATTCAGAGAGAGATAGCGGGAGAGCTGGCCAAGGACGGCACGTTCAAGAGTTTTGGAGAGAAAAGAAAGAAGGGATACTGGTCTGTAATTGTTGACATCGGAGGGATCGAGTGTAGGTTTTTTCAGAAGGGGTGCAACTCTCGCTCTCTTGAAGACGGAAGGGACGTAGCCAACGGTCAGGGATGAGTTGATGAGCGAGGTGAGGTAAGGGAGAAGGTCTCCGGAAATGGTCTGGAGAAGAGAGGAGGGGATAGGGTCAAGCGGGCAGGTTGTTGGGCGGCCGGCCGTCACAAGACGCGAGATTTCATCTGGAGAGAGAGGGGAGAAAGAGGTCAGAGCACAGGGTAGGGCAGTGTGAGCAGAACCAGCGGTGTCGTTTGACTTAGCAAACGAGGATCGGATGTCGTCGACCTTCTTTTCAAAATGGTTGACGAAGTCATCTGCAGAGAGGGAGGAGGGGGGGAGGGGCGGAGGATTCAGGAGGGAGGAGAAGGTGGCAAAGAGCTTCCTAGGGTTAGAGGCAGATGCTTGGAATTTAGCGTGGTAGAAAGTGGCTTTAGCAGCAGAGACAGAGGAGGAAAATGTAGAGAGGAGGGAGTGAAAGGATGCCAGGTCCGCAGGGAGGCGAGTTTTCCTCCATTTCCGCTCGGCTGCCCGGAGCCCTGTTCTGTGAGCTCGCAATGAGTCATCGAGCCACGGAGCGGGAGGGGAGGACCGAGCCGGCCTGGAGGATAGGGGACATAGAGAGTCAAGGGATGCAGAGAGGGAGGAGAGGAGGGTTGAGGAGGCAGAATCAGGAGATAGGTGGGAGAAGGTTTGAGCGGAGGGAAGAGATGATAGGATGGAAGAGGAGAGAGTAGCGGGGGAGAGAGAGCGAAGGTTGGGACGGCGCGATACCATCCGAGTAGGGGCAGTGTGGGAGGTGTTGGATGAGAGCGAGAGGGAAAAGGATACAAGGCAGTGGTCGGAGACTTGGAGGGAGTTGCAATGAGGTTAGTGGAAGAACAGCATCTAGTAAAGATGAGGTCGAGCGTATTGCCTGCCTTGTGAGTAGGGGGGAAGGTGAGAGGGTGAGGTCAAAAGAGGAGAGGAGTGGAAAGAAGGAGGCAGAGAGGAAAGAGTCAAAGGTAGACGTGGGGAGGTTAAAGTCGCCCAGAACTGTGAGAGGTGAGCCGTCCTCAGGAAAGGAGCTTATCAAGGCATCAAGCTCATTGATGAACTCTCCGAGGGAACCTGGAGGGCGATAAATGATAAGGATGTTAAGCTTGAAAGGGCTAGTAACTGTGACAGCATGGAATTCAAAGGAGGCGATAGACAGATGGGTAAGGGGAGAAAGAGAGAATGACCACTTGGGAGAGATGAGGATCCCGGTGCCACCACCCCGCTGACCAGACGCTCTCGGGGTGTGCGAGAACACGTGGGCGGACGAAGAGAGAGCAGTAGGAGTAGCAGTGTTGTCTGTGGTCATCCATGTTTCCGTCAGTGCCAAGAAGTCGAGGGACTGGAGGGAGGCATAGGCTGAGATGAACTCTGCCTTGTTGACCGCAGATTGGCAGTTCCAGAGGCTACCGGAGACCTGGAACTCCACGTGGGTCGTGCGCGCTGGGACCACCAGAGTAGGGTGGCCGCGGCCACGCGGTGAGGAGCGTTTGTATGGTCTGTGCAGAGAGGAGAGAACAGGGATAAACAGACACATAGTTGACAGGCTACAGAAGAGGCTACGCTAATGCAAAGGAGATTGGAATGACAAGTGGACTACACGTCTCGAATGTTCAGAAAGTTAAGCTACGTAGCAAGAATCTTATTGACTAAAATGATTAAAATGATACAGTACTGCTGAAGTAGGCCAGCTGGCAGTGGGTGCGTTGTTGACACTACACTAATCAAGTCGTTCCGTTGAGTGTAATAGTTTCTGCAGTGTTGCTATTCGGGGCTAGCAGGCTAGCTAGCAGTGTTGTTTACGTTACGTTGCGTTAAAAGAACGACAATAGATGGCTAGCGAACCTAGAAAATCGCTCTAGACTACACAATTATCTTTGATACAAAGACGGCTATGTAGCTAGCTAAGTAGCTAGCTACGATCAAACAAATCAAACCGTTGTACTGTAATGAAATGAAGTGAAAATGTGATACAACCTGTGAATGCGACCGGGTAGTTGAGTTCTATACAGAAGACGTTGGCTAGCGTTGGCTAGCTGTTGGCTAGCTAGCAGAGTCACCTACGTTAAGGACGACAAATAGCTGGCTAGCTAACCTCGGTAAATTAAGATAATCACTCTAAGACTACACACTCTAAACCTAAACAACACAATTATCTTGGATACGATGATACGAAGACAGCAAAGACAGCTATGTAGCTAGCTAACACTAAACTAATCAAGTCGTTCAGTTGAGTGTAATAGTTTTCCCAGTGCAGCTAATCAGTGGACGTTAGCTAGCTGGCTAGTGAAGACTACGTTAGGACGGCGAAATACGATAATTACGCAATTATCTTTGATACAAAGACGGCTATGTAGCTAGCTGAGAAGAAATTGCTAGAAATTGCTAGGATAAGACAAATCAAACCGTTGTGATATAATGAAATATAATGAAAAAGTTATACTACCCGTTGGAGCGACGTGCAGATGCGTGCAGATGCGACCACTCGCTCCAACCGGAACCGGAAGATTACTTTTCTGGGTAAAGGAGTAAAGTAACGTGTTATGTAATCAGATTACTTTTATAAGTGACAGAGTAAAGTAACGCATTGCTTTATCAAATTGGATATTATTATTACAATTACTTTTTTCAAACAAAGCGTTACTTTCAGAATCATATCTCTTCCATGATCCGATCTCGACCTATTTAGTTCATTTCCTTATTTAGTTTTTGAGCGAGCGAAGAAAAGCTGTTTGGAGAAATGTCATGACATCTGCAGTCCACTGAAATGTATACTGGGTGCACCTCTGATCTTTGCCATTGATCTCTTCTGTGATAGATAAAGCCCATTAAGGGCTTTCCCGTCTAGTGGAAAGTATGGCCTATACACATATCTATGGGTGCATGTACAGTGCCTTCAGAAAGTATTCATACCCCTTATTAACTTACTCCACATGTTGTTTTACAGCCTGAATTCAAAATGGATTAAATATAAAACATGTCTCACCCATCTACACACAATACCTCATAACATGTTTTTAGAAATTGTTGCTAACTTATTGAAAATAAAATACAGACAAGTGTACATAATAATTCACATCACTGAGTCAATACATGTTAGAATCACCTGTGACAGTGATTACCGCTCAGAGCCTTTCTGGGTAAGTCTCTTTTTTAAATTGAACTATGTAAGTCAGTAACGAACAAATCCTTATTTACAATGACAGCCTACACCAGCCAACGCTGGGTCCAATTGTGTGCTGCCCAAATGGGACTCCAAACCACAGCTGGTTGTGATACAGCCTGGATTAGAAACAGGGTGTCATTAGTGATGCCTCAAGTACTGAGATGCAGTGCCTTAGACCACTGTGTCACTCAGGAGCCCTAAGCTCTAGGAGCTTTCCACACCGGGATTGTCCAATATTTGCAAAAATGTTTATATTTTTTTATTCTTCAAGCTCTTTCAAATTGGTTGTTGATCACTGCAAGACAGCCATTTCAAGTCTTGCCATAGACTTCCAAGCCGAATTAAGTCAAAACTGTAACTAGGCCACTCAGGAACATTCAATTTATTCTTGGTAAGGGACTCCAGTGTTGATGTAGCCTTGTATTGTCCTGATGAAAGGTGAATTCATCTCCAAGTGTCTGTTGGAAAGCAGACTAAAACAGGTTTTCCTCTAGGATTTTGTCTTTGCTTAACTCTATTCCGTTTATTTTTATCCTAAAAAACTCATTATTCCTTGCCAATGACAAGCATGCCCATAACATGATGAGGCCAAAACCTGTGATGTGTTGTGTTGGATTTGCCCCAAACATTACACTTGTATTCAGGACATGAAGTTAATTTCTTTGCCAGATGTTTTGCAGTTGTGGAATATATTGTATTGTGGAGTAACTACAACGTTGTTGATCCATCCTCAGATTTCTCCTATCACAGCCATTAAAATCTAACTGTTTTAAAGTCACCATTGGCCTCATATTGGAATCCCTGAGTGGTTTCCATATTACAGGCAACTGAGTAAGGAAGGTACGCCTGTATCTTTGTAGTGACTGAGTGTATTGATACACCATCCAAAGTGTAATGAAAAACGTTTTAGTTTTTTTTACCCATCTACCAATAGGTGCCCTTCTTTGCGAGGCAGTGGAAAATCTCCCTGGTCTTTGTGATTGAATTTGTGTTTGAAATTCACTGCTCGACTGGTGGACCTTACAGATAATTGTATGTCTGGGGTAGAGAGACGTGGTAGTCATTCAAAATTAATGTTATACTATTATTTCACACAGAGTGAGTCAATGCAACTTATTATGTGACTTGTTTAGCACATTTGTACTCCTGGACTTATTTAGGTTTGCTATAACAAAGGGGTTGAATACTTATTGTATTGACATCAAAATACCCAATAATGAAAAAGTGAAAACAGGTTTTTAGACATTTTTTCACACTTATTAAAAATTAAAAACAGAAATACTTTACTTACATAATTATTCAGACCCTTTGCTATGAAACTTTAAATTGAGCTAAGGTGCATTTTTTTCATTTAGAATCCTGATTTGATCCACAGATCTGTACCAAAACAATTCTGCAACATTGAATGTCATCAAGAACATTTGACAATGCATGTCATTCCGCCTACCAATAGAGAGCAACAGTGCTAAGGGAAAGGATGGAGGAAATGGCGACTGTGCTTGAACCTGAAAGAGTGGCAGGTGAAGTGTGTGATAATGAAAATAGTGTAGTAATGATGTAGTAGAAGACAAGGACCTGTCCCATGCATTTCTTATTGGTCTGCGTTTTTTATACAAGGAGATTCATTTGGGAAATCCATTTGTAATATCGAAGACTGTGAAGAAAGCAGTGGGAAAGGAGTGTGACTAAAAGTGGCCTTGTTTTGGTTAATTGTGTCGATGAAGAACATAAGAAGAAGCGTACACTGGATCTGGCTAAATTGTCCATGTCAGAAGTAACGTGTATTGATCTTCGGAGCAGGGCTCCTGCCAAAAGAGATTTAGCTGGAGTCTCATTGGACATAGATAATGAGTACCTTCGTCATAAAGTCCCAGCAGTGGTCAGCGCACGTTGCCTGAACCATATGATACATGGAAGGAAGAAGAAAAGCCTGTCGATTATTATTGTTGTTTGAGGAGACTGAATATGTGAAGCTATGTGAAGAATGTGGTGAGAGCAGTTCTGTCCAAACCATTACAGTGTGGAAATTGTCACACGTTAAATGTTTGCAGACAAGAGAAGTATAATACGTGGATGGAAAATGTTGCAAATGTGGCGGAGAACGTACTCCAGACTTCCTTGAGTGCCCTGTTAAGGGGAAGGAGGTTGAGGTGTCAAGGAACAGGGCTACGCAGCGGATCTCCTATGTGGAGGCAGTGAAGAGAGCCGAAAGGGCAACGGTTGTCACGACTTCCACCGAAAGTGGCTCCTCTTCCTGTTCGGGCGGCGCTCGGCGGTCGTCGTCGCCGGTCTACTAGCTGCCACCGAAGGTGGCTCCTCTTCCTGTTCGGGCGGCACTCGCCAGTCGTCGTCGCCGGTCTACTAGCTCCCACCGAAGGTGGCTCCTCTTCCTGTTCGGGCGGCGCTCGGCGGTCGTCGTCGCCGGTCTACTAGCTCCCACCGAAGGTGGCTCCTCTTCCTGTTCGGGCGGCGCTCGGCGGTCGTCGTCGCCGGTCTACTAGCTGCCACCGAAGGTGGCTCCTCTTCCTGTTCGGGCGGCGCTCGGCGGTCGTCGTCGCCGGTCTACTAGCTGCCACCGAAGGTGGCTCCTCTTCCTGTTCGGGCGGCGCTCGGCGGTCGTCATCGTTGGTCTACTAGCTCCCACCGAAGGTGGCTCCTCTTCCTGTTCGGGCGGCGCTCGGCGGTCGTCGTCGCCGGTCTACTAGCTCCCACCGAAGGTGGCTCCTCTTCCTGTTCGGGCGGAGCTCGGTGGTCGTCGTTGCCGGTCTGCTAGCTCCCACCGAAGGTGGCTCCTCTTCCTGTTCGGGCGGCGCTCGGCGGCCGTCGTCGCCGGTCTACTAGCTGCCACCGAAGGTGGCTCCTCTTCCTGTTCGGGCGGCGCTCGGCGGTCGTCGTCGCTGGTTTACTAGCTTCCACCGGTCCCTTCTCCTTTTCTTTTGGTTATGTCTGTTTTGTGTTTTCATTTAGGTTAAGTAGGGGGGGGTATTTACCTCGACTTTAAATTTGGGTTTTTGTGTGTGGGATTGTTTTCGTTTACTGTCAGTTCGGGTTGCATTTTTCGCTACTTCATGTTTTACACGTGTTTTTTCCCTGGACTGTGTCTGAGTGTGTTTCATGGCTTCTGCTGTAGTCAGGTGTCCTGTGATTTTTGAGCTGATTTATTAAACACCCTTTTCATTCTGAACTTGTTTCTCCTGCACCTGACTCCCATATCTCCTTGGGGAGTTTTGACAACAGTGTTGAAGATATGGTAGTGAATGTATTGCAAACAGTTGGTAGTGTTTTAATTCATTTGGGTGATCTGGATACACTCATTGTGAAGAAGGTGGATTTTGTGGCATTTATAACCACAGTGAATAATTGTACAGCACAAGTGTCTAAGAATTCCAAGAAGCAGGATGCCATTATATCGGCAGCCGAGAAGTTTTTGGGGCTCCAAGACTTCACATGACAAAGACTTTTGTCGCTAGGAAATGTGAACGTTTGTTTTTTTACATAAAAGCAGGTTGATTTTGTTTAGTTCCTTTCAACTTTTTGTCATTGTAAACTATATTTTATTTATTTTTGCCCAAATGTTTTGATCCATGTCATCCACCCAAACACTAGGTGGCATAATACCATTATACCATAGAAGAAGAAGTTGTTTATCCCTGCTACCGCACTGGAAGCTGTACCGGAGTATCCAAGTCTAGGTCCACAAATCTTCTTAAAACTTCTTAAGGATAGGGGGGGGCGGTATTTGGATGTCCGGATGAAAAGCCCAAAGTAAACTGCCTGCTGCTCAGGCCCAGAAGCATATAGGATATGCATATAGATAGAAAACACTCCAAAGTTTCTAAAACTGTTAAAATAATGTCTGTGAGTATAACAGAATTGAAATGGCAGGCGAAACCCCGAGGTCAAATCATAAAACATTTAAAAAATAATTCAGCATATCACTGATTTCAAAGGCTGGCACTTTTATAATAGGGTGAAATCGTCCTGATTGCAGTTCCTAGGGCTTCCACTAGATGTCAACAGTCTTTAGAAAGAGTTTCAGGCTGTTTTTATTTTTTTATTAGGGAGAAGTTGTAGTTTTTCTTCGTTGCTCCCATTTGGCTGTGATGTTTCCAAGCGCATTGGCCGAGACAGCACGTTCTTTTTGTTTATCTCCGGTAAAGACAATAACGATTCTCCGTGTTAAATTTGATTGTTTATTTGCGTATTAGGGTACCTAATGTTTGGTTATAAACGTTGATTGACCTGTTTGGATATGTGTATTGGTAATGTTTGGGATTCATTTTGTATGCATTTTGAAGGAGGGAAAATGAGTGGATTATTGACTGAAGCGCACCAGATAAACTGAGTTTTTATGGATACAAAGAAGGACATTATCGAACAAAAGGACCATTTGTAATGTAACTGGGACCTTTTGGAGTGCCAACAGAAGAAGATCTTCTAAGGCATATATTATATCGCTATTTCCGACTTTCGTGTCGCAACTTGTGGCTGGGGCGCTGTCCTCAGATAATCGCATGGTTTGCTTTTGCCGTAAAGCCTTTTTGAAATCGGACACCTTAGCTGGATATATTGCACTTGTGATTTCATGAAAGTTTAATATTTATAGTAATTTAATTTGAATTTGGCTCTCTGCCAAACCGTCCCACCTATCCCAAAGCAGATATTCCATAATAAAATCTGCCGTTTCCAGCTACAATAGTAATTTACAAGATTAACAAAGTCTACACTGTATTTCTGATCAATTAGATGCTATTTTAATGGACAAAAACATGTTTTATTTTTCAAAAACAAGGACATTACTAAGTGACCCAAACTTTTGAACAGTTCTGTGTGTGTGTGTGTGTGTGTGTGTGTGTGTGTGTGTGTGTGTGTGTGTGTGTGTGTGTGTGTGTGTGTGTGTGTGTGTGTGTGTGTGTGTGTGTGTGTGTGTGTGTGTGTGTGTGTGTGTGTGTGTGTGTGTGTGTGTGTGTGTGTGTGTGTGTGTATGTATACAGTTGTAGTCGGAAGTTTACCGTAAACTCAGTTTTACACTATTCCTGACATTTAATCCTAGTAAAAATTCCCTGTCTTTGGTCAGTTAGTTAGAAACACCACTTTATTTTAAGAATGTGAAATGTCAGAATAATAGAGAATTATTTCAGATTTTATTAGTATTTGGTAGCATTGCCTTTAAATTGTTTAACTTGGGTCACATCTCGGGTAGCCTTCCACAAGGTTCCCACAATAAGTTGGGTGAATTTTGGCCCATTCCTCCTGACAGAGCTGGTGTAACTGAGTCAGGTTTGTAGGCCTCCTTGCTCGCACACGCTTTTTCAGATCTGCCCACATATTTTTAATAGGATTGAGCTCAGGGCTTTGTGATGGCCACTCCAATACCTTGACTTTGTTGTACTTAAACCATTTTGCCACAACTTTGGAAGTATGCTTGGGGTCATTGTCCATTTGGAAGAAAAATTTGCGACCAAGCTTTAATTTCCTGACTGATGTCCTGAGATGTCCTGCTTCAATATGTCCATATAATTGTTCCCTTCTCATGATGCCATCTATTTTGTGAAGTGCACCAGTCCCTCCTGCAGCAAAGCACCTCCACAACATGATGCTGCCACCCTCGTGCCTCACAGTTGGGATGATTTTCTTCGGCTTACAAGCCTCCCACTTTTTCCTCCAAACATAATGATGGTCATTATGGCCAAACAGTTATATTTTTGTTTCACCAGACCAGAGGACATTTCTCCATAAAGTACAATCTTTGTCCCCATGTGCAGTTGCAAACTGTAGTCTGGCTTTTTTTATGGTGGTTTCGGAGCAGTGGCTTCTTCCTTGCTGAGCGGCCTTTCAGGTTATGTCGATATAGAACTCGTTTTACTGTGGATATAGATACTTTTGTACCTGTTTCCTCCAGCATCTTCACAAGGTCCTTTGCTGTTGTTCTGGGATTGATTTTCACTTTTCGCACCAAAGTACGTTCATCTCTAGGAGACAGAACGCGTCTCCTTCCTGAGCGGAATGACGGCTGCATGGTCCCACGGTGTTTATACTTGCGTACTATTGTTTGTACAGATGAACGTGGTACCTTCAGGCGTTTGGAAATTGCTCCCAAGGATGAACCAGACCTATGGAGGTCTACACATTTTTTTCTGAGGTCTTGGCTAATTTATTATGATTTTGTCATGATGTCAAGAAAAGAGGCACTGAGTTTGAAGGTAGGCCTTGAAATACATCCACAGGTATACCTCCAATTTACTCAAAGTATGTCATTTAGCCAATCAGAAGCTTCTGAAGCAGTGACATAAATTTCTGGAATTTTCCAAGCTGTTTAAAGGCACAGTCAACTTAATGTATGTTAACTTCTGACCCACATGAATTGAGATATAGTGAAATAATCTGTCTGTAAACAATTGTTGGAAAAATGATTTGTGTTATGCACACAATATATGTCCTAACCGAATTGCCAAAACTATAGTAAATTCATAAGAAATTTGTGGAGTGGTTGAAAAACGAGTTTTAATGGCTCCAACCTAAGTGTATCTGAACTTCCGACTTCAACTGTGTGTATACTGTGTGTATATGCATGTATGTATGTATGTATGTATGTATGTATGTATGTATGTATGTATGTATGTATGTATGTATGTATGTATGTATGTATGTATGTATGTATGTGTGTGTGTGTGTGTGTGTGTGTGTGTGTGTGTGTGTGTGTGTGTGTGTGTGTGTGTGTGTGTATGTGTATGTATGTATGTATGTATGTATGTATGTATGTATGTATGTGTGTATGTATGTATGTGTATGTATGTATGTATGTGTGTGTGTATGTGTGTGTATGTGTATGTATGTATGTATGTATGTATGTATGTATGTATGTATGTATGTATGTATGTATGTATGTATGTATGTATGTATGTATGTATGTATGTATGTATGTATGTATGTATGTATGTATGTATGTATGTATGTATGTATGTATGTATGTATGTATGTATGTATGTATGTATGTATGTATGTATGTATGTATGTGTGTGTGTATGTGTGTGTATGTATGTATGTATGTATGTATGTATGTATGTATGTATGTATGTATGTATGTATGTATGTATGTATGTGTGTGTGTGTGTGTGTGTGTATGTATGTATGTGTGTGTGTGTGTGTGTGTGTGTGTGTGTGTATGTATGTATGTATGTATGTATGTATGTATGTATGTATGTATGTATGTATGTATGTATGTATGTATGTATGTATGTATGTATGTATGTATGTATGTATTTATGCTGCAGTAGTTTATGTGTCGGGGGCTAGGGTCAGTTTGTTTATCTGGAGTACTTCTCCTGTCCTATTCGTGTCCTGTGTAAATCTAAGTGTGCGTTCTCTAATTCTCTCCTTCTCTCCTTCTTTCTCTCTCTCGGAGGACCTGAGCCCTAGAACCATGCCCCAGGACTACCTGACATGATGACTCCTTGCTGTCCCCAGTCCACCTGGCCATGCTGCTGCTCCAGTTTCAACTGGCCTGGGCCCTAGGACCATGTCCCAGGACTACCTGACATGAGGACTCCTTGCTGTCCCCAGTCCACCTGGCCATGCTCCTGCTCCAGTTTCAACTGTTCTGCCTTACTATTATTCAACCATGCTGGTCATTTATGAACATTTGAACATCTTGTTCTGTTATAATCTCCACCCGGCACAGCCAGAAGAGGACTGGCCACCCCACATATGCTCTCTCTAATTCTCTCTTTCTTTCTCTCTCTCGGAGGACCTGAGCCCTAGGACCGTGCCCCAGGACTACCTGACATGATGGCTCCTTGAACCTGACTTTGCTGCTCCAAACTGTTCTGCCTTAAATTTGAAATTTATGGAATTTGAACATCTTGGTCATTTTCTGTTATAATCAAAGCCAGAAGAGGACTCACCCCACATAGCCCGGTTCCTCTCTAGGTTTCTTCCTAAAGTTTTTCCACACAGACATAAACTTTGAGATATCAGCTGAAACTAAGTTTGAATTTGAATGTATGTATGTATGTATGTATGTATGTATGTATGTATGTATGTATGTATGTATGTATGTATGTATGTATGTATGTATGTATGTATGTATGTATGTATGTATGTATGTATGTATGTATGTGTGTATGTATGTATGTATGTATGTATGTATGTATGTATGTATGTATGTATGTATGTGTGTATGTATGTATGTATGTATGTATGTATGTATGTATGTATGTATGTATGTATGTATGTATGTATGTATGTATGTATGTATGTATGTATGTATGTATGTATGTATGTATGTATGTATGTATGTATGTATGTATGTATGTATGTATGTATGTGTAACGTGTTCTGGTGAAGGTACCAAAGGGACATAAAACCGTAAGAATAACGGATATGGCGGATATAGGGAATCAGGTAATCAGGAAGTGATTGAGTCCAGGTGAGTCAGATGAGGTGCTGGTCGGCGTAACGATGGTGACAGGTGTGTGTAATATTGAGCAACCTTGTGACGTAGAGCGCCAGAGAGGGATTATACGTGACCATTTAGTGTTTTTCTAGACATTTCGAGAATATTCCCATGGCTGACCTGTCTGCAATTCCACTCATAGTTCACATACCTGTAAAATACACATACCTGTAAAATACCTGTAACATACCTGGAAAATCCACATACCTGTAAAATATACATAACTGTAAAATACCTGTAAAATCCACATACCTGTAAAGTCCACATACCTGTAAAGTCCACATACCTGTAAAATCCACATACCTGTCAAATCCACATACCTGTCAAATCCACATACCTGTAAAATCCACATACCTGTAAAATATACATAACTGTAAAATACCTGTAAAATCCACATACCTGTCAAATCCACATACCTGTCAAATCCACATACCTGTAAAATCCACATACCTGTAAAATCCACATACCTGTAAAATCCACATACCTGTAAAATACCTGTAAAATCCACCTACCTGTAAAATCCAAGTAACATTCAACATTCATGATACAGTATACGCACACATATATATAAATATATACTATTTTTCTTTGTATTAAAACTAGACAGTCAAGTGTTTACATCTGCAACACTCATTCATCACACAACTAATGGAATTGGGGTTCAGAGAGTTGTTTCTATCTGAGAAAACCTCTCCATCATCAGTCCTTGACAGAAAGAGCAGCAGAGAGAGAGAGTGAAGCCAAGCAGGCAGGTAGCCAAGCAGGCAGGTAGCCAGACAGCCAGGCAGAGCTAGCTGGTGAATAGTAAGTAAGTGCTCTGAGATAAGCATTCAGAGGTCAAATACCCTTGAAACGCCAGTCAACACATGACAGTATTGTGGGGCCGTGGAGAATGAGGGGGCTGAGGAAGTCTTTTGAAAAGCACACACGCGCTCTCTCTCGAGTCATAGTGGAGAAAACGTGCAGCGGCAATACTATACTAGTGAAGAGCTAGGAATTGCAAAGAATAGCTCTGTAGGGAGGGAGGTATCTGTAGAGAGAGGTAAAGTGCTGTAGAGAAAGGGGGTACATTTCTGTAGAGAGAGGGAGGTAAATCTCTGCAGACAGAGCGAGGTGAAGCTCTGTAGAGAGAGGGAGGTAAAGCTCTGTAGAGAGAGGGAGGTAAATCTCTGTAGAGAGAGGGAGGTAAAGCTCTGTAGAGAGAGGGAGGTAAATATCTGTAGAGAGAGGGAGGTAAATCTCTGTAGAGAGAGGGAGGTAAATCTCTGCAGACAGAGCGAGGTGAAGCTCTGTAGAGAGAGGGAGGTAAAGCTCTGTAGAGAGAGGGAGGTAAATCTCTGTAGAGAGAGGGAGGTAAAAACTCCGTAGAGAGAGGGGGTAAATTTCTGTAGAGAGAGGGAGGTCAAAGCTCTTTAGAGAGCAGGAGGTAAAGCTCTGTAGAGGGAGGGAGGTACATCTCTGTAGAGAGAGGGAGGTAAATCTCTGTAGAGAGAGGGAGGTATAGCTCTGTAGAGGGATGTGAAGCTCTGTGGAGGGATGTGAAGCTAGAGAGAGGGAGGTCAAAGCTCTTTAGAGAGCAGGAGGTAAAGCTCGGTAGAGAGGGGAGGGTAAATCTCTATAGAGAGAGGGGTGTATTTGTAAGGAGAGGGAGGTAAGGCTTGTCTGTAGGAATTCTGGAAAGAGAAGCCATCCAGTTTTTTTAAATATTTATTTACCTTTATTTAACTAGGCAAGTCAGTTAAGGACAAATTATTATTTTCAATGACGGCCTAGGAACAGTGGGTTAACTGCCTGTTCAGGGGCAGAACGACAGTACCTTGTCAGCTCGGGGATTTTAACTTGCAACCTTTCGGTTACTAGTTCAACGCTCTAACCACTAGGCAACCCTGCCGCCCCCGCCGCCCCAGTTCGAAGGAGAAGAACCTCAAGGTCTGAGCCAACCTAATAACCTGGTTCTCAACTTTTGTGAGGCCTTCTTACAGGAGAGGAGTCAGAGAGCTTTATCAGGGTCTGACGTGCTCTGCAGTCAGCATGAACAGAAATTCAAGCTCTTCTGTCTGGAGAAAAAACAACCTATCTGTGTTGTGTGTCGCGATTCAAGGAAACATGAGTGGATCCCTATAGATGATGCTGTACAGGAGCACAAGGTACAGTAAACCATTTTATTGTTAATAGTCAGTGCAGAATGCAGAATTCTTTTAAAATTACCATTTGTTTTTCAGCTTGAGAATGATAAATCGATGGTGGCAAGACACTAATGTAAGCATCTGCTGACTATTACAACTGGCATCAATGTGGTATTGTACAGCATGTTTAATTCCAGGAGAGACTCAAGCCTACGTTGAAGTCCTTATGGAAGAAACCGGAAGTCTTTAAAACACTCAAACTCACGTGTGATGAAACAGCACAGTATATCAAGGTAAGATGCTGAGAGACGTAACAGAACTGTACAGACGCTGAGAGACGTAACAGAACTGTACAGACGCTGAGAGACGTAACGGAACTGTACAGACGCTGAGAGACGTAACGGAACTGTACAGACGCTGAGAGACATAACAGAACTGTACAGATGCCTAGAGACGTAACGGAACTGTACAGACGCTGAGAGACATATCAGAACTGTACAGACGCTGAGAGACGTAACGGAACTGTACAGATGCTGAGAGACGTAACAGAACTGTACAGACGCTGAGAGACATAACAGAACTGTACAGACGCTGAGAGACATAACAGAACTGTACAGACGCTGAGAGACGTAACGGAACTGTACAGACGCTGAGAGACGTAACAGAACTGTACAGACGCTGAGAGACGTATCGGAACTGTACAGACGCTGAGAGACGTAACAGAACTGTACAGACGCTGAGAGACGTAACGGAACTGTACAGACGCTGAGAGACATATCGGAACTGTACAGACGCTGAGAGACGTATCGGAACTGTACAGACGCTGAGAGACGTAACAGAACTGTACAGACGCTGAGAGACATAACAGAACTGTACAGATGCTGAGAGACGTAACAGAACTGTACAGACGCTGAGAGACGTAACAGAACTGTACAGATGCTGAGAGACGTAACAGAACTGTACAGACGCTGAGAGACGTAACAGAACTGTACAGACGCTGAGAGACATAACAGAACTGTACAGACGCTGAGAGACATAACAGAACTGTACAGACGCTGAGAGACGTAACAGAACTGTACAGATTGTATACGTCTGATTTTATTATTTGTAGCTCCATTTACATTTCCAGAGACATGTTTATCTTGTTTCTCCAGAGGGAAGCCCAGCACATATAGAAACAGATTAAGGTGGAGTTTAAAAAGCTTCACCAGTTCCTAAGTGATGAAGAAAGGGCCAGGCGAACTGCACTGAAGGAGGAAGAGGAACAGAAGAGTAAATGATAACGATGAAGAAGAAGATTTAGGAGATGAGCAGAGTGACGTCATCTCTTTCAGACACAATCAGAGCCATAGAGGAAGAGCAGAGAGCTGAAGACATCTCATTCTTACAGGTAAATATTTATTTTTATAGAATACACATAACACATAACGTTACAGGTGAATTGCTAAATTAAATTACATCATCTTTATATTAATTTAGTTTTAAAATATATACTTTTTTCAATCCTCTGAAGACCACGGTGAAAAGGTAAGTGATCTACGTCCTGTCTCTCTCTTCACTGAGGTTCTCAACCCAAAAGCCCACAGCAGCATTGACTTGACTCTGCGGTTCTCAACCCAAAAGCTCACAGCAGCATTGACTCCTGAATCATCTTCCAGAGTCCAGTGCACACTGCTGGATCACAGCTGGTCTCAGGAGCACTGGTAGACATGATCAAACACCTGACCAAACATCTGGGCAACCTTGAAGTTCAGAATCTGGGAGAAGATGCAGGACATCGTTCAATACAGTGAGATGCATACACTTATCATCGTCATAAAAAAATAAGGAACATCTTCATGAATTTACATGCTTTAGATACATTCACACAGTGTAATAACTGAAACACTCACTGGACCCCAACACTGCCAGCCTGTATGCTTCATGAATAATGACTCATGGTGTAATCATAACAACATACAGGAACTCAAGTCATTCTGCTCACCCGAGCTAGAATTCCTCACAATCAAATGCCAGCCATATTACCTTCCAAGAGAATTCTCGTAAGTTATCGTCACAGACGTGTATATTCCCCCTCAAGCAGACACCAGGACGGCCCTCAAGGAACTTCACTGGACTCTATGTAAACTGGAAACCACATATCCTGAAGCTGCATTTATCGTAGCTGGGGATTTTAACAAAACAAATTTGAGAACGAGGATACCTAAATTATATCAGCACTCGGCCAATGCTACTCTAAAGTTCGCGGTGCATAGAAAGCCCTCCACAGCCCTCCCTCGGCAAATCCGACCTCGACGCCATCTTGCTCCTACCTTCTTAAAGACAGAAACCCAAACACTATGTACCAGTGACTGGAACCATTCAATGCTGTTCTGACCAATCGGAATCCACACTTCAAGATTGCTTTGATCACGCGGACTGGGAATAACCTCAGCCTCAGAATAACATCGACCTATACACTGACTCGTGAGTTAATTTATAGGGAAGTGCATTGGAGATGCTGTACCCACTGTGACTATTAAAACCTACCCAATCCAGAAACCGTGGATGGATGGTGGCATTCGCGCCAAACTGAAAACATGAACCACCGCAATTAACCATGGAAAGAGGTCTGGGAATATGGCTGAATATAAACACTAGTTATTCACTCCGCAAGGCAATCAAACAGGCAAAATGTCAGTATAGAGACGAAGTGGAGTCACAATTCAAAGGCTCAGACACAAGACATATGTTGCAGGATCTACAGGAAATCACGGACTATAAAAAGAAAACTGCCACATCACGGACACCGACGTTACGATTCCAAACAGACTAAACACCTTCTTTGCCCGCTTTGAGGAAAATAAAGTGCCACCGTCGCGGCCACTAACAAGAACTGCACCCCCCCCCCTTCTTCTCTGTGGCTGACGTGAGTAAAACTTTTAAGCGTGTTAACCCTTGCAAGGCTACTGGCCCAGACGGCATCCCTAGCCATCTCCTCACACCAGCCAGCCCAGTACATATTCAATCACTCCCTATTCCAGTCTGTTGTCCCCACATGCTTCAAGATGGCTACCATTGTTTCTGTACCCAAGAAGGCAAAGATAACTGAACTAAATGACTTCTGCCCCATAGCACTCACTTCTATCATCATGAAGTGCTTTGAGAGACAAGTCAATGATCATATCACCTCCACCTTACCCTAGACCCACTTCAGTTTGCGTACCACCATAACAGGTCCACAGACGATGCAACCGCCATCACACTGCACACTGCCCTATCCCATCTGGACAAGAGGAATATCTATGTAAGAATGCTGTTCATTGACTACAGCTCAGCATTCAACACCATAGTACCCTCCAAAGTCATCTTTAAGCTGGAGGCCCTGGAGCTCTACCCCACCCTATGCAATTGAGTCCTGGAGTTTCTGATGGGCCGCCCCCAGGTGGTGAAGGTATGAAACATGAACATCTCCACTTTGGAAAATGCTTTTAATGCTTTTGAATGCTGGGCACTATCCTCAGATAATCGCATGGTATGCGTTCGCCGTAAAGCCTTTTTGAAATCTGACAAAGCGGCTGGATTAACAAGAAGTTACGCTTTTAAATGATGTATGACACTTGTATTTTCTTGAATGTTTAACCTTTCCAGCGCAGGGGTTCCGCTAGGGGAACCCCTCAACAACATTCCGCTGAAAAGGCGAAATTCAAAAATATTTTTCAGAAATATGTAACTTTCACACATCAACAAGTCCAACACAGCAAATGAAAGATAAACATCTTGTTAATCTACCCATCGTGTCCGATTTAAAAAAATGCTTTACAGCAAAAGCACAACATATGATTATGTTAGGTCAGCGCCTAGTCACAAAAACACACAGCCATTTTTCCAGCCAAAGTTAGGAGTCACAAAAAGCAGAAATATAGATACAAATGAATCACTAACCTTCGATGATCTTCATCAGATGACACTCATAGGAAATCATATTACACAATACATGTATGTTTTGTTCGATAATGTGCATATTTATATCCCAAAATCTCAGTTTACATTGGCGCCTTACGTGCAGTAATGTTTTGATTCCTAAACATCCGGTGAATTTGCAGAAATACTCATAATAAACATTGATAAAAGATACAAGTGTTATGCACAGAATTAAAGATAGACTTCTCCTTAATGCAACCGCGCTCAGAACCCAAAACAGCCAGAGGAATATCCGCCATTTTGGAATCAACAAAGTTAGAAACAACACCATAAATATTCACTTACCTTTGATCTTCATCAGAAGGCACTCCCAGGAAACCTTAGATGTCCCACTTACTGGTTGGATTTTTCTCAGGTTTTCACCTGCCATATGAGTTCTTTTATACTCACAGATATCATTCAAACAGTTTTTGAAATGTCAGATGGGTTTTCTATCCAATACTAATAATAATATGCATATATTAGCATCTGGGACAGAGTTGGAGGCAGTTCACTCTGGGCACACTATTCATCCAAAAGTGAAAATGCTGCCCCCTATCCCAAAAAGGTTATTTTTTACGATTTGTTTTATTTTGCACTCTGCAATTTCACCGGATGTTAGCGCCCCACCATTCCTTAACATCTGCTAACCATGTATATGTAACCAATAAAATTAGATTTGCTTTGATTTATCACAACTTCTTTATTGTGTGTCTCTCTTTTTCTCTGTTCAGATCCTGTGATTCTGGACCCCAACACTGACAGCCTGGTCCTCATCCTGTCTGAGAACCTGAACGGTGGGATGATCAGCTGCTCACCAAAACAGTTCATTGTCAACCCAGAGGGCTTTGAAAGCAGGGTTATGCATGGATGGGTCCTAGGCTCTGAGGGCTTTAACTCAGGGAAACACAGCTGGGATGTCGAGTTTAAAGACAAATTGTCCTACTTTGTTGGTGTGGCCACTGAGTCTGTCTATAGATCTAATCCTCGGGATGATGTCTGGGCTATTCAACACAATGATTATGTTTTAAATTTAGATGAATATGAAGTAATGTGCCCAAACAGTGAACCAATTGGTCTAATGTTGAGAGGGCGACTCTGTAGGATCAGAGTACAGCTGTACTGGGACTGAGGAGAGCTGTCATTCTCTAACTTTATTTTAACAAACATATACACACTAATTGCACATCATTTCACAGAGACAGTCTTCTAATATTTTGTACATCTTTCGGCAAGCTAAATATTTTACCTCTTAGGGCCTCTGTAAGAGTGGAACAGCACAGTTAGATCTGATACCACCTGTGTCTGTAACAGGGGAAGAGATAGATTTGATACCACCTCTGTAACAGGGGAACATGTAGATCTGATACCACCTTTGTCTGTAACAGGGGAACAGATAGATCTGATACCACCTCTGTCTGTAACAGTGGAACAGATAGATCTGATACCATCTCTGTCTGTAACAGTGGAACAGATAGATCTGATACCACCTCTGTCTGTAACAGTGATTACATTTGATTTTCATCCAGTTGATTTAGATTTAGCAAAAAGATAATATGTCTATAGAAAACATGTTATTTTATGGAGTCCAATAAAACCACTGATCTCCAAATGGTCTGTTTTTTTCTATGTCTACAAATTGATTTCACACACACACACACAATTCTTCCAGCTAAGCCTACTTTGCAGTTAACATTTAATTGAGAAGGTTGGGGGAAAAGTATTTCTGTCAACTCGCAGACGGTTATAACATCAAATGACTTCACACGCAATATTGCTGGAAATTAATTGGCAGATACCGTGTCATGTTTGGCTTTTTAAGCAAATAGTCGGCTAACCAGGGATGGGATAATGTCAATGTTGCGTTGGTTAGATAGCAGGTGAAACTTTCTCTCTCTTTTTTTCTGGTTTCATCTATCCTTTCTTGACTTTCTCAATATCTGTCATTACTGTATAGTCACAGCCAGGTCACCCGTGCTACAAGTCAGTATTCGACGTTCATCCCTTTCTGAGGACGTCGGGAGGCCAACAGGGGCAACAGTGAGCGGTGTTACCTTCAAGTAGGTTTCGGTTTCACTACGGTGTTGTGGAAGGGGATGGTGGATGGGTGTAAGCATCTGGTTCCAAAAGGAAATCCAGCATTAAGAACTAGATTGTTTTAAGCCTATCCCTAACCTTAACCTTGACCTTAACCATTCAGATTTAATTGTCTGACCTTAACCTAAACACTTCGAAATTTGACGTTTGGAACAACTTCAAAATTTGAAGTTGACAAACATGGACAGACGTCTAATTCTGACGTGAGACTCTGAGAGCTTGTTGATATTCCTTCCCTTACTTTCCTCACTATCGGTCTTGAGTGAAAGTCTGGCACAAACCACATAAATAAATCTACTCTCTCTTCACCTTCTTCACTGTCTCTGTGGATGTACTGTACAGTACTGAATCTCTCCTTGGGTGACTTTCTTGCCGTTGGGCGACGATGTTACCTGAAGAGAAGGAGCTTGTTCTGAATGAAAACGGTGAATAGTATGTCACCGGCTTGGGGTTTGAGAGATGGTGTTTGAGAGATGGTTTTTGGAGATCGGATTGGGTTGTTTGAGAGATGGTGTTTGAGAGATGGTGTTTGGAGATCGGATTGGGTTGTTTGAGAGATGGTGTTTGAGAGATGGTGTTTGGAGATCGGATTGGGTTGTTTGAGAGATGGTGTTTGGAGATCGGATTAGGTTGTTTGAGAGATGATGTTTGGAGAGATGGTGTTTGGAGATCGGATTGATTGTTTGAGAGATGGTGTTTGGAGATGGTGTTTGAGAGATGGTGTTTGGAGAGATGGTGTTTGGAGATGGTGTTTGGAGAGATGGTGTTTGGAGATGGTGTTTGAGAGATGGTGTTTGGAGATGGTGTTGAGAGATGGTGTTTGGAGATCGGATTGGGTTGTTTGAGAGATGGTGTTTGGAGATGGTGTTTGAGATGGTGTTTGAGAGATGGTGTTTGGAGATCGGATTGGGTTGTTGTTTGAGAGATGGTGTTTGGAGATGGTGTTTGGAGAGATGGTGTTTGGAGATGGTGTTTGGAGAGATGGTGTTTGGAGAGATGGTGTTTGGAGATGGTGTTTGGAGAGATGGTGTTTGGAGATGGTGTTTGGAGAGATGGTGTTTGGAGATGGTGTTTGAGAGATGGTGTTTGGAGATTGGGTTGTTTGAGAGATGGTGTTTGGAGATGGTGTTTGTAAATCGGATTGGGTTGTTTGAGAGATTTTGTTTGAGAGATGGTGTTTGGAGATCGGATTGGGTTGTTTGAGAGATGGTGTTTGGAGATCGGATTGGGTTGTTTTAGAGATGGTGTTTGGAGATCGGATTGGGTTGTTTGAGAGATGGTGTTTGGAGATCGGATTGGGTTGTTTGAGAGATGGTGTTTGGAGATGGTGTTTGGAGATGGTGTTTGAGAGATGGTGTTTGGAGATCGGATTGGGTTGTTTGATAGATGGTGTTTGGAAATCGGATTGGGTTGTTTGATAGATGGTGTTTGGAGGTGGTGTTTGAGAGATGGTGTTTGAGAGATGGTGTTTGGAGATTGGAATGGGTTGTTTGAGAGATGGTGTTTGGAGATGGTGTTTGGAGATTGGATTGGGTTGTTTGAGAGATTTTGTTCCCAATCAGAGGCAACGATAAACACCTGCCTCTAATTGAGAACCAATCTAGACAACCAAAGACATATATAAACACCTAGATGATAAACATCCCCATAAACATAAAAAACCTAGACAGTACATTACACATACATCACCCATGTCACACCATGATCTAACCAAAACAATAAAGAAAACAAAGATTTCTCAGGTCAGGGCGTGACAGAGAGAGGTTGTTTGGAGAATGGATTGGGTTGTTGTTTGAGAGGTTGTGTTTGGATAACGGATTGAGTTGTTGTTTGAGAGGTGGTGTTTGGATAACGGATTAAGTTGTTGTTTGAGAGGTGGTGTTTGGATAACGGATTAAGTTGTTGTTTGAGAGGTGGTGTTTGGAGAACGGATTGGGTTGTTGTTTGAGAGGTGGTGTTTGGATAACGGATTGGGTTGTTGTTTGAGAGGTGGTGTTTGGATAATGGATTGGGTTGTTGTTTGAGAGGTGGTGTTTGGAGATCGGATTGGGTTGTTGTTTGAGAGGTGGTGTTTGAATAACGGATTGGGTTGTTGTTTGAGAGGTGGTGTTTGGATAACGGATTGGGTTGTTGTTTGAGAGGTGGTGTTTGGATAACGGATTGGGTTGTTGTTTGAGAGGTGGTGTTTGGAGATCGGATTGGGTTGTTTGAGAGATGGTGTTTGGAAAACGGATTGGGTTGTTGTTTGAGAGATGGTGTTTGGAGAATGGATTGGGTTGTTGTTTGAGAGATGGTGTTTGGAGAACGGATTGGGTTGTTGTTTGAGAGATGGTGTTTGGATATCGGATTGGGTTGTTGTTTGAGAGATGGTGTTTGGAGATCGGATTGGGTTGTTTGAGAGATGGTGTTTGGAGATGGTGTTTGAGAGATGGTGTTTGGAGATCGGATTGGGTTGTTTGAGAGATGGTGTTTGGAGAACGGATTGGGTTGTTGTTTGAGAGATGGTGTTTGGAGAACGGATTGGGTTGTTGTTTGAGAGATGGTGTTTGGAGAACGGATTGGGTTCTTGTTTGAGAGATGGTGTTTGGAGAATGGGATTGGGTTGTTGTTTGAGAGATGGTGTTTGGAGAACGGATTGGGTTGTTGTTTGAGAGATGGTGTTTGGAGATCGGATTGGGTTGTTGTTTGAGAGATGGTGTTTGGAGATCGGATTGGGTTGTTTGAGAGATGGTGTTTGGAGAACGGATTGGGTTGTTGTTTGAGAGATGGTGTTTGGAGATCGGATTGGGTTGTTTGAGAGATGGTGTTTGGAGAACGGATTGGGTTGTTGTTTGAGAGATGGTGTTTGGAGAACGGATTGGGTTGTTGTTTGAGAGGTGGTGTTTGGAGATCGGAGAAACCAACGAGTGGATGATGTGGTTCTAATTCAGTCAATCTTAGGAATTATAATTTACCCTCCTGTTGTGTTCATTTCATGTTAATTAACTGGATGAATTAAATCCAAAAATGACCGCCCCATTACAGCTAATTATAAATCCATAATAATACATATATATCTCACCTAATGTTGTGTTAGATGTTTTTATCAATTTAAGTTCGTGTGAACATTACAAGTTTTGAACTTTCATTTTCTATTCATGGCCTGTAGGCCACATTGACCTGAGCTCATACAACTCGTTGAGTAAAAAAAAGCATAATGTATGGATTATTTTGACTATAACAAATACTCAGATGAAACATATTGTGCTATTTATCAGACGACTTTGTGTCAAAGTTTAACCCCTCCTCACCAGTGTCATGATCAAAGATATGATGAAGAGCCTCACATACAGTATATTGTTTGGTCATTGTGCTGCCACAGAATGAATTATGAGTAAGGCCTCAAAAAAGCTTTCTAACCTAGAGCTGCGAGAAAAGTTAGATATATTATTGAAACAATGTTTGCGATTGTTTGTGAGAATGCCAACAGCTGTGGTTCCCGTGGGGGTTGCCATGGAAGCCAAGAAGGGGAGTGATGTGTGTGTGTATGTGTGTATGTGTGTATGTGTGTGTGTGTGTGTGTGTGTGTGTGTGTGTGTGTGTGTGTGTGTGTGTGTGTGTGTGTGTGTGTGTGTGTGTGTGTGTGTGTGTGTGTGTGTGTGTGTGTGTGTGTGTGTGTGTGTGTGTGTGTGTGTGTGTGTGTCCTCATATACGCATGCATGTGGGGGTCTGGGAGAGGAAGTGTGTCCATCTGATGAATGAGCAGGTGCCTGAACTCAGGTCTATAACCCAATTGTAGTGTCACCCATTCATATCTATATCCAGGAACACCACAGGTGTACAAATGTTAAATAAAACACCCAAAATGTATCGAAAATCATCCAAACGTATTTTGTGTGTTCAGAGGCCCTGTGTGGACAAAGTCATGGAACCTTATGACAATCAGATTAAATTAACTACATTCTTCAGAGAGAAAACTTGTAAATCGGCCAATTAGACGTGAAACTACATTCTTCAGGGAGAACACTTGTAAACCGGTCCATTTAGACGTGAAACTACATTCTTCAGGGAGAACACTTGTAAACCGGTCCATTTAGACGTGAAACTGCATTCTTCAGGGAGAACACTTGTAAACCGGTCCAATTAGACCGGAACACAGCTGGAGGGTTAAAAAAAAATCCGGACCGGTCAACAAGAGCATCTCAGAGTAGGAATGCGCTGTTCAAGGATCAGTTTTTCATTTTAGATCATAATGATTCACATTATATGGACAGATCCTAGATCAGCACTCTTACACTGAGACACTTTGTGGATACAGGACCATGTCTCTAACATCACAATGGGATTTGATGAGTCAAACTGAAGAAAGAAAAACATTTAAATCAATTTATTTTTGGGACGATTTGGCGAGATCTGAGAAATGACTGCCTTCTCCAGAGCCTGGATTTTAAATAATCATACGCTTTGTTTTTAAAAACCCAAAGGAGATCTACACGGATCAGATGTTTTGCTGAAATTAATGGAATAGTTTTGAGTGTTTACGTTGAAAAGAGGAAGATACATTTCATAGAAAGTATTCCGACCCCTTGACCTTTACCACATTTTGTTACGTTACAGCCTTATTCTAAAATGGATTTAATAAAAACAGAAATACCTTATTTACATAAGTATTCAGACACTTTACTATGAGACTAGAAATTGAGTTCAGATGCATACTGTTTCCATTGTTCATCCTTGAGATGTTTCTACAACAGTGGTAAATTCAATTGATTGGATTTTTTGGGGGAAAGGCACATACCTGTTTATATAAGGTTCCACAGTTGACAGTACATTTCAGAGCAAAAACCAAACCAAGCCGGTTGAAGGAATTGTCCGTAGAGCTCAGAGACAGGACTGTGTCATTCCACAGATCCGAGAAAGGGTACCAAAACATTACTGCAGCATTAAAGGTCCCCAAGAACACAGTGGCCTCCATCATTCTTAAATGGAAGAAGTTTGGAACCACCAAGACTTTTCCTAGTGCTGGCCACCTGGCCAAACTGAGCTGTCAGGGGAGAAGGGCCTTGGTCAGGGAGGTGACCAAGAACCCAATGGTCACTCTGACAGAGCTCTGGAGTTCCTCTGTGGAGATGAGAGAACCTCCCGGGAAGACAACCATCTCAGCAGCACTCCACCAATCAGGCCTTCATGGTAGAGTGGCCAGATGAAAGCCACTCCTCAGTAAAAGGAACATGACAGGCCGCTTGGAGTTTGGCAAAAGGCACCCAAAGACTCTCAGACCACGAGAAACAAGATTCTCTGGTCTGATGAAACCAAGATTAAACTCTTAGTTCTAAATGCCAAACATCACGTCTGGAGGAAACCTGACATCATCCCTACGGTGAAGCATGGTGTTGGCAGCATCATGCTATTGGGATGTTTTTCAGCGGCAGGGACTGGGAGACTAGCAAGGATCGAGGCAAAGGTGAACTAAGCAAAGTACAGAGAGATCCTTGATGAAAACGTGCTCCAGTGTGCTCTGGACCTCAGACTGGGGTGAAGGTTCAAAGACAACACAGGAGTGGCTTTGGGACAAATCTCTGACTGTCCTTGAGTGGCCCAGCCAGAGCCTGGACTTGAACCTGATCGAACATCACTGGAGAGAACATTAAATAGCTGCACAACAACACTCCACATCCAACCTGACAGAGCTTGAGAGGATCTGCAGGAAAGAATGGGAGAAACTCCTCAAATACATGTGTGCCATGCTTGTAGCATCATACCCAAGAAGACTCGAGGCTGTAATCGCTGCCAAAGGTGCTTCAACAAAAGTACTGAGTAAAGGGTCTGAAAACTTATGTAAATATGATATTTCATACATTTTTTCATGTTCTAAAAACCTTTTTTGGATATGTCATTATGGGGTATTGTGTGTAAATTGAGGAGGGGGGGAAAAACTATTTAATACATTTTAGAATAACGCTGTAACCTACCAAAATGTGGAAAAAGTCAAGGGGTCTGAATACTTTCCGAAGGAGGTGTATATATTCACACACACAACCTTGCTCTCTCTCTCTCTCTCTCTCTCTTTTCCTCTGTCTCTCTCTCTCTGTCCTCTCTCTCTCTCCCCTCTGTCTCTCTCCTCTCTCTCTGTCTCTCTCCTCTCTCTCTCTCTCTCTCTCTCTCTCTCTCTCCTCTCTGTCTCTCTCCTCTCTCTCTCTCTCTCTCTCTCTCTCTCTCTCTCTCTCTCTCTCTCTCTCTCTCCTCTCTCTGTCTCTCTTCTCTCTCTCTCTCTCTCTCTGTGTCTCTCTCCTTTCTCTCTCCCTCTCTCTCTCTCTCTCTGCCTCTCTGTCTCTCTCTCTCGCTCTCTCATGATTTCTGATAACAGTGTTGTAATTAAAAGGAACAGCTGTGGTTTCTGACACGTCCAGGCTACATGTCACCAGGAGAACATGTCTATTCCACTAGCTGCTCTACACGTGTTCAATCTGGTGCCCCCTGTTCATGACGATTAGCGGGTGCAGATGATGGTTGACATTTTGTACAACCATGTTCTGTACAGGTCCTGGAGGTGTGTCCTTTGCTGTGTGCTTCGTGCGTGTGTATGTGCCTGCGTACTGTTAATATGTGGCCGTGGGCGAGAGAGGGAGAGAGAGAGAGTGTTTTGTCAGACACAGAGAGGGGATTTGCCCAGGCAAAGAGAGTTAAAGGCAGTTAATTAATTTGGTAGCTAGCACACAACAGCCATCCTTCCCTAATGTACTGGCCTTATTACCTTCAAGTAATTATAGGGAGGGAGAGAGAGGGAGAGAGAGAGAAACAGAGAGAGAGCGATAGAGAGAAAGAAAGAGAGAGAGCCATCACCTACAGATGGATGAACCTAGAGAAGAGTCCCCTAAGAAAGCTGGTCCTGGGGCTCTGTTCACAAACACAAACAGACCTCACAGAGCCCCAGGACAGCAACACAATTAGACCCACCAAATAATGAGAAAACAATAAGAGAATATATTGGCACATGGGATAGAATAAACAAATAACAAATAAACAGAACAAACTAGAATGCTATTTGGCCCTAAACAGAGTACACAGTGGCAGAATACCTGACCACTGTACTGACACAACTTAAGGAAAGCTTTGACTATGTACAGACTCAGTGAGCAAAGCCTTGCTATTGAGAAAAGTTATTCCTACGGCAGCCGTATTGCTATGCTGTTGTCTTAGGTCTCTCTTTATTTAGTGTTTTGTTGTCTTTCTTGTAGTGATGTGTTTTGTCCTATGTTTGTATTTTATTTATTTATTTTTAATCCCAGGACCCCGTCTCCGCAGGACGTCATTTTAAATAACAATTTGTTCTTTAACTGACTTGCCTAGTTAAATAAAGGTTAAATAAAACATGTAATAAAAAGAGAAGAGAGAAGAGAAGAGAAAACAGGCTATGTGCTCACTGCCCACAAAATGAGGTGGAATCTGAGCTGCACTTCCTAACCTCCTGCCCAATGTATGACCATATTAGAGAGACCAAACATTAAGGAGAGCTTTGACTATGTACAGACTCAGTGAGCATAGCCATGCTATTGAGAAAGACCGCCATAGGCAGACATGGCTCTCAAGAGAAGACAGGCTATGTGCTCACTGCCCACAAAATGAGGTGGAATCTGAGCTGCACTTCCTAACCTTCCAAATGTATGACCATATTATAGACAAAGAATTTGAAAACAAATCCAATTTTGATAAACTCCCATATCTACTGGGCGAAGTACAGCAGATTTGTGACCTGCTGCCTCAACAAAAGGGCAACCAGTGAAGAACAAACACCTTTGTAAATACGTTTATTTATTTTCCCTTTAGTACTTTAACTACCTGCTTATCATTACTATATTGTATATAGACATAATGACTTTTGAAATGTCTTTATTCTTTTGGAACTTCTGTGAGCGTAATGTTTACTGTTAATTATTATTGTTTATTTCAATTTTCTTTATTATCTATTTCACTTGCATTGGCAATATAAACAATATACATGAAGCCAATTAAATTGAAATAGAACATTTAAATTGAGAGAGAAAGACAGAGAGAGCAAGAGAGAGAAAAATAATGAGAAGAAAAGATCCACCACAGCCCCAGGAAAACATCTAGGAGTGGCCCCAGGGATAACATCTAGGAGAGGCCCCAGGGATAACATCTAGGAGAGGCCCCAGGGATAACATCTAGGAGAGGCCCCAGGTATAACATCTAGGAGAGGCCCCAGGGATAAGATCTAGGAGAGGCTCCAGGGATAACATCTAGGAGAGGCCCCAGGGATAACATCTAGGAGAGGCCCCAGGGATAACATCTAGGAGAGGCCCCAGGGATAACATCTAGGAGAGGCCCCAGGGATAACATCTAGGAGAGGCCCCAGGGATAACATCTAGGAGAGGCCCCAGGGATAACATCTAGGAGAGGCCCCAGGGATAACATCTAGGAGAGGCCACAGGGATAACATCTAGGAGAGGCCCCAGGGATAACATCTAGGAGAGATCCCAGGGATAACATCTAGGAGAGGCCCCAAGAAAACATCTAGGAGAGGTCCCAGTGATAACATCTAGGAGAGGCCCCAGGGATAACATCTAGGAGAGGCCCCAGGGATAACATCTAGGAGAGGCCCCAGGGATAAGCCCTTGGAGAGGCCCCAGGGATAACATCTAGGAGAGGACCCAGTGATAACATCTAGGAGAGGCCCCAGGGATAATATCTAGGAGAGGCTCCAGGGATAAGCCCTTGGAGAGGCCCCAGAGATAACATCTAGGAGAGGCCCCAGGGATAACATCTAGGAGAGGCCCCAGGGATAACATCTAGGAGAGGCCCCAAGGCTCCAGGGATAACATCTAGGAGTGGCCCCAGGGATAACATCTAGGAGAGGCCCCAGGGATAACATCTAGGAGAGGCCCCAGGGATAACATCTAGGAGAGGCCCCAGGGATTGTGTGTGTGTGCCCTGGGTTAAATATCGAAGGCCTAGACAGAGAACCATGAGGTCTATTTAGAGGTCTTGTTGATTTAGTGGAGCCTCAACAGAAGGTCTGTTGAAAACCCTTGTTTGAATGGCCTCATCGATCTAGAGTGCAGAGAAAAGGTTGATTGCATAGGATCCCCCATTGTGTATATGGTCCATTGGGAAAAGACTCATGGGCTCCTCATCAATAACCTAGTTTATTACCAATCTACCAATCTGTTTCCCGTCTATCAAGGTATTCCCAGCATTACTATTTCAAAAGATAATGTGCAGTTATACATCTGTTTCAATGGTAAAAATCTATTTTTTTCATCAATAGACTTCTTCAGAAATGCTTTAAATATCTATTCCAGAGACACACAAGGTCGTGGATTTATTTACATCAGATATTGACAAGACATGTAGTATGTACACACATCTCTACTTTGAGTGCTTACTTAACTACACAGAGTTGATTATAATTGTTAAGGCTGTGTAAGAGAGGCGAAGTCAAGTGCAGGAGAGCAGACTAGTGTAAACAGGCACACTTTTATTCCGTTCAACAATAGGCACAAAAAATGACCAATGCCCCAAAAACACGGAGCAAAAACTATAAAAGTATCACACGTGAACATACACCGTTAACAATGAACAATTAGACACAAAGACATGGAGGGGAACAGAGGACTAAATACATGTAGATTGATTGGAGAATGAAAACCAGGTGTGCAGGGAACAAGACAAAACAAATGGATACATGGAGCGGTGATGGCTAGAAGCCAGGTGACGTCGACCGCCGAACGAACAAGGGGAGGAGCCGACTCCGGCGGAAGTCGTGACAGTAATAATAATAATAATATGAAGAAGAAGAAGAAGAAGAAGAAGAAACAAAATGGGGGACCCTATGCAATCAACCTTTTCTCTGCACTCTATATCGACGAGGCCATTCAAACAAGGGTTTTCAACAGACCTTCTATTGAGGCTCCACTAAATCAACAAGACCTCTAATCAATCAACAAGACCTCTAATCAATCAGCAAGAACTGTAATCAATCAGCAAGAACTGTAATCAATCAACAAGACCTCTAAATAGACCTCATGGTGTGCTTCATTCTATTGCTTAGAAAACTCCTGATATCTCCAGTAATAAGTCTAATTTTAGTCTTTATCTGTTGTGGTCTAGTACTGTCTCTTTGTAAGCTAGGGCCATCTACTTTAAGTGCTGCCTGTCTTCCCAGTAGCCTACTTGGTGTGTGAACTGCTGACTGCTCATTACTTGCAGATAGTTATTGACACATCAACGAGGATCAAGGGGCAGGGCAATTTAGCAATTAGTGTTAGTTCCCCAGTCTCCCCTGGTTTCTCAGTGGCAGTTGTAAGCGGCGATTGTGTCTCCGAAACCAAGACGGTTCTGCCGAGTTGTTCGAAGAAGGCGCCGCACCACTCTCACTTGAGTATCTTACCTAGTTATCTACAGATTTTTCTCTTTTGTAGCTTTGTCAACTAAGTGTGTGTTTTCTCTACCTGTTTACACCTCTCCCTATGGGCTTTACAGACGCTCCTCACTACTTTCTCTACCTGTTTACACCTCTCCCTATGGGCTTTACAGACGCTCCCCACTACTTTCTCTACCTGTTCGCACCTCTCCCTATGGGCTTTACAGACGCTCCTCACTACTTTCTCTACCTGTTCGCACCTCTCCCTATGGGCTTTACAGACGCTCCTCACTACTTTCTCTACCTGTTTACACCTCTCCCTATGGGCTTTACAGACGCTCCCCACTACTTTCTCTACCTGTTCGCACCTCTCCCTATGGGCTTTACAGACGCTCCTCACTACTTTCTCTACCTGTTCGCACCTCTCCCTATGGGCTTTACAGACGCTCCCCACTACTTTCTCTACCTGTTTACACCTCTCCCTATGGGCTCTACAGACGCTCCCCACTACTTTCTCTACCTGTTCGCACCTCTCCCTATGGGCTTTACAGACGCTCCCCACTACTTGGCTGCAATCCTTCTAATGTAATGTGTCCTGCGCGCACGACCCGTGTGGCATTCTGGGTGTCTGACAGCGTTTGGTACTGCCTGTCTCTGGTCAAGAACCCCGAGTTCATATCAGCTCTTACTGCTTTTCAGTCCCTTGACTTTTTGGCCCTGATGGAGATGAGGATCCCCCCCAGAGAACACAGCTACTCCAGCTGCTCCCTCTTCTTCTATGTTTTCTCTCACAGAGAGATGTTCTCTTTCCTCCCCCACTCACCTGTCCATCTCCTCATTTCAATTCCATGCTGTGATTGTCACTTGTCCACTGAAGATTAACATTATTGTCATCTATCGCGCACCAGGTGCCCTTGGAGAGCTCCTCAATGATCTTGACACCTTGATAAGCTCATTTACTGACGATGGCTCAGCGTTCTTCATACTTGGCTACTTCAACCTCCCAACGTCTGCCTTAGATTAATTTCTTTCCGACTCTCTCTTTCCCCTCCTTGCCTCTTTTGAGCTCATCCTTTACCAGTCCCCTCCCACTTTCCCAATCCCCTCCCACTTCCCCAATCTCCTCCCACTTTCCCAGTCCCCTCCAACTCACAAGGCAGGCAATACGCTTGACCTCATCCTTTCCCAGTCTCCTCCAACTCACAAGGCAGGCAATACGCTTGACCTCATCTTTACTAGAGGCTGCTCACCTACTAATCTCACTGCAACCTCCCCCCCAGGTCCCTGATAACTAATTTGTCTCCTTTTCTGTCTCCTTTCCCCCAACCCTAACCACTTAGACCCTACCAGATGGTAATGCACCATCACAGTATTCTCTCTCTCTCCCACTATTCTCTCCTCTTCTATCCTATCATCTCTCCCTTCTGCTAAATCCTTCTCCCTCCTGTCTCCTGATTCTGCCTCTTCGACCCTACTCTCCTCCCTTTCCTCATAATATGACTTGCACTGCCCCCTTTCATCCCGGCCAGCTCGCCCCTCCTGCCCTGTGGCTGAGTGACTCTCACTGTGCCCTTTCCTCCCGGCTCGGCCCTCCTGCCCTGTGGCTGAGTGACTCTCACTGTGCCCTTTCCTCCCGCTCGGCCCTCCTGCCCTGTGGCTGAGTGACTCTCACTGTGCCCTTTCCTCCCGGCTGGCTCGGCCCTCCCCTTCTGCTGCGTGGCTGAAAGACTCATTGAGAGCTTACAGAACAGGGCTGCGGGAAGCTGAGCTGGCTGGGAGGAAAGGGGGCAATGCATCTGAGGATGACTTTATCTGCCTCTAAGGGGGAAATAAGTTTGAAGACATCTACTCATTCACTCAGCCTATTGTGTCCGCTGGTCCCACTCACACCGAACTACCCTGAACCTTGACCTCTTTCTCCTCTCTCTCGTCAGATGACCTCCTGCGACTAGTGAGGTCTGGCCACCCTACAACCCGCACCGCTCGACCCCGTCTCCTTCTCCCTTCTCCAGACCATCTCAGGAGAGCTTCTCCCATTCCTCACTTCCCTCATCAACTCATCCCTGACCACCGGCTGCATCCCCTCTGACCCTAAAATGGCCTGAGTCGCTCCCCTCCTCAAGGAACCAACACTCAACTCATCTGACATCAAAAACTATAGACCTCTATCCCTTCTTTCTTTTCTTTCCAAAACACTTGAGTATGCTGTCTCTGATCAACTTTCTAGTTTTATCTCTCAGAACAATCTTTTTTAACCTAACCAGTTGAAAGGCTTCTAGACGAGACAGCTCTTCTCTGTGTCACGGAGGCTCTGCACTGCCAAAGCTGACTCTCTGTTCTCATCCTCATAGATCTATCTGCTGCCTTTGACGCCATGAACCATCAGATCCTCCTCTCCACCCTCTCAGGGCTGGGCGTCTCAGGCTCTGCCTCCTCTCCACCCTCTCAGGGCTGGGCGTCTCAGGCTCTGCCTCCTCTCCACCCTCTCAGGGCTGGGCGTCTCAGGCTCTGCCTCCTCTCTCACCCTCTCAGGGCTGGGCGTCTCAGGCTCTGCCTCCTCTCCACCCTCTCAGGGCTGGGCGTCTCAGGCTCTGCCTCCTCTCCACCCTCTCAGGGCTGGGCGTCTCAGGCTCTGCCTCCTCTCCACCCTCTCAGGGCTGGGCGTCTCAGGCTCTGCCTCTTCTCCACCCTCTCAGGGCTGGGCGTCTCAGGCTCTGCCTCCTCTCCACCCTCTCAGGGCTGGGCGTCTCAGGCTCTGCCTCCTCTCCACCCTCTCAGGGCTGGGCGTCTCAGGCTCTGCCTCCTCTCCACCCTCTCAGGGCTGGGCGTCTCAGGCTCTGCCTCCTCTCCACCCTCTCAGGGCTGGGCGTCTCAGGCTCTGCCTCCTCTTCACCCTCTCAGGGCTGGGCGTCTCAGGCTCTGCCTCCTCTCCACCCTCTCAGGGCTGGGCGTCTCAGGCTCTGCCTCCTCTTCACCCTCTCAGGGCTGGGCGTCTCAGGCTCTGCCTCCTCTCCACCCTCTCAGGGCTGGGCGTCTCAGGCTCTGCCTCCTCTCCACCCTCTCAGGGCTGGGCGTCTCAGGCTCTGCCTCCCCTCCACCCTCTCAGGGCTGGGCGTCTCAGGCTCTGCCTCCTCTTCACCCTCTCAGGGCTGGGCGTCTCAGGCTCTGCCTCCTCTTCACCCTCTCAGGGCTGGGCGTCTCAGGCTCTGCCTCCTCTCCACCCTCTCAGGGCTGGGCATCTCAGGCTCTGCCTCCTCTCCACCCTCTCAGGGCTGGGCGTCTCAGGCTCTGCCTCCTCTCCACCCTCTCAGGGCTGGGCGTCTCAGGCTCTGCCTCCTCTCCACCATCTCAGGGCTGGGCGTCTCAGGCTCTGCCTCCTCTCCACCCTCTCAGGGCTGGGCGTCTCAGGCTCTGGCTCCTCTCCACCCTCTCAGGGCTGGGCATCAGGCTCTTCATCCTACCTAGCAGGCCCTTCCTACCAGGTGACGTGGAAAGAATCTGTGGTTGCACCACGTACTCTCACTACTGGCAACTTATCTAGACCGCTGCAGCCTGCCTGGTTTTCAACCTTCCCAAGCTCTCTCATATCACCCCGCTCCTCCGCACACTCTCCTGGCTTCCAGTCGAAGCTCGCATCCACTACAAGACCATGGTGCTTACCTACAGAACAGCAATAGGAACTTCCCCTCCCTTACCTATAGGCTATGCTCAAACCCTACAGTCCAAGCTCTTCTCTGAACCTCAAATCAAATCAAATCCAATTTTATTTGTCACATACACATGATTAGCAGATGTTAATGCGAGTGTAGCGAAATGCTTGTGCTTCTAGTTCCGACAATGCAGTGATAACCAACAAGTAATCTAACTAACAATTCCAAAACTACTGTCTTATACACAGTGTAAGGGGATAAGGAATATGTACATAAGGATATATGAATGAGTGATGGTACAGAGCAGCATACAGTAGATGGTATCGAGTACAGTATATACATATGAGATGAGTGTGTAGACAAAGTAAACAAAGTGGCATAGTTAAAGTGGCTAGTGATACATGTATTACATAAGGATGCAGTCGATGATGTGGAGTACAGTATATACATATGCATATGAGATGAATAATGTAGGGTAAGTAACATTGTATAAGGTAGCATTGTTTAAAGTGGCTAGTGATATATTTACATCATTTCCCATCAATTCCCATTATTAAAATGGCTGGAGTTGGGTCAGTGTCAATGACAGTGTGTTGGCAGCAGCCACTCAATGTCAGTGGTGGCTGTTTAACAGTCTGATGGCCTTGAGATAGAAGCTGTTTTTCAGTCTCTGGGTCCCCTGGCACCCCAATGGTGAGACCAGCTGAAGCTAAGACAGCGTAGGCCCAAACCATCTTCCCGAAAACGTCTGAAACCTTACCTCTTCAAATCCCAGAGAGAGAGGGGATTTGGAAGGAGAAAAACTAGAATAATATTTTGCTATAAATGTGCCTTCTACCTTATTCCAATACATCTGAGACAGGTAAGGAGGAAACATAAGATTTGAAAAATCACAATATTCTTGTTAAAATAACTTATTGGATCAGAAAAACATTATTATTTATTTTTTTACATTAGAAAGTCCAGTTAATCCTATGATGTCATCGATAGAGCATGTTGCATTATGGGATGGATTGATGAGATATGACGGTTTAATACAGGTGCAGTTCTCTCTCTTTAATCCTTCATTCACTAGGAACAATGGGCCAATTAATTGTGCGACTCTACAGGAGGTTGTGAGGGGGAGGGAGGGAGGGAGGGGGAGGGAGGGGGAGGGAGGGGGAGGGAGGGGAGGGAGGGAGGGAGGGAGGGAGGGAGGGAGGGAGGGAGGGAAGAAGATGCAAGATGGTCTGGTTGAGAGTTTGATCTATTTCCCCAGTAGTATTAATCAGTTATCAGATCACATTCTCTCTCCTCCAATTCGTTTTCTCTCAATGTCTTAGTTCAGTCAGCATGGGACTCTCTCTCAGCATGGGTCTCTCTCTTTCTCTCTTCTTTTTCTCTCTCTCCCTTCTCCTTTCTCTCCCTCTAATTACTTGAAGGTAATAAGGCCAGTACATTAGGGAAGGATGGCTGTTGTGTGCTAGCTCTGTCCAAATTAATTAACTGCCTCTTTGTTTGCTGTTCTCTTTGCCTGGGCCACACATATACAGTATGCACGTACGTACGTACACACACACACACACACACACACACACACACACACACACACACACACACACACACACACACACACACACACACACACACACACACACACACACACACACACACACACACACACACACACACACACACAACCTCCTGTAATCTCATGCAATGTACGTATATATACACAGGGTCTTCATACCCCTTGATTTATTCCACATTTTGTTGCTTGAATTCAAAATGGATTAAATAGATACTTTTCTCAGCCAACAACTACACACAATAACTCATAATGACAAAGTGATCACGTTATTAAGAGTTTTTTGAAAATGAAATACAGAAATAAATCTAATTTACATAATTGTTCACACCCCTGAGTCAATACTTTGTAGAAGAACCTTTGGCAGTGAACACAGCTTTCTGGGTATGTCGATAAGAATGTTCCAAACCTCGATTGTGAAACATTTGTCCATTATTCTTTTCAAAATTGTGTTCAGATAAAAAAGTAAATTGCTTTGCCACATTTTCTTTTGCAATATTACTTTAGTGCTTGTTGCAAAAAATCACGTTTTGGAATATTTGTATTCTGTACAGGATTCCTTCTTTGTCATTTAGGTTAGTATTGTGGAGTTAGTATTTGTTTTTTATTTTTATTTAACCAGGCAAGTCAGTTAAGAACAAATTCTTATTTTCTATGACGGCTAAGGAACAGTGGGTTAAATGCCTGTTCAGGAGCAGAGCGAGAGATTTGTACTTTGTCAGCTCAGGGATTTGAACTTGCAACCTTCTGGTTACTAGTCCAACGCTCTAACCACTAGGCTACCCTGCCGCCCCATGGAGTTAGTATAACAAAACATGCTTTTTGCAACAAGCACTAAAGTAATATTGCAAGAATTCTAATTCCACAATACTAACCTAAATGAAAGAGTGGGGAAAGAATATTTATTTTCCTGTAGTCCACAATCATCTCCTTTGTCTTGATCACGTTGAGGGAGAGGTTGTTGTCCTTGCATCATATGGCCAGGTCTCTGACCTCCTCCTCATCGTTGTTGGTGATCAGGCCTACCACTGTTGTGTCATAAGCAAACTTAATGATGGTGTTGGATCATGCCTGGCCGTGCAGTCATGAGTGAACAGGAGTACAGGAGTGGACTGAGCACGCAACCATGAGGGGCCCCTGTGTTGAAGATCAGCGTGGTGGATGTGTTGTTACCTACCCTTACCACCTGGAGGCGACCCATCAGGAAGTCCAGGATCGAGTTGCAGGGGAGGTGTTTAGTCCCAGGGTCCTTAGCTTAGTGATAAGCTTTGTATGGTGTTCAACGTTGAGCTGTAGTCAATGAATAGCATTCTCACATAGGTGTTCCTTTTGTCCAGGTGGGAAAGGGCAGTGTGTCGTGCAATAGAGATTGCATCATCTGTGGATCTTTTGGTGAAGTATGCAAATTGGAGTGGGTCTAGGGTTTCTGGGATAATGGTGTAGATGTGAGCCATTTACCAGCCTTTCCAAGCGTTTAATGGCTACAGATGTGAGTGCTATGGGGTCAGTAGTCATTTAGGCAGGTTACCTTAGTATTCTTGGGCACAGGGACTATGGTGGTCTGCTTGAAACATGTTGGTATTACAGACTCAGACAGGGAGAGGTTGAACATGAACATTTAGTTCATCTGGTAGGCTCATGTCACTGTGCAGCTCTTGGCTGTGCTTCCCTTTGTAGTCTGTAATAGTTTGCCACATCGGACGAGCCTCCGAGCCAGTGTACTATTCCAACTTAGTGCTGTTTTGACGCTTTGCCTGTTTGATGGTTCAGTGGAGGACATTTCTTATAAGCTTCCCTGGTTAGAGTCCTGCTCCTTGAAAGCGGCAGCTCAGTGAGAATGTTTGTATGTAATCCATGGCTTCTGGGTATGTACAGTTGTGGCCAAAAGTTTTGAGAATGACACAAATATACATTTCCATAAAGTTTGCCGCTTCATAGTCTTTAGATATTTTTGTCAATGTTACTATGAAATACTGAAGTATAATTTCAAGCATTTCAATAAGTGTCAAAGGCTTTTATTGACAATTACATGAAGTTGATGCAGAGTCAATATTTTCAGTGTTGACCCTTCTTTTACAAGACCTCTGCAATCTGCCCTGGCATGCTGTTAATTAAATTCTGGGCCACATCCTGACTGATGGCAGCCCATTTTTGCATAATCAATGCTTGGAGTTTGTCAGAATTTGTGGTATTGTTTTTGTCCTCTTGAGAATTGACCAGAAGTTCTCAATAGGATTAAGGTCTGGGGAGTTTCCTGGCCATGGACCAAAAATATCGATGTTTTGTTCCCCGAGCCACTTAGTTATCACTTTTGCCTTATGGCGAGGTACTCCATCATGCTGGAAAAGGCATTGTTCGTCACCAAACTGTTCCTGGATGGTTGGGAGAGGTTGCTCTCGGAGGTTGTGTTGGTACCATTCTTTATTCATGGCTGTGTTCTTAGGCAAAATTATGAGTGAGCCCACTCCCTTGGCTGAGAAGCAACCCCACACATGAATGATCTCAGGATGCTTTACTGTTGGCATGACACAGGACAGATGCTAGCTCTCACCTTGTCTTCTCAGGACAAGCTTTTTTCCGGATGCCCCAAACAATTGGAAAGGGGATTCATCAGAGAAAATGATTTTACCCTAGTCCTCAGCAGTTCAATCCCTGTACCTTTTGCAGAATATCAGTCTGTCCCTGATGTTTTTCCTGGAGAGAAGTGGCTTCTTTGCTGCCCTTCTTGACACCAGGCCATTCTCCAAAAGTTTTTGCCTCACTGTGTGTGCAGATGCACTCACACCTGCATGCTGCCATTCCAGAGCAAGCTCTGTACTGGTGGTGCCCAGATCCCGCAGCTGAATCAACTTTAGGAGACGGTCCTGGCGCTTGCTGGACTTTCTTGGGCGCCCTGAAGCCTTCTTCACATCAAATGAACCGCTCTCCTAGAAGTTCTTGATGATCCGATAAATGATTGATTTAGGCGCAATCTTACTGGCAGCAATGTCCTTGCCTGTGAAGCCCTTTTTGTGCAAAGCAACGATGACAGCACGTGTTTCCTTGCAGGTAACCATGGTTGACAGAGGAAGAACAATGATTCTAAACACCACACTCCTTTTGAAGCTTCCAGTCTGTTATTAAAACTCAATCAGCATGACAGAGTGATCTCCAGCCTTGTCCTCGTCAACACTCACACCTGTGTTAACGAGAGAATCACTGACATGATGTCAGCTGGTCCTTTTTTGGCAGGGCTGAAATGCAGTGGAAAGGTTTTTTGAGTATTCAGTTCATTTGCATGGCAAAGAGGGAATTTGCAATTAATTGAAATTCATCTGATCACTCTTCATAACATTCTGGAGTATATGCAAATTGCCATCATACAAACTGAGGCAGCAGACTTGGTGAAAATTTATTCTCAAAACTTTTGGCCACGACTGTAAATACAGTCACTGTGGGGACAATGTCATCAATGCATTCATTGATAAAGCCAGTGACTGATGTGGTGTACTCCTCAATGCCATCGGAAGAATCCCGAAACATATTCCAGTCTGGTAGAAAATAGTCCTGTAGTTTAGTATCTGCTTTGTCTGACCTCTTTTTATAGATTTAGTCACTGGTGCTTCCTGCTTTAAATTTTGCTTGTAAGCAGGAATCAGGAGGGTTGAGTTATGGTCAGATTTGTAGAATGCACGGCGAGGGAGAGCTTTGTTTACATACTCATCTCATATGTATATACTGCACTCGATATCTACTGTATCTTGCCTATGCTGCTCTGTACCATCACTCATTCATATATCTTTATGTACATATTCTTTATCCCCTTACACTGTGTATAAGACAGTAGTTTTGGAATTGTTAGTTAGATTACTTGTTGGTTATTACTGCATTGTCGGAACTAGAAGCACAAGCATTTCGCTACACTTGCATTAACATCTGCTAACCATGTGTATGTGACAAATAACATTTGATTTGATTTGATTGGATTTGTATGCATCTCTGTGTGTGAAGTAAAGATGGTCTAGAATTTTTTCCCTCTGGTTGCACATTTAACCTGCTTATAGAAATTTGGTAAAACTGATTTAAGTTTCCCTGCATTAAAGTCCCCCGGCCACTAGGAGCACCATCTCTGGATGAGCGTTTTCCTGCTTACTTTCGTCCCATTTATTTTCAGGTGATTGAACATTAGCTAGCAGGACGGAAGGCAAAAGCAGGTTAGCCACTCGTCGCCTGAACCTCACAAGGCATCCTGATCTCTTTCTGCGAAACCTACATTTCCTTTTCAGCGAATCACTGGGATCAGGGCCTGGTCGGGTGTTTGTAGTATATCCTTCGTGTCCGAATCATTGAAGAATAACTCCTTGTCCAGTTTGAGGTGAGTAATCCCAGTTCGGATGTCCAGAAGCTCTTTACGGTCATATGAGACGGCAACATTATGTACAAAACAAGTAACAAACAACGTGAAATAACAAACAAAATAGATTGTTTGAGAGCCGATAAGATGGCATCCCTACCCTCAGCACCGTCTTTCTAGGGTATATGATGAAACATTTTCCTCTCCGGCAACTGAGTAATGAAAGACGCCTGTATCTTTTTAAGATGGCATCCCTACCCTCAGCACCGTCTTTCTAGGGTATATGATGAAACATTTTCCTCTCCGGCAACTGAGTAATGAAAGACGCCTGTATCTTTTTAAGATGGCATCCCTACCCTCAGCACCGTCTTTCTAGGGTGTGTGATGAAACATTTTCCTCTCCGGCAACTGAGTAATGAAAGACGCCTGTATCTTTTTAAGATGGCATCCCTACCCTCAGCACCGTCTTTCTAGGGTGTGTGATGAAACATTTTCCTCTCCGGCAACTGAGTAATGAAAGACGCCTGTATCTTTGTAGTGACAGGCTGTAATGATACACCATTCAAAGTGCATCTACCAATAGGAGCTCTTCTTTGCGAGGCATTGGAAAACCTCCCTGGTCTTTGTGGTTGAATGTGTGTTTGACATTCACTGCTCGACTGAGGGACCTTACAGATCATTCTTGGTGTCTGTCTGTCTGTGTGTAGTAATGCTCTTCATTAGCTTTTTCTAATTATCTGAACTGACTGAGTGAAGACTGCAAATATGAGGCAATTGATCATTATCGTCAAGGTGACAGTGTTGACGAGGCGAGTAAGCCTACACGTTTTCAAAACCTAGAGGTTTTCATCCTGCAAATGAGGTGTGTATGTGTGTGTGTTTTCCTCAGATCATCAGGGAGAGTGATGGCAGTAATGCAGGTGATAATTGGGGTGAGTCAGGGTCATTGTCACCATGTTAATGAAGTGTGTCTGTAGCTGAACGTGGAGTCCTCTGGTAAACGGCAACTGAGTTGTTTTACAATCATTAGGACCCAGGCCGGGATTCAATCAAAGCCGCGTTATCGCGCTGCAGGCAGGGTTGGGTTGTTTACTGTCTAAATGTAATCTGTTACAGTTGAAAATTGTAATCAGTAATGTAAAAAACAGTAACAATCTGATTACTTTTGAAATACTTTAACCTTTGAAGGTGCACTCTTGAACTTTTGTATAATTTCAGCCGGTTGTTTTGAGTGGTGCTTCCGAGTCAAAAGTGGTCCCTGTTTTTCATGTACAACATCCTCAAATTGTGTACTATGTCATCAAATTGTGTACGATGTCATCAAATTGTGTACTATGTCATCAAATTGTGTACTATGTCATCAAATTGTGTACTATGTCATCCATTTCGTGTGATTTGTTACATCCTGTAATACGGTGCCTTGCGAAAGTATTCGACCCCCTTGAACTTTGCGACCTTTTGCCACATTTCAGGCTTCAAACATAAATATATAAAACTGTATTTTTTTGTGAAGAATCAACAACAAGTGGGACACAATCATGAAGTGGAACGACATTTATTGGATATTTCAAACTTTTTTAACAAATCAAAAACTGAAAAATTGGGCGTGCAAAATTATTTATTCAGCCCCTTTACTTTCAGTGCAGCAAACTCTCTCCAGAAGTTCAGTGAGGATCTCTGAATGATCCAATGTTGACCTAAATGACTAATGATGATAAATACAATCCACCTCAAGTCTCCGTATAAATTCACCTGCACTGTGATAGTCTCAGAGGTCCATTAAAAGCGCAGAGAGCATCATGAAGAACAAGGAACATACCAGGCAGGTCCGAGATACTGTTGTGAAGAAGTTTAAAGCCGGATTTGGATACAAAAAGAATTCCCAAGCTTGAAACATCCCAAAGAGCACTGTGCAAGCGATAATATTGAAATGGAAGGAGTATCAGACCACTGCAAATCTACCAAGACCTGGCCGTCCCTCTAAACTTTCAGCTCATACAAGGAGAAGACTGATCAGAGATGCAGCCAAGAGGCCTATGATCACTCTGGATGAACTGCAGACATCTACAGCTGAGGTGGGAGACTCTGTCCATAGGACAACAATCAGTTGTATATTGCACAAATCTGGCCTTTATGGAAGAGTTGCAAGAAGAAAGCCATTTCTGAAAGATATCCATAAAAAGTGTTGTTTAAAGTTTGCCACAAGCCACCTTGGAGACACACCAAACATGTGGAAGAAGGTGCTCTGGTCAGATGAAACCAAAATTGAACTTTTTGGCAACAATGCAAAACGTTATGTTTGGCGTAAAAGCAACACCCTGAAGACACCATCCCCACTGTCAAACATGGTGGTGGCAGCATCATGGTTTGGGCCTGCTGTTCTTCAGCAGGGACAGGGAAGATGGTGAAAATTGATGGGAAGATGGATGGAGACAAATACAGGACCATTCTGGAAGAAAACCTGATGGAGTCTGCAAAAGCCCTGAGACTGGGACGGAGATTTGTCTTCCAACAAGACATTGATCCAAAACATAAAGTAAAATCTACAATGGAATGGTTCAAAAATAAACATATCCAGGTGTTAGAATGGCCAAGTCAAAGTCCAGACCTGAATCCAATTGAGAATCTGTGGAAAGAACTGAAAACTGCTGTTCACAAATGCTCTCCATCCAACCTCACTGAGCTCGAGCTGTTTTGTAAGGAGGAATGGGAAAAAAATTCAGTCTCTCGATGTGCAAAACTGATAGAGACATACCCCAAGCGACTTACAGCTGTAATCGCAGCAGAAGGTGGCGCTACAAAGTATTAACTTAAGGGGGCTGAATAATTTTGCACGCCCAATTTTTCAATTTTTGATTTGTTAAAAAAGTTTGAAATATCCAATAAATGACGTTCCACTTCCTGATTGTGTCCCACTTGTTGTTGATTCTTCACAAAAAAATACAGTTTTATATCTTTATGTTTGAAGCCTGAAATGTGGGAAAAGGTCGCAAAGTTCAAGGGGGCCGAATACTTTCGCAAGGCACTGTATGCTACATCCATTTTTTTTTGCAATTCGTATTATATGTTACCAATCCAGTTCATACTATAGATGTTACCAATCCAGTTCATACTATAGATGTTACCAATCCAGTTCATACTATAGATGTTACCAATCCAGTTCATACTATAGATGTTACCAATCCAGTTCATACTATAGATGTTACCAATCCAGTTCATACTATAGATGTTACCAATCCAGTTCATACTATAGATGTTACCAATCCAGTTCATACTATAGATGTTACAATCCAGTTCATACTATAGATGTTACCAATCCAGTTCATACTATAGATGTTACCAATCCAGTTCATACTATAGATGTTACCAATCCAGTTCATACCAATCCAGTTCATACTATAGATGTTACCAATCCAGTTCATACTATAGATGTTACCAATCCAGTTCATACTATAGATGTTACCAATCCAGTTCATACTATAGATGTTACCAATCCAGTTCATACTATAGATGTTACCAATCCAGTTCATACTATAGATGTTACCAATCCAGTTCATACTATAATCCAATCCAGTTCATACTATAGATGTTACCAATCCAGTTCATACTATAGATGTTACCAATCCAGTTCATACTATAGATGTTACCAATCCAGTTCATACTATAGATGTTACCAATCCAGTTCATACTATAGATGTTACCAATTTCACCAATCCAGTTCATACTATAGATGTTACCAATCCAGTTCATACTATAGATGTTACCAATCCAGTTCATACTATAGATGTTACCAATCCAGTTCATACTATAGATGTTACCAATCCAGTTCATACTATAGATGTTACCAATCATACTATAGATGTTACCAATCCAGTTCATACTATAGATGTTACCAATCCAGTTCATACTATAGATGTTACCAATCCAGTTCATACTATAGATGTTACCAATCCAGTTCATACTATAGATGTTACCAATCCAGTTCATACTATAGATGTTACCAATCCAGTTCATACTATAGATGTTACCAATCCAGTTCATACTATAGATGTTACCAATCCAGTTCATACTATAGATGTTACCAATCCAGTTCATACTATAGATGTTACCAATCCAGTTCATACTATAGATGTTACCAATCCAGTTCATACTATAGATGTTACCAATCCAGTTCATACTATAGATGTTACCAATCCAGTTCATACTATAGATGTTACCAATCCAGTTCATACTATGTTTACCAATCCAGTTCATACTATAGATGTTACCAATCCAGTTCATACTATAGATGTTACCAATCCAGTTCATACTATAGATGTTACCAATCCAGTTCATACTATAGATGTTACCAATCCAGTTCATACTATAGATGTTACAATCCAGTTCATACTATAGATGTTACCAATCCAGTTCATACTATAGATGTTACCAATCCAGTTCATACTATAGATGTTACCAATCCAGTTCATACTATAGATGTTAATCCAGTTCAACTATAGATGTTACCAATCCAGTTCATACTAGATGTTACCAATCCAGTTCATACTATAGATTTCACCAATCCAGTTCATACTATAGATGTTACCAATCCAGTTCATACTATAGATGTTACCAATCCAGTTCATACTATAGATGTTACCAATCCAGTTCATACTATAGATGTTACCAATCCAGTTCATACTATAGATGTTACCAATCCAGTTCATACTATAGATGTTACCAATCCAGTTCATACTATAGATGTTACCAATCCAGTTCATACTATAGATGTTACCAATCCAGTTCATACTATAGATGTTACCAATCCAGTTCATACTATAGATGTTACCAATCCAGTTCATACTATAGATGTTACAAATCCAGTTCATACTATAGATTTACAATCCAGTTCATACTATAGATGTTACCAATCCAGTTCATACTAATGTTAATCCAACTATAGATGTTACCAATCCAGTTCATACTATAGATGTTACCAATCCAGTTCATACTATAGATGTTACCAATCCAGTTCATACTATAGATGTTACAAATCCAGTTCATTCTATAGATTTTACAAATCCAGTTCATACTATAGATGTTACCAATCCAGTTCATACTATAGATGTTACCAATCCAATTCATACTGTATATGTTGTGAGTTTGTTGTGCTTTAAGATCCTGTAGTGCATCTTTGAAAGGCATAAAAAAAAGGAATCCATCAAACACATTTGGTCAAGACTCGCTCAGGAGGAACAAAACTTCAACTTGATCCTTCGTTCAAAGCAGCAATAAATGTCATTGAGAAAAACAGAAAAGAAAATGATTTTTTTTCTCCCCAAAACATCCTTTCTGAATTTAAAAGTAATCCAAGAAGTAATCCACTTTTTCAAAAGTGTCTGTAATCTGATTACACTATTTTTGCTGGTAATACAACTGATTTGTTTCGGGGTTTTTTGTAATCAGATTACATTTAACTGATGACATGTTATCTGCTACTCCCCAACCTTGACTGCAGGTCATTTGTTTCACAGAGAAATTGCCAACATCAGGGAAAATACCTTTTTAAAAGTGCAGTACACTTGTTGACAACATGCCTATGATTGAATCCCGGCCACTCTGTAAGTGGGAGAAATAACATTTCCATATAGAGTAACAGAGCACAGAGAGAACACAACGAGGAAATAATAGCACATCCTTTTAAGCTTAAATTAACTGATCCTTCCTAGAACTCTGCAACTCTGTATTACGGGTGACCAGGTGACACTGTATCTACCAGGCTATGTTATGTTCTGTCACGCTCTACAGCCATTACACTAGGGCCAGTGTCCTCTTGCTCTGTAAATCAGGGTACGGGATGGACAGGATCCATCTCCATCCCTCCATTATTCATTTCCTTCCTGGTCTTCTGGCTGGTTGTTGACATAAGATGGGATGAATATACAGTATGTGCTCTCTGTGTTTCTGTGTGTGTGACCTTTTCCATGGACACACACACACACACACACACACACACACACACACACACACACACACACACACACACACACACACACACACACACACACACACACACACACACACACACACACACACACACACACACACGCAAACCATCTTGAGGTCTGACCACTACCCCCTCCTATCCTACATAGCAACAAACCAGTCCATCACCATCATTCCATCTTCCTCTGTTCCATCAAAATGCAACTGTCAGCCAGGACAGGACAGCCAATCTATATGTTAATACCAGTATACTGGTCCACCACTATACCACAGTACCACACACATCATCGAGGCAACATGGAGGTCTGCATCCCACTTGACAACCTATATTCCCTACTCCCGGGTCAACAGTAGAGGACTATATAGGGAATACGGTGCCATAATGGGACCAAGATGATATTAGCCTTTTCGTAGCCTGTAACAAAGAGGGAGATAACGATGAGATAAAGAAATTACAAACATAGGTATTAAATAAAGTAAACTTTATCCAAGTAACAATGGTGTGAGTAGCGTCAGTAGTGGAAATGAGTGGATAGGTGCATAGATGATGATAATGAGGGATGTTGAGAGGTGCCAAAACAAGTGAACACAAAGAGGTCTCAAAACAACACAACCTTCCCGGCTCCGCCCGCCAACATCCTGTTAAAACCGTTAACGGGATCAATATGACAACAGCCAGTGAAAGGTGCATAGATGATGATAATGAGGGATGTTGAGAGGTGCCAAAACAACACAACCCTCCCGGCTCCGCCCACCAGCATCCTGTTAAAACCGTTAACGGGATCAATATGACAACAGCCAGTGAAAGTGCAGGGCGCCAAATTCAAAACAACAGAAATCTCATAATTAAAATTCCTCAAGCATACAAGTATCTTAAACCATTTTAAAGGTAATATTGTTGTTAATCCCACCACAGTGTACGATTTCAAATAGGCTTTACAGGCTTTACAGCAAAAGCACCACAAACGATTATGTTAGGTCAGAGCCAAGCCACAAAAAAACACAGCCATTTTTCCAGCCAAAGAGAGGAGTCACAAAAAGCACAAATAGAGATAAAATGAATCACTAACCTTTGATTATCTTCATCAGATGACACTCATAGGACTTCATGTTACACAATACATGTATGTTTTGTTCGGTAAAGTTCATATTTATTAAAAAAAAAAAAAATCTCAAGATGCATTGGGCGCGTTATGTTAAGGAGTTCCAAAAACATCCAGTAATTTTGCAGAGAGCCACATCAATTTACAGAAATACTCATCATAAATGTTGATGAAAATACAAGTGTCATACATAGAATTAAAGATATACTTCTCCTTAAGGAAAACAAGAGAAAAGATCAATAATCCCCCCCTCCCGCCCCACCAAGGACCCCGGAACACCACACCGACCTAAAAACTAGAAATGTCCGAAAAAATATCTACTCATTCAAGGGTTAATTGAATCTTAATTTTTTGGGATATTTTCTACATTGTAGAACAAGACATCAACACTGTTATTTTATTTTTGTACCTTTATTTAACTAGGCAAGTCAGTTATGAACAAATTCTTATTTTCAATGACGGCCTAGGAACAGTGGGTTAACTGCCTGTTCAGGGGCAGAACGACAGATTTGTACCTTGTCAGCTCAGGGTTCCGATCGTGCAACCTTTGGTTACTAGTCCAAACACTAGGCTATGCTGCTGCCCCAATAATACATATGGAATCATGTAGTAGCCAAAAGATTCTTCAAAGTAGCCACCCTTTGTCTTGATGACAGCTTTGCACATTCTTAGCATTCTCTCAACCTGCTTCATAAGGAATGCTTTTCCAACAGCCTTGAAGGAGTTCCCACATATGCTGAGCACTTGTTGACTGCTTTTCATTCACTCTGCGGTCCAACTCATCCCAAACCATCTCAATTGGGTTGAGGTTGGGTGATTGTGGAGGTCAGGTCATCTAATCCAGCACTCCATCACTCTCCTTCTTGGTCAAATAGCCGTTACACACCCTGGAATTGTGTTTTGGGTCGTTGTCCTGTTGAAAAATGTGTAGTTCCACTAAGTTCTAACTAGATGGGATGGCGTATCGCTGCAGAATCCTGTGGCAGCCATGCTGGTTAAGTGTGCCTTGAATTCTAAATAAATCACTGTCAGTGTCTCCAGCACTGCAACCTCACACCATCACACCCCCTCCTCCATGCTTCACGGTGGGAACCACACATGCGGAGATCATCTGTTCACCTACTCTGCGTCTCACAAAGACACAGCAGTTGTTACCAAAAATTCACAAATTTGGACTCACCAGACGAAAGGACAGATTTCCACCAGACTAATGTCCATTGCTCATGTTTCTTTACCCAAACAAGTCTCCTCTTATTATTGGTGTCCTTCAGTAGTGGTTTCTTTGCAGCATTTCGACCATGAAGGCCTGATTCACGCAGTCTTCTCTGAACAGGTGATGTTGAGATGTGTCTGTTACTTAAAACCATTGTGTAGGTTTAACATTCTGTATACTCCCCCTGTCCTAAGGGTCAAAATGACCCCCCTTCACTGAAAGTAAATCAGATTCATTGAATTTTAAACAGAAAATCTATTTTGCATGAAGAAACAACCTGTCATTCATCACAAACTATGTGCATATCTGGGTTTTCCCTCTTCACAATGCAGAAAGACTGTGTTTAATCAGTGGACACCACTCGTTTTTATTACAACACACCATAATTGCAAGATATAGCACCTTTATAGCCTAAGGATGTAGCAGAAATGTGCAGAAAGTAGTTTTATTGATGGGAAACAATAACAGTCTTGAACTTTTTTGGCAACATAGTGATATATTATTATATACTGTACAATGAGAAATTCAACTACAAAATACTAGTCTTCTCCCATTTTTTTAACCATTGCCCCCACCCACAAGGTGTATAAACAACAACAATAAATAAGAATAAAATAAGAAAATAGATACAAAACAAAAATGTGAAGAACATAAATCAATCAAATCTAATGACCACATGTAGGACAGTATGCAGGTGTGTGTGTGTGCATGGACTTTGGGGGGCAGAATTAGCACCTCCTCCTCTTGCCTGCCCCAGCTGTAGCCTCAGGTGGATCAGGACAAGGTTTGGCCCCCTGAACAGCTTTCACAAGCGCTGCAGATGCTGCTGTGTGGGGAAGGCGCTCCCTAACTTAAATGTGTGGGGTTTACAAGTGCCTTTCCCAGCTAGGAACACGCTCCTCTTGTTCCGCTTATCAGGCACCCAGGTAGGCTTGATCTTGTTCCATATCACAAAGGCATTGTATGAGGAAACATCAATGATGTCAAGGAAGATGATCAGGGGCCAGCGGGAGTTCATCCTCCTGCAACTAAGTTCCAATCACCTTGTCCAGGTTGTCCACGCCTCCTTTGTTGTGGTTGTAGTCCAGGATGATGGCTGGCTTCCTGTCCTCACGATCACTGATCTCAGCTGTTTTGGGCAGTGTGCTCAGGAGGACCGCATTCTTGTTCCTTTTGGCAGGTAAGAAACTAGAGTGACGGTGGGATTGAAGGCAAACATTGAAGAGAAGGCCTCTCTCCTCCTTGTCGCGAGGAGTGCAGTGTGGAGCTCGGGCTTGTTCCTTCTAACGTGCCAACCATGGTGAGCTTCCTCTTCAGGAGCTGCTGGCTGAGTTCATAAGAGGTGAAGAAATTGTCCCATGGGACATTGTGCCCCCTCAGTCCATCTGTCACATCAAACACAACCCGCATCCCCTGGTTCTTCTCCGGACCTCCACTGGTCGGCTTCCCTGTGAAGACTTGCATCTTCCAAGTGTAGCTGAACTGTGCGTCACAGGCCACCCATATCTTGATGCCATACTTTGCTTGCTCACTGGTCATTTACTGCCGGAAAGGACAGGGACCTTTTGACAAAAGAGATTTACTCTCAGTAATTGGTATCAGTGTCAAAGAAAACAATCACATAAATCAATGATATTACAGCAATTCATAATAAAACATTAACTGTGAAAATCCCTTACGTTACAGATTTGAAAATAAAAATGTACCTCTGAATGGAACCAGTTGCTCATCCACTGTTACTTCAGGCCCAGGGTTGTAGAGGTATGGCAGACACTCCACCCACTTCTCCCAGACCTCTCTTATGGCGGCAGCGTAGCCTAGTGGTTAGAGCGTTGGACTAGTAACCGGAAGGTTGCGAGTTCAAACCCCCCGAGCTGACAAGGTACAAATCTGTCTTTCTGCCCCTGAACAGGCAGTTAACCCACTGTTCCCAGGCCGTCATTGAAAATAAGAATATGTTCTTAACTGACTTGCCTGGTTAAATAAAGGTAAAATAAATAAAAAATGACCACCAGTTTGTCACATGTCTTGCAGCTCTTGACTCACGTTTATCAAATTGTAACATTCTTTCAGTGGCATCGTGGCACAGAAAATCCCCCTTCCACTCTCTGCATCCCAGAGACTACATGCAGACTCGCTTCGGGACCTATACACACCCGCTAAGATTAGCAGCCCTATGTAGGCATGCTGGTCAATCTCATTCATCCTTTTCCAGTTGTCTCCATATTTACGGAAACCCTCCAAATTTGTCATTTCCAGGATGATTTTTTTGATTGCTGGTGTGATGAATGTAAAATGTTGAGGCGATAATAATAATAATATATGCCATTTAGCAGACGCTTTTATCCAAAGCGACTTACAGTCATGTGTGCATACATTCTACGTATGGGTGGTCCCGGGGATCGAACCCACTACCCTGGCGTTACAAGCCAGGAAAACTGCATGTCTTGTGGGCCCTGGGGTCTTCCTTATGACATTCTGTGTTATTAGGTTTGTTATATGGTGACAAGGATCATGTTATTTGTCACTCATGGCTTCAGCAAAGAGAGAACTGAGGGGACTGTCCTCTGCAGTACCTTAATAGCCTCTGAAATCCCTATTAGTAAACACTGCTTTCAAGAAATGTTTCAATCAGTAGAGCACATAATCTACATTTCTGTGTGTGTGTCTGTGTCTGTGTGTGTGTGTGTGTGTGTGTGTGTGTGTGTGTGTGTGTGTGTGTGTGTGTGTGTGTGTGTGTAAATTATTTTATAACTGCAGCGGTCAAAAATGACCCTAAGACATTATTTGGACCCTGGTGGTGTACAACTTTCATGGACATATGAACAAAAGCGATGTTTCACTTTTTCTAATGTTGTCTAATGAGTCACTCTAGGAAAAGTAATCACATTTCAAGTTGAATAAATATCATGTAGCGGGTTCTCTCACAAAGTGGTGGGTCATTTTTTACCCACAAGGCAACACAAGTGTTGACAAGATTGAGTGTGTGATTTTGTTGTAGCCAGAGCGCAGCGGAGTATGAATCTGTTAACCTAGCGGAGTATGAATCTGTTAACCTAGCGGAGTATAAATCTGTTATCCTAGCAGAGTATAAATCTGTTAAGACCACCAGTCTGGTTAATACAGGTCAGACCACCAGTCTGGTTATTAAAGTTCAGACCACCAGGTCAGACCACCAGTCTGGTTATAGCCCAGTAAATATGTTTTTTTTCAGATACATTTCCCAACAGTTTTGACCTTTTGCTTCTATGTTGTCGCCATGGCAACAGGTTTCACTTCCGCCATAGTGATGTTGCCCAGAGTCAGCAAGACCACCGTATTCTCTCTCTCTCTCTCTCTCTCTCTCTCTCTCTCTCTCTCAGACAGACTCAGATGTTGTATTTCTCTGTGAGGTCCAATGAGAATGCTTCATCTCATCCTCTCTGTGTCCAGATCAGAGACGGTAGAGAAAGTGAGACATCCCACTCCCTCGTTTTTTTTCTGGGGTGGGTGGGGTGACCAGCAGGGGACAACAAGTAGACCAGAGCGAGCTGTTACCTCTCTCGCGTGACCATGCCAGATATTATAGCATAAGTAAACTCTTTCATTTATCCACTATTAGATCACAGCAACGTGGAATCCCCTGTGGCTGTCCCCTGCTCTCTGCTATGTCTGCACACACACACTCAAAAGGTTCTACAGCTGCACCATCGAGAGCATCCTGACCGGTAGCATCACCGCCTGGTGTGGAAACTGCTCGGCATCTAACCGTAAGGTGTTACAGTGGGTAGTGCATATGGGGCCAAGCTTCCTGCCATCCAGGACCTACAGTATATACTAGACGGAGTCAGAGGAAAGCCCATCAAATTGCCAGAGACTCCAGCATGAGGGAGGGAGGCAGCATGAGGGAGGGAGGCAGCATATTCTCATTGACTGATGAGTTGTGACATGCAGTTGGAGTCCAGCAGAGATGAAACGCTGCCACACACACACATACACACACACACACACACGCAGAGCGCTAATAGCTAGCGGTGTGCTATTTCCGTCAAAGGGGCAGACCCTGAAATTGTTTGTAAACTGGGGGGGGGGATCAGACACACGTACATACACACGTTCTGTCAGGGATTGCTTTATTGCATCCCTGAGCAGTTCTGTGACAGATTAGAAGGGATTTAGAAAATGGAGTCGACTGAATGAAAGCAGAGCTTTTATCTCCCAGGAGCGCCCGTCTCTTCTCTCTCTCTCCTAACCGGTCCCAAACCACTGCTGAAATAATTTTATAATTGATGATACTTCAACATCCATTTTGCTTTAATCAGATACTTTGAAGAGGGAGAGAGAAACAGAGAACGAGAGAGAGAGAAAGCGAGAGAGAATGAGAGAGCGAGGGAGAAAGAGAGACAGAGAGAAACAGAGAGAGAGAGACAGACAGAGAGACAGACAGAGAGACAGACAGAGAGACAGACAGAGAGACAGACAGAGAGACAGACAGAGAGAGAGAGACAGACAGAGAGACAGAGAGACAAAGAGATAGACAGACAGATATAGAGAAAGAGAGAGAAAGAGACAGAGAGAGAGACAGAGAGAGACACAGAGAGAGAGAGAATGAGAGAGAGAGAGAGAGAGCGAGAGAGAGAGAAAGAGAGAGAGAATGAGAGAGAGAGAGAGAGAGCGAGAGAGAGAGAGAGAGAGAGAGAGAGAGAGAGAGAAACAGAGAGACACAGAGAGAGACAGAGAGAGAGACAGAGAGAGAGACAGACAGACAGAGAGAGAAAGAGACACACAGAGAGAGAGAGAAAGAGACACAGAGAGAGAGAGAGACAGAGAGAGAAAGAGAGAGAGAATGAGAGAGAGAGAGCGAGAGAGCGAGAGAGCGAGAGAGAGAGAGAGAGAGAGAGAGAGAGAGAGAGAGAGAGAGAAACAGAGAGACATAGAGAGAGACAGAGACAGACAGAGAGAGAGATAAAGACAGAGAAGTCAGGATCAGATGAGCTCCTGCATTTTTCAGCATTTTCTTTAGATTAGGAGTTAGATAAACTTGGATTTTTTGTCAGGAACACATACTGGATTCTACCCTCTACAACATAACCCAAACTTCAAATCAAAACTTAAAACCTACAACCTGATTTTGGACGGATTTACGGAATCACCTGGAAGGTTCACAACTACCAAGGTTTATTTCTCTATACAGCAAATTCTCTGGAAAACAACAGAAACCTGAAAACACCATCCAACCTGGAACTGAGTGAGTAATGCTTAGTCTGAAAATATATTTCAAAAGCCAAAAGCCAAGAAAAATACACAACGTTACTTTATAAGGACTGAATTCTAACATAATTCTGCCAAGCTTGATACAGCTTCAACTAGCACTAACGTGTCAAGTGAGAGGTGTCAAAGCCCATTAGCCCAACAATGGCAGGAGAGTCACACAGTCTACCCCAACCAAATAGAGAGGCCTTAGAGGCTCCCTCCCGCTGTTCAGAGGTAATTAAAATACAGTGCCCTTTGCATGTAAAGAATGAGAAGTCAAGAAAAGATTACAAAATGAAGCTCCTTGTGGAAAATCAAGAGACACTTTTTGCTGACTATTACAAAAATGGGAACATCAGCAACCTTATCTTCCACACAAACCATCCCCTGGCATGACACAGTGCTATATTAGCACACTACCCCTCTGTTACGAGAGGGGGGGAATAACGAGGGTTGGAAACTCAGAATACTTGATAACGAGGACTCTGAGTCAAGTAATATAAATATCTATAAGTCTGGAACAGTAATGGTACAGGGTAACTCCAAACAGTTTCAGCTGGACTTTCACCTAATCAAATAATTTGCCCAGCAGGAGAAGCTCTCCCTTGATAAAGATACCCCCACACCGAGCGGGTCAGACCAGACCTCTTCATTATGTAACCCCACAGACGAGCAACCCCCAGCGGAGAGTCAACCTCCCAGCACAGATTACCACTCCCTCATTGAAATGAAGGACAAATTCACCCAGCTGGAGATAAGACAGGTGGAGCTGGAACAGCAGGTGATTACACTTCAGTCAGCACAGACCCAGACAACAGTCCAGCACAACAGCAGCCCCTTAACCAGACCCGAAGAGCTGGAGGTGGATAGAGACATATCTTCACTTTGGACAGTGGTGAGACACATACAACAGGAGAAAGAGGAGCAGAACAGAGCACTAGAGGAGAGTGTCAGACTGCTGGTGGAGGAGAGGTTGAGGGGGATGGAGGAGAGGGTGAGGGGGATGGAGGAGAGGTTGCGGGGGACGGCGTGCGACAGAGAACAACCCACAAGAGAGGTGGCCACCTCCACAGAGAAGCCAGCAGAACAGCCCACCTCAGCACCCAAAAAAAGTCTCGACACCACAGCAGAACAGTCCAGACAAATGAAGAATCCCAAGCCCAGCGGCTCTCACCCCCTCTGAGCACCCCCCCCCTGTCAGCCTGCCTAATAGCCCTTCTGACAACCCCCCCACACCCACTGAGGACAAACACAAGACACAGATTGTACTACTTATGGACTCAAATGGGAAATATATAGAAGAAAAAAAAACGTTTTCCCAAACACAGTGTGTCTAAACTCTGGTGTCCAAATACCCAGTGCGCCCTCGACCTTCTGTCTGAGGCCAAACTAGGCTCACCCAGCCACATAATAATACACACAGGCACAAACGACCTGAGAGCACAGCAAGAAAGAGTGGCTACAGCACTGAAGGGAGTGATTGAAAAGGCTTCATCTACTTTCCCCAACGCACAAGTGGTTATCTCCACCCTGCCACCACGAAAAGACTTCCACCCTGCCACAATACAGCGGGTAAAAGCAAGTATTTCCCGTGACTGTGCCTCAAAACCAAACGTTTTCCTGGCCCACCACTCCACCCTGGACTTGAACAGCCTCTATGACCAGGTCCACCTCTACAAGGCAGCAGTGCCCACCTTTGCCCAAACTCTAAAGGACATCGCTCTCAAACGTATCCCCAACACTTCACACAGGAGCAACAGATCAATAGACACCCCAACCAGACCAGCGAGACACCTTCCCAGACCTGCAGGACCCCCCCCCCCCCCCCTGGACCTACACATAGAGGACCCACGCCAAGAGGAATTACATCCAGACCACCGCACACCCAGACACATCCACACCCCCACCCCAACCAATCAACACCGCCCCACGTCAACTATGCCCACACACCATTTAGGCCCCCTCAGATCAGACCTATGCCACTCCTGCCCACCCCATGCACCCCACCCCCGCAAAGAGGGCCTCAACATGGAAGCCACACATACGCCCAGGTAGGGAGCGGGCAAACAGTCCCAACCCCCACTCTCACACTCGCCCAAGCCAATGGCATGTACCAGATGCTCAGCAGGCTCTGCTCACACTTAGTGGCCTGAGGCCAAACCACGACCAACAAAATTGGACACTCTATGGAACAAAAAGCATTCACTATATCATCCTGGAATATCCAAGGCCTGAGGTCATCTGTCATAAGGTGAATGCACCAATTTGTAAGTCGCTCTGGATATGAGCGTCTGCTAAATGACTTAAATGTAAATGTATCTGCCTTTGGCCTGAAGAGCAGAAACCCGGACTTCGACGAAGAAATCGGTAATACAGACATTGTCATCCTGCAAGAAACCTGGTATAGAGGAGACAGACCCACTGGTTGCCCTCTAGGTTACAGAGAGCTGGTAGTCCCATCCACCAAACTACCAGGTGTGAAACAGGGAAGGGACTCAGGGGGTATGCTAATTTGGTATAGAGCAGACCTAACTCACTCCATTAAATTAATCAAAACAGGAACATTCTACATTTGGCTAGAAATTCAAAAGGAAATTATCCTAACAGAGAAAAATGTCCTCCTGTGTGCTACCTATATCCCCCCACTAGAATCCCCATATTTTAATGAAGACAGCTTCTCCACCCTGGAGGGGGAAATCAATCATTTCCAGGCCCAGGGACATGTACTAGTCTGTGGCGACCTAAATGCCAGAACCGGACAAGAACCTGACACCCTCAGCACAGAGGGGGATAAACACCTGCCTGGAGGTGACAGCATTCCCTCCCACATATGCCCCCCTAGGCACAACTATGACAACATAACCAACAAAAACGGGTCACAACTCCTGCAGCTCTGTCGCACGCTGGGTATGTACATAGTCAATGGTAGGCTTCGAGGAGACTCCTATGGTAGGTACACCTATAGCTCATCTCTTGGCAGTAGTACTGTAGACTACTTTATCACTGACCTCAACCCAGAGTCTCTCAGAGCGTTCACAGTCAGCCCACTGACACCCCTATCAGACCACAGCAAAATCACAGTCTACTTAAACAGAGCAATACACAATCATGAGGCATCAAAGCAAAGGAACTGAGTAACATTAAGAAATGCTATAGATGGAAGGAATGCAGTTTGGAAACCTACCAAAAAACAATTAGGCAACAACAAATTCAATCCCCTTTTGACAATTTCCTGGGTAAAACGTTCCACTGTAATAGTGAAGGTGTAAACTTAGCAGTAGAAAATCTTAACAGTATATTTGACCTCTCAGCCTCCCTATCAAATCTAAAAATCTCAAATAGAAAACCGAAGAAAATTAACAACAATGACAAATGGTTTGATGAAGAATGCAAAAATCTAAGGAAGAAATTGAGAAACCTGTCCAACCAAAAACATAGAGACCCGGAAAACCTGAGTCTACGCCTTCACTATGGTGAATCACTAAAACAATACAGAAATACACTACGGAAAAAGAAGGAACAGCACGTCAGAAATCAGCTCAATGTAATTGAAGAATCCATAGACTCTAACCACTTCTGGGAAAATTGGAAAACACTAAACAAACAACAACACAAAGAATTATCTATCCAAAATGGAGATGTATGGGTAAACCACTTCTACAATCTTTTTGGCTCTATAACAAAGAATAGAGAGCAAAAACATATACATGATCAAATACAGATCTTAGAATCAACTATTAAAGACTACCAGAACCCACTGGATTCTCCAATTACATTGAATGAGTTACAGGACAAAATAAAAACCCTCCAAACCAAAAAGGCCTGTGGTGTTGATGGTATCCTCAATGAAATGATCAAATATACAGACAACAAATTCCAATTGGCTATACTAAAACTCTTTAACATCATCCTTAGCTCTGGCATCTTCCCCAATATTTGGAACCAAGGACTGATCACCCCAATCCACAAAAATGGAGACAAATTTGACCCCAATAACTACCGTGGAATATGCGTCAACAGTAACCTTGGGAAAATCCTCTGCATTATCATTAACAGCAGACTCGTACACTTCCTCAATGAAAACAATGTACTGAGCAAATGTCAAATTGGCTTTTTACCAAATTACCATACACCAGACCATGTATTCACCCTGAACACCCTAATTGACAACCAAACAAACCAAAACAAAGGGAAAGTCTTCCCATACTTTGTTGATTTCAAAAAAGCATTCGACTCAATTTGGCATGAGGGTCTGCTATACAAACTGATGGAAAGTGGTGTTGGGGGTAAAAAATATGACATTATAAAATCCATATAGACAAACAACAAGTGTGCGGTTAAAATTGGCAAAAAACACACATTTCTTCACACAGGGTCGTGGGGTGAGACAGGGATGCAGTATAAGCCCCACCCTCTTCAACATATATTTCAACGAATTGGCGCGGGCACTAGAAAAGTCTGCAGCACCCGGCCTCACCCTACTAGAATCCGAAGTCAAATGTCTGCTGTTTGCTGATTATCTGGTGCTTCTGTCACCAACCAATGAGGGCCTACAGCAGCACCTAGATCATATGCACAGATTCTGTCAGACCTGGGCCCTGACAGTAAATCTCAGTAAGACCAAAATAATGGTGTTCCAAAAAAGGTCCAGTCACCAGGATCACAAATACAAATTCCATCTAGACACTGTTGCCCTAGAGCACACAAAAAACTATACATACCTTGGCCTAAACATCAGCGCCACAGGTAATTTCCACAAAGATATGAACGATCTGAGAGACAAGGCAAGAAGGGCATTCTATGCCATCAAAAGGAACATAAATTTCAACATACCAATTAGGATTTGGCTAAAAATATTTGAATCAGTCATAGAGCCCATTGCCCTTTATGGTTGTGAGGTCTGGGGTCCGCTCACTAACCAAGACTTCACAAAATGGGACAAACACCGAATTGAGACTCTGCACGAAGAATTCTGCAAAAATATCCTCTGTGTACAACGTAGAACACCAAATAATGCATGCAGAGCAGAATTAGGCCGATACCCACTAATTATCAAAATCCAGAAAAGAACCGTTAAATTCTATAACCACCTAATAGGAAGTGATTCCCAAACCTTCCATAACAAAGCCATCACCTACAGAGAGATGAAACTGGAGAAGAGTCCCCTAAGCAAGCTGGTCCTGGGGCTCTGTTCACAAACACACCCTACAGAGCCCCAGGACAATTAGACCCAACCAAATCATGAGAAAACATAAAGATAATTTATTGACACATTGATAAGAATTAACAAAAAAAAACAGAGCAAACTAGAATGCTATTTGGCCCTACACAGAGAGTACACAGCGGCAGAATACCTGACAACTGTGACTGACCCAACATTAAGGAAAGCTTTGACTATGTACAGACTCAGTGAGCATAGCCTTGCTATTGAGAATGGCCGCAGACATGGCTCTAGAGAGAAGACAGGCTATGTGCTCACTACCCACAAAACGAGGTGGAAACTGAGCTGCACTTCCTAACCTCCTGCCCGATGTATGACCATATTAGAGAGACATATTTCCCTCAGATTACACAGATCCACAAAGAATTTGAAAACAAATCCAATTTTGATAAACTCCCATATCTACTGGGTGAAATTCCACAGTGTGCCATCACAGCAGCAAGATTTGTGACCTGGTGCCACGAGAAAAGGCCCCCGTGATATGCAACTGTTCAGGGAAGTCAGGAACCAATACACGCAGTCAGTCAGGAAAGCTAAGGCCAGCTTCTTCAGGCAGAGGTTTGCATCCTGTAGCTCCAACTCCAAAAAGTTCTGGGACACTGTGAAGTCCATGGAGAACAAGAACACCTCCTCCCAGCTGCCCACTGCACTGAGGCTAGGTAACACGGTCTCCGCAGATAAATCCATGATTATCGAAAACTTCAATAAGCACTTCTCAACGGCTGGCCATGCCTTCCGCCTGGCTACTCCAACCTCGGCCAACAGCTCTGCCCCCCCCGCAGCTCCTCGCCCTATGCCTCTCCAGGTTCACCTTTACCTAAATCCAGATAGCAGATGTTCTGAAAGAGCTGCAAAACCTGGACCCGTACAAATCAGCTGGGCTTGACAATCTGGACCCTCTATTTCTGAAACTATCTGCCGCCATTGTCACAACCCCTATTACCAGCCTGTTCAACCTCTCTTTCATATCGTCTGAGATCCCCAAGGATTGGAAAGCTGCCGCAGTCATCCCCCTCTTCAAAGGGGGAGACACCCTGGACCCAAACTGTTATAGACCTATATCCATCCTGCCCTGTCTATTTAAGGTCTTCGAAAGCCAAGTCAACAAACAGGTCAATGACCATCTCGAATCCCACCGTACCTTCTCCGCTGTGCAATCTGGTTTCCGAGCCGGTCACGGGTGCACCTCAGCTACACTCAAGGTACTAAACG
>NC_060186.1:77319133-77344133 GCF_021184085.1 Oncorhynchus gorbuscha | reverse complement strand
CGAGGCTACCTGCATCTAACAACGAGGCTACCTGCATCTATGCACTAGGCTACCTGCCTCTAACCACTAGGCTACCTGCCTCTAACCACTAGGCTACCAGCCTCTAACCACTAGGCTACCTGCCTCTATCCTCTAACCACTAGGCTACCTGCCTCTATCCTCTAACCACTAGGCTACCTGCCTCTATCCTCTAACCACTAGGCTACCTGCCTCTATCCTCTAACCACTAGGCTACCTGCCTCTATCCTCTAACCACTAGGCTACCTGCCTCTATCCACTAACCACTAGGCTACCTGCCTCTATCCACTAACCACTAGGCTACCTGCCTCTATCCACTAACCACTAGGCTACCTGCCTCTATCCACTAACCACTAGGCTACCTGCCTCTAACCACTAGGCTACCTGCCTCTATCCACTAACCACTAGGCTACCTGCCTCTATCCACTAACCACTAGGCTACCTGCCTCTATCCACTAACCACTAGGCTACCTGCCTCTATCCACTAACCACTAGGCTACCTGCCTCTATCCTCTAACCACTAGGCTACCTGCCTCTATCCTCTAACCACTAGGCTACCTGCCTCTATCCACTAACCACTAGGCTACCTGCCTCTATCCACTAACCACTAGGCGACCTGCCTCTATCCACTAACCACTAGGCGACCTGCCTCTATCCACTAACCACTAGGCGACCTGCCTCTATCCTCTAACCACTAGGCGACCTGCCTCTATCCTCTAACCACTAGGCGACCTGCCTCTATCCTCTAACCACTAGGCTACCTGCCTCTATCCTCTAACCACTAGGCTACCTGCCTCTATCCTCTAACCACTAGGCTACCTGCCTCTATCCTCTAACCACTAGGCTACCTGCCTCTATCCTCTAACCACTAGGCTACCTGCCTCTATCCTCTAACCACTAGGCTACCTGCCTCTATCCACTAAACAATAGGCTACCTGCCTCTATCCTCTAACCACTAGGCTACCTGCCTCTATCCTCTAACCACTAGGCTACCTGCCTCTATCCACTAAACACTAGGCTACCTGCCTCTATCCACTAAACACTAGGCTACCTGCCTCTATCCTCTAACCACTAGGCTACCCTCTAACCACTCTATCCTCTAAACCACTAGGCTACCTGCCTCTATCCTCTAACCACTAGGCTACCTGCCTCTATCCTCTAACCACTAGGCTACCTGCCTCTATCCTCTAACCACTAGGCTACCTGCCTCTACCTGCTACCTGCCTCTATCCTCTAACCACTAGGCTACCTGCCTCTATCCTCTAACCACTAGGCTACCTGCCTCTATCCTCTAACCACTAGGCTACCTGCCTCTATCCTCTAACCACTAGGCTACCTGCCTCTAACCATCTCCTGCTCTTTCTTGTTTCTCCAGCAAAGGTCTGCAGCACAGACGTTCCGGATCAAAACCGAACCTCCATATGCTGAAGCCTTTAGGTAGTTCCGTTACCGCGACAACAGAACCAATGGAGGTATGCCGTATACCCAATACCTTCCTCAAAACTTCCCCTTGACAGTAGCAAATGGTAAATAGTCAATCAAAAACAATGCTTCTTCTCCTTCCTGTCACTGGGTGTGTGTGTGTTTGTCTATTTCCTGTCACCACAGTACAAAACCACAGCACAATTACTCATCTATACTGCCGTCACGCCGCCCAGCCACTATCGTATCCAGAGAAGGAGAGATGAAATTGATATATGTGACATTTTGTTTTTGCTCTCTGGTAAATCAGGAGGAACAATTAAACACATTTTACGTTTTTTACATAAGCAGAGTGAGAGATGGAGGGAAGGAATGGAAGGGAGGGGAAGAGAAAAGAAGAGTGAAGGCTTTTATTTCATCACCTTTTGTCCTTCAGGAGAATGTGTGGGTTGATTTATGGGTTTGCTGTTGTAGAGTTTCGTGAGAGAGAACGTTTCAAACGGGAGAGAGAGGCGAGAGACAAGAAGAAAGAGAGAGATAGAAATGAGGAGAAAGAGAGAGAGAGAGAGAGAGAGAGAGAGAGAGAGAGAGAGAGAGAGAGAGAGAGAGAGAGAGAGACGAGGAAAGAGAGAGGAGAGAGAGAGATGAGGAGAAAGAGAGAGAGAGAGAGGAGAGAGAGAGATGAGGAGAAAGAGAGAGAGGAGAGATAGAGACATGGAGAAAGGGAGAGAGGGGAGATCGAGATAAGGAGAAAGGGAGGAGAGAGACGATAGAAAAGAGATAGACAAGAGAGAGAAAGGACGTTTGGATGTGTGGCTTCTACCCTCTGCACCTCAAATTGACAAGCTTATTTATGATTGATGATGGACAGAGTCATGGATAAGCACACAAGATCTCTCTCTCTCTCTCTCTCTCTCTCTCAGAATATTTAGCTGTGTATCAATCCCTCATCCCTCCTTATCTCTCCTCATCTCCTCCTCATCTCTCTTCATCCCTCCTCATCCCCCCTCATCTTAACTCATCCCTCCTCATCTCTTGTCATCCCTCCTCATCTCTTCTCATCCCTCATCCCCTCATCTTCACTCTTCCCTTATGTTACGAATCCCTTTTGGCCCGACAGTCTAGGGGGGATGGTAATGAGACCTGTAACATAACTCATGCAAATTATTATTATTATTATTATCAAACTCTAGGTTTATTTATAAACACACGGTAATGGGGGGAGCAGGAAAAGGGGCTGAGCTGGACCCAAGGAAAGAAACAATAAATATTCAAAAACACCCCCCTAAGCTAGACTAGCCTACTTTAACAACAACTAACTAACTAACCAAACATACAGTGGGTGGTCCGCCCAGTTCTAACTAGTGTATTTAACAAAGTTCACCTACGGGTAGTGTATGCCCATGGGCGACTTGTCTTGGTTTCCCCCTTTTCCCATCAGCAATCAAACACAAACACCATAAACAAAAACAATACTCACAGGTGATGACAAAGTGCTATGGAGGTGCTTTAAACAAAAGAGAGGTTAAGACACAAAGCGAGAGTGAAACACAGAGACCTACAGACATGGCATTTACAGAGAGATTGAGCTGAGCTTTGAGCTGAGCTTTAGAACAAACAAATGATGGGGTTTTTAAACCATGGGGAAGGAACTGTGATAGGTCAGGAAATAGTAGGAGGTGTGTCTTCTGATTGATGATTGATTGTTGACTGATTGGGGAGTGATGATTTTCACCTGTGAGGGGAGAAGGACAGAAAAGAAACACACACACAGGATACACACACACACAGGATAACTGTATCTGTAACACCTCATCTCTCCTCATCCCCCCTCATCTCTCCTCATCCCTCCTCATCCCCCTCATCTTTACTCATCCCTCCTCATCCCTCCTCATTTTTACTCATCCCCCCTCATCCCTCCTTATCCCTCTTCATCTCTCCTCATTTTTACTCATACCTCCTCATCCCTCCTCATTTTCAATCATCCCTCCTCATCTTCACTCATCTCCCCTCTTCCCTCCTCATCTCTCTCAGAATATTTTGCTGTATATCCATTCCTCATCTCTACTCATGTCTACACATCCCTCCTCATCCCTCCTCATCTTTACTCATCCCTCCTCATCTCCCCCATCTCTCCTCATCTTTGCTCATCTCTCCTCATCCCCCCTAACCCCGCTCATCTCTCCTCATCTCTCCTCATCCCTCCTCATCCATCCTCATCCCCTCATCTCTCCTCATCTCTTTACTCATCCCTCCTTTCTCCACATCCCTACTCATCCCTCCGTATCCCTCATCTTCCACTCATCTCTCCTCATCTCTCCACATCCCAACTCATCCCTCCTTATCCCTCCTCATCCCTCCACATCCCTCCTCATCTTTGCTCATCCCTCCACATCCCTCCTCATCTTTGCTCATCCCTCGTCATCTCTCCCTATCCCTCCTCTTCCCTCCTCATCCATCCTCATCCCTGCATCGTTACTCATCCCTCCTCATCCCTCCTTATCCCTCCTGATCTCTTCTCGTCCCACCTCATCCCCTCATCTTTACTCATCTCTCCTCGTCCCCTCATCTTTACTCATCCCTCTTCATCTCTCATCATCTTTACTTATCTCTCCTCATTCCCCCTCATCTCTCATCTTCCCCCCTCATCTCTCATCTTCCCTCCCCATCTCTCTCCTCATCTCTCAGAATATTTTGCTGTATATCCATCCTTCATCTCTCCTCATCCCTCCTCATTCTCTCATTATCTCTATTCATAACTCCTTAACCCTCCTCATCTCTCCTCTTCCCTCCTCATCTTTACTCATCCCTCCTCATCTCTCATCTTTACTTGTCTCTCCTCATCTCTCCTCATACCCCCTCATCTCTCCTTATCTCTCTTCATCCCCCCTTATCCCTCCTCACCCCCCCTCATCCCTCCTCATTCCCTCTCATCTCTCTTCATAGATAATTGGCCCTCTTTCTGGGACTCACACACAAACAGGACCAAGCCTGGCCTGCTGGCCTGAGTGACAGACTCCATCCTAGCTGGAGGGGTGCTCTCATCTTATCTACCAACAAACACAGGGCTCTGACTCCTCTAGCTCCACAATGAAATAGGGTGCGGGGCAGGTAGCAGGCTGTTAGCTAGCCGGACAGTTTAGTGGAGTCTGCCACTAGCACAGTCAGTGTAGTCAGCTCACCTATCCCCATTGAGACCGTGTCTGTGCCTCGACCTGGGTTGGGCAAAACTAAACATGGCGGTGTTCGCCTAAGCAATCTCACTAGGATAAATATCTCCTCCATTCCTGTCATTATTGAAAGAGATCATGATACCTCATATCTCAAAATAGGGCTCCTTAATGTTAGTTCCCTCACTTCAAAGGCAGTTATAGTCAATGGACTAATCACTGATCAAAATCTTGATGTAATTGGCCTGACTGAAACATGGCTTAAGCCTGATGAATTGACTGTGTTAAATGAGGCCTCACCTCCTGGTTACACTAGTGACCATATCCCCTGTGCATCCCGCAATGTCGGAGGTGTTGCTAACTTTTACGATAGCAAATTTTGATTTACAAAAAAAAAGACGTTTTTGTCTTTTGCGCTTCTAGTCATGAAATCTATGCAGCCTACTCAATCACTTTTTATAGCTACTGTTTACAGGCCTCCTGGGCCATATACAGCATTCCTCATAGCAGATAATATTCAATTTTTTTGTGACTTTAATATTCACATGGAAAAGTCCACAGACCCAATCCAAAAGGCTTTCGGAGCCATCATTGTCCAACATGTCTCTGGACCTACTCACTGTCACAGTCATACTCTGGACCTAGTTTTGTCCCATGGAATAAATGTTGTGGATATGAATGTTTTTCCTCAGAATCTTGGACTATCGGACCACCATTTTATTATGTTTGCAATTGCAACAAAGAGCATCAAAAGTCATGCTATAAATTCACAGACAACACAAAGATTCCTTTATGTCCTTCCAGACTCCCTCTGCCTACCCAAGGACACCAGAGGACAAAAATCAGTTAACCACCTAACTGAGGAACTCAATTTAACCTTGTGCAATACCCTAGATGCAGTTTCCCCCCTAAAAACTAAACACATTTCTCATAAGAAACTAGCTCCCTGGTATACAGAAAATACCTGAGCTCTGAAGCAAGCTTCCAGAAAATTGGAATGGAAATGGCGCCACACCAAACTGGAAGTCTTCCGACTAGCTTGGAAAGACAGTACCGTGCAGTATCGAAGAGCCCTTACTGCTGCTCGATCATCCTATTTTTCCAACTTAATTGACGAAAATAAGAACAATCCGAAATGTCTTTTTGATACTGTCGCAAAGCTAACTAAAAAGCAGTATTCCTATTCCTTCTTGCGACTAGCAATCCCGTATCCGGGAGCGTAATCATAGTCTCAAGCTCATTACCATAACGCAACGTTAACTATTCATTAAAATCGCAAATGAAATGAAATAAATATATTCACTCACATGCTTAGCCTTTTGTTAACAACACCAATTTGTAAGTCGCTCTGGATAAGAGCGTCTGCTAAATGACTTAAATGTAAATGTAAATGTAACACTGTCATCTCAGATTTTCAAAATATGCTTTTCAACCATAGCTAAACAAGCGTTTGTGTAAGAGTATTGACAGCTAGCATAGCATTAAGCCTAGCATTCAGCAGGCAACATTTTCACAAAAACAAGAAAAGCATTCAAATAAAACAATTTACCTTTGAAGAACTTCGGATGTTTTCAATGAGGAGACTCTCAGTTAGTTAGCAAATGTTCATATTTTCCAAAAATATTATTTGTGTAGAAGAAATCGCTCCGTTTTGTTCATCACGTTTGGCGAAGAAAAAAATCAGAAAATGCAGTCTCTATAACGCCAAACTTTTTTCAAAATTAACATAATATCGACAGAAACAAGGCAAACGTTGTTTAGAATCAATCCTCAAGGTGTTCTTCACATATTTATTCGATGATAAATCATTCGTGGCAGTTGGGTTTCTCCTCAGAAACACAAGGAAAAATACTGCAGCTGGAGATTATGCAATAATTGCTAAGGAGGACACCAAGTGACCACCTGGTAGATGTAGTGTCTTATGGTCAATCTTCCAATGATATGCCTACAAATATGTCACAATGCTGCAGACATCTTGGGGAAACGACAGAAAGTCTAAGCTCATTCGTGGCCCATTCACAGCCATATAAGGAGTCATTGTACACAGCGCCTTCAAAATCTGGGGCACTTCCTGTTTGAAATATCATCTTGGTTTCGCCTATAGCATCAGTTCTGTGGCACTCACAGACAATATCTTTGCAGTTTTGGAAACGTCAGAGTGTTGTCTTTCCAAGCTGTCAATTATATCCATAGTCGAGCATCTTTTCATGACAAAATATCGCGCTTCAAACGGGAACGTTTTTTATCCAATAATGAAATACCGCCCCCAGAGTTCCAAGATTATTAAGTGAGGATGGCTTTCACTTCAGCAGTAATAAATTAATGAACTTCTTTGAGGACAAGATCATGATTATTTAGGAAGCAAATTACGGATTCCTCTTTAAATCTGCGTATTCCTTCAAAGCTCAGTAGTCCTGAGTCTGCACAACTCTGCCAGGACCTAGGATCAAGAGAAACACTGAAGTGTTTTAGTACTATATCTCTTGACACAATGATGAAAATAATCAGCCTCTAAACCTTCAAGCTGCATACTGGACCCTATTCCAACTAAACTACTGAAAGAGCTGCTTCCTGTGCTTGGCCCCACTATGTTGAACATAATAAACGGCTCTCTATCCACCGGATGTGTACCAAACTCACTAAAAGTGGCAGTAATAAAGCCTCTCTTGAAAAAGCCAAACCTTGACCCAGAAAATATAAAAAACTAACGGCCTATATCGAATCTTCCATTCCTTTCAAACTTTTTAGAAAAGGCTGTTGCGCAGCAACTCACTGCCTTCCTGAAGACAAACAAGACCCCAACATAGCATTGAGACTGCACTTGTGAAGGTTGTAAATGACCTTTTAATGGCATCCGACTGAGGCTCTTCATCTGTCCTCGTGCTCCTAGACCTTATTGCTGCTTTTGATACCATCGATCACCACATTCTTTTGGAGAGATTGGAAACCCAGATTGGTCTACACGGACAAGTTCTGGCCTGGTTTAGATCTTATCTGTCGGAAAGATATCAGTTTGTCTCTGTGAATGGTTTGTTCTCTGACAAATCAACTGTCAATTTCGGTGTTCCTGGTTTTAGGACCACTATTGTTTTCACTATATATTTTACCTCTTGGGGATGTCATTCGAAAATATAATGTTAACTTTCACTGCTATGCGGATGACACACAGCTGTACATTTCAATGAAACATGGTGAAGCACCAAAATTGACCTCGCTAGAAGCCTGTGTTTCAGACATAAGGAAGTGGATGGCTGCAAACTTTCTACTTTTAAACTCGGACAAAACAGAGATGCTTGTTCTTGGTCCCAAGAAACAAAGGGATCTTCTGTTGAATCTGCCAATTAATCTTAATGGTTGTACAGTCATCTCAAATAAAACTGTGAAGGACCTCGGCGTTACTCTGGACCCTAATCTCTCTTTTGACAAACATATTAAGACTGTTTCAAGGACAGCTTTTTTCCATCTACGTAACATTGCAAAAATTAGAAACTTTCTGTCCCAAAATTATGCAGAAAAATTAATCCATGCTTTTGTTACTTCTAGGTTAGACTACTGCCATGCTCTACTTTCCGGCTACCTGGATAAAGCACTAAATAAACTTCAGTTAGTGCTAAATACGGCTGCTAGAAACCTGACTAGAACCAAAGAATTTGGTCATATTACTCCAGTGCTAGCCTCCCTACACTGGCCTCCTGTCGAGGCAAGGGATGGTTTCAAGGTTTTACTGCTAACTTACAAAGCATTACATCGGCTTGCTCCTACCTATCTCTCTGATTTGGTCCTTCCGTACATACCTTCACGTATGCTGCGGTCACAAGACGCAGGCCTCCTAAGTGTCCCTAGAATTTCTATGCAAACAGCTGGAGGCAGAGCTTTCTCTTATATAGCTCCATTTTTATGGAATGGTCTGCCTACCCATGTGAGAGACACAGATTCGGTCTCAACATTTAAGTCTTTACTGAAGACTCAACTCTTCAGTGGGTCATATGATTGAGTGTAGTCTGGCCCAGGAGTGTGAAGGTGAACGGAAAGGATCTGGAGCAACGAACCGCCCTTGCTGTCTCTGCCTGGCCGGTTCCCCTCTTTCCACTGGGATTCTCTGCCTCTAACCCTATTACAGCGGCTGAGTCACTGGCTTACTGGTGCTCTTTCATGCCGTCCCTACGTCACTTGAGTGGGTTGAGTCACGGATGTGATCTTCCTGTCTGGTTTGGCGCCCCCCGTTGGTTGTGCCGTGGTGGAGATCTTTGTGGGCTATACTCGGCCTTGTCTCAGGATGGTAAGTTGGTGGTTGAAGATATCCCTCTAGTGGTGTGGGGGCTATGTGCTTTTGCAAAGTGGGTGGGGTTATATCCTTCGCCCTATCATAGGATGGGGCCACAGTGTCTCCTGATCCCTCCTGTCTCGGCCTCCAGTATTTATGCTGCAGTAGTTTGTGTCGGGGGGCTAGGGTCAGTTTGTAATATCTGGAGAACTTCTCCTGTCTTATCCAGTGTCCTGTGTGAATTTAAGTATGCTCTCCAATTCTCTCTTTCTCTCTTTCTTTCTCTCTCTCTCGGAGGACCTGAGCCCTAGGACCATGCCTCAGGACTACCTGGCATGATGACTCCTTGCTGTCCCCAGTCCACCTGGCCGTGCTGCTGCTCCCGTTTCAACTGTTCTGCCTGCAGCAATGGAATCCTGACCTGTTCACCGGACGTGCTACCTGTCCCAGACCTGCTGTTTTCAACTCTCTAGAGACAGAAGGAGTGGTAGAGATACTTTTAATGATCGGCTATGAAAAGCCAACTGACATTTACTCCTGAGGTGTTGACTTGCTGCACCCTCAACAACTACTGTGATTATTATTATTTGACCATGCTGGTCATTTGTGAACATTTGAACATCTTTGATCTCTCCCCATCTCTCCTCATCCCCCATCATCTCTCCTCATTTCTCCTCAGCTCTCCTCATAACTCCTCATCCCCCTCATCTATCCTAAATATAATATAATAATAATATATGCCATTTAGCAGACGCTTTTATCCAAAGCTACTTAAAGTCATGTGTGCATACATTCTATGTATGGGTGGTCCCGGGGATCGAACCCACTACCCTGGCGTTACAAGCGCCATGCTCTACCAACTGAGCTATCCTCATCCCCCATCCTCTCTCCTTATAACCCCCCTCATCTCTCCTTTTCTCTCCTCATCCCCCCTCATCTCTCCTCATCTCCCTCACCTCTCCTCATTCTCCCTCATCTCTCGTCACCCCCTCATCCCTCCTCATTATCTCTCCAAATAACTCTTCATCCCCCTCATCTCTCCTCATCTCTCCTCATCTTTACTCTTCTCTCCTCATCCCCCTCATCTCTCCTTATCCCCCATCATCTCTCCTCATCCCCCTCATCCCTCCTCATCCCCCTCGTCTCTCTCCTCTGTCATTTTATTACTTTCAGTATATTTCAGAGAGACTGGGAAGACACACATGGGAGTCATCCACATCCACACACAAATGAACAGTCATCACCCATCAGCCCTGCAGCTGAAGACACGGTGACTTCACTGACATGAAGAAACTGTCTCACTGCCCGATGAACACCGACAACTTGTCCCCTGTTAGAATGTGCCGGTAGTGCAGTGAAGGACCAACGCCAATGAGAAGTGATATCCCCTGCTACTCTCCTGCAGGCATGTGTGTGTGTGTGTGTGTGTGTGTGTGTGTGTGTGTGTGTGTGTGTGTGTGTGTAAAGGGTAATTTCCGTCTGTTAATCAGTTTCTCTCTTTTGTTAATGCCGACCTTTCATGTGAATGTAATTGCAGGTCCAACCTCCTACTTTAGAGGCCACACACACAAACAGACACACACACAAACACCTCTCTTAGACCCCCACTAACTACTTGTCATTTGCCCTTCCTTTCTCCCCTCCCCCTTGAGACAGCATGGGTCTGACATTTCCACTCATCAGAGGTGGGCTCCTACCTGACATTTTGGCATCCATTACCAGACCACTTCCCCTCCTTTCCTCCCCAATTCGTTATTTCCAATCAGTGTCATTAAAGCAAGACGCTGGGTTTTGCTACCTTTTCTTCCTCCATCCCTCTCCTCCACCACGGGCAGTAGAGACCGAAGACCCCACCACCACCCTAAGAGGCCAAGGCCGGCTTATTTCTATCCTGGCTAGCTGCTCTCCTCTCCACCTCTCCACCTCTCCTTTCCACCACTCTCCACTCCACCACGCCCCCACTCTCCTCTCCACCTCTCTCCTCTCCACCTCTCCTCTCTACCTTTCTCTACTCCCCCACTCTCCTCTCCACCTCTCTCCTTTCTCTTCTCTCCACCTCTATACTTCCCACCTCTCTCCTCTCCATCTCTCCTCTCCACCACGCCCCCACTCTCCTCTCCACCTCTCTCCTCTCCACCTCTCTCCTCTCCACCTCTCTCCTCTCCACCTCTCTCCTCTCCAACTCTATCCTCTCCAACTCTATCCTCTCCGACTCTATCTTCTCCAACTCTATCTTCTCCACCTCTCGCCTCTCCACCTCTCGCCTCTCCACCTCTCGCCTCTCCACCTCTCGCCTCTCCACCTCTATCCTCTCCACCTCTATCCTCTCCACCTCTATCTTCTCCACCTCTCGCCTCTCCACCTCTCGCCTCTCCACCTCTCGCCTCTCCACCTCTCACCTCTCCACCTCTCGCCTCTCCACCTCTCCTTCTCCACTTCTCGCCTCTCCACCTCTATCCTCTCCACCTCTTGCCTCTCCGCCTCTATCCTCTCTCCTCTCTACCTCTCTCCTCTCAGCCTCTCTCCTCTCCACCACTCTCCTCTCCAACTCTATCCTCTCCACCTCTATCCTCTCCACCTCTATCCTCTCCACCTCTATCTTCTCCACCTCTATCCTCTCCACCTCTCTTCTCTCCACCTCTCTCCTCTCCACCTCTCTCCTCTCCACCTCTCACCTCTCCACCTCTCCTCTCCACTCCACCTCTATCCTCTCCTCCTCTCCACTCCACCTCTATCCTCTCCACCTCTCCTCCTCTCTCATATCCACCTCTCACCTCTCCACCTCTCTCTACCTCTCTCTCCCACTCTCTCCTCTCTACCTCTCTCTCCCTCGCTCTCCACTCCACCTCTCCTCCTCTCCACCTCTCTCTCCTCTCTCCTCTCCTCTCTCCACCTCTCTCCTCTCTTCTCTCCACCTCTCTCTCCTCTCCCTCCACCTCTCTCTCCTCCTCTCCACCCTCTCTCCACCTCTCTCCTCTCTCTCCACCTCTCTCTGTCCACTCTCCTCCACTCCACCTCTCTCTCCACCTCTCTCTACCTCTCCTCTCTCTCACTCCTCTCTCCTCCTCTCTCCACTCCACCTCTCTCTCCTCTCCACTCCACCTCTCTCTCCTCTCCACCTCTCTCTCCTCTCCACCTCTCTCTCCCACCTCCTCTCTCCATCTCTCTCTCTCCACCTCCTCTCTCCACCTCCTCTCCTCTCCACCTCTCTCTCCACCTCTCTCTCTCTCCACCTCTCTCTCCACTCTCTCCTCTCCACCGTCTCTCCTCTCCACCTCTCTCTCCTCTCCACCGCTCTCTCCACTCCACTCTCTCTCTCTCTCCCCTCTCCACTCTCTCCTCTCCACCCCTCTCTCTCTCTCCACCTCTCTCTCCACCCTCTTTCCTCTCCATCCTCTCCACTCCACTCTCCACCTCTCTCCTCCACCTCTCTCTCCTCCTCTCTCCCTCCTCTCTCCTCTCCTCTCTCCACTCTCTGTCCACTCCCTCGCTCCCACCTCTCTCTCCTCCTCTCTCCACTCCTCTCTCCTCCTCTCTCCACTCCACCTCTCTCTCCTCTCCACCTCTCTCTCCTCTCCACCTCTCTCTCCTCTCCACCTCTCTCTCCACTCCACCTCTCTCTCCTCCTCTCTCCACTCCTCTCTCCACCTCTCGCCTCTCCACCTCTCTCTCCTCTCTCTCTCTCCTTTTCACCTCTCTCTCCTCTCCACCTCTCCTCTCTATCTCTCTGTCCCTCGCTCTCCACTCCACCTCCCTCGCTCTCCACCTCTCACCTCTCTCCACCTCCCACCTCTCCACTCCATCTCTCTCTCCTCTCCACCTCTCTCTCCCTCCACCTCTCTCTCTCTCCTCTCTCCACCTCTCTCTCCCTCTCCACCTCCTCTCTCCACTCCACCTCTCCTCTCTCTCTCCACCTCTCTCTCCTCTCCACCTCTCTCTCCTCTCCACCTCTCTCTCTCTCCACCTCTCTCCCTCTCCACCTCTCTCTCCTCCTCTCTCCACTCCCTCTCCACCTCTCTCTCCTCTCCTACCTCTCTCTCTCTCCACCTCTCTCTCCTCTCTCCTCCCCTCTCTCTCCACTCCACCTCTCTCTCCTCTCCCTCCCACCTCTCTCCTCTCCACCTCTCTCTCCACCTCTCTCTCTCCTCTCTCTCCTCTCCTCCACTCTCTCTCCTCTCCACCTCTCTCTCCTCTCCCACCTCTCTCCTCTCCACCTCTCTCCTCTCTCCCCCTCTCTCTCCTCTCCACCTCTCTCCACTCCACCTCTCTCTCTCTCTCCCCCTCTCCACCTCTCCCCTCTCCACCCCTCTCTTCTCCACTCTCTCTCTCTCCACCTCTCTCCTCTCCACCTCTCTCCTCCACCTCTCACCTCTCAACTCCTCTCTCTCCACCTCTCTCCTCTCCACCTCTCTCTCCTCTCCACCTCTCTCTCTGTCCCTCCTCCACCCACCTCTCTCTCCTCTCCACCTCTCTCTCCTCTCCACCTCTCTCTCCTCTCCACCTCTCTCTCCTCTCCACCTCTCTTTCCTCTCCATCTCTCTCTCCACTCCACCTCTCAACTCTCTCCTCCTCTCTCTCCACCTCCTCTGTCCTCCCTCTCTCTCCCTCTCTGTCCTCTCTCCTCTCCACCTCTCTCTCCTCCACCTCCCTCCTCTCCCTCTCCACCTCTCTCTCCACTCCTCTCTCCTCTCCACCTCTCTCTCCTCTCCACCTCTCTCTCCTCTCCACCTCTCTCCTCTCCACCTCTCTCCCTCTCCACCTCTCTCTCTCTCCCCTCTCTCTCCTCTCCACCTCTCTCTCCTCTCCACCTCTCTCCTCTCCCCTCTCTCTCCTCTCCACCGTTGTCCTCCTCTCTCCACTGCTCTCTCCTCTCTCTCCGCTCCATCCTCCTCTCCACTCCACCTCTCTCTCTCCTCCCTCTCCACCTCTCCCTCTCTCTCTCCCTCCACCTCTCTTCCTCTCCACCTCTCTCTCCTCTCCACCTCTCTCTCCACTCCACCCCTCTCCCATCTCTCTCTCCCACCCCTCTCTCTCTCCACTCTCTCAACCTCTCTCTCCTCTCCACCTCTCTCTCCTCTCCACCTCTCTCCCCCCCTCTCTCTCCCCCTCTCTCTCTCTCTCTGTCCCTCTCTCTCCACTCCACCTCCTCTCTCCTCTCCACTCCACTCTCTCTCCACCTCTCTCTCCACTCCATCTCTCTCTCCTCTCCACCTCTCTCTCTCCACCGCTCTCTCCACTCCACCCCTCTCTCCTCCTCTCCACCTCTCTCTCCTCCACTCCACCTCTCTCTCCTTTTCACCTCTCTCTCCTCTCTCCACCTCTCTCTCCTCCCACCTCTCTCTCCTCTCTCTCCACCTCTCTCTCCTCTCCACTCTCCTCTCTCCACTCTCTCCACTCCTCTCTCCACTCCTCTGTCCTCCTCTCTCCACTCCTCTCTCTCCTCCACCTCTCTCTCCCTCCACCTCTCTCTCCTCTCCACCTCTCTCTCCTCTCCACCTCTCTCTCCTCTCCACCTCCACTCCACCTCTCTCTCCCACCTCTCTCTCTCCCACCTCTCTCTCCTCTCTCCACTCCTCTGTCCTCTCTCCACTCCACCTCTCTCTCCTCTCCACCTCTCTCTCCTCTCCACCTCGCTCTCCTCTCCACCTCGCTCTCCTCTCCACCTCTCTCTCCACTCCATCTCTCTCTCCTCTCCTTCCACTTCTCTCTCCTCTCCACCTGTCGTTCCTCTTTTCTCTTCTCCAACCCTCGCTCCTCTCTTCTGCTCTCCACTTCTCTCTCCTCTCCACCTGTTGTTCCTCTTTTCTCTTCTCCAACCCTCGCTCCTCTCTTCTCCTCTTCACTTCTCTCTCCGCTCCTCTACACTTCCCTCTCCTCTCCTCTCCATTCCTCTCTCCTCTTCATTCCTCTCTCCTCTCTTCTCCACTTCTCTCTCCTCTCCATTCCTCTCTCCTCTCCTCCCACTCTCCTCTCCTCTCCACTTCTCTCTCCTCTCCTCCCCACTTCTCTCCACTTCTCTCTCCTCTCCTCTCCTCTCCTCTCCTCTCCTCTCCTCTCTCTCTCCCTCTCCTCTCCTCTCCTCTCTCTCCTCTCCTCTCCTCTCCTCTCCTCTCCTCTCCTCTCCTCTCCTCTCCTCTCCTCTCCACTTCTCTCTCCATTCCTATCTCCTCTCCTCCCACTCTCCTCTCCTCTCCACTTCTCTCTCCTCTCCTCTCCACTTCTCTCTCCTCTCCTCTTCACTTCTCTCCACTTCTCTCTCCATTCCATTCCTCTCCACTCCACTCCACTCCACTCCTCTCCTCTCCTCTCCTCTCCTCTCCTCTCCTCTCCTCTCTCCACTCCTCTCCACTCTCTCCTCTCCTCTCCACTCCTCTCCACTCCTCTCCACTCCTCCTCTCCACTCCTCTCTACTCCTCTCCTCTCCACTTCTCTCTCCTCTCCTCTCCACTTCTCTCTCCTCTCCTCTCTCCTCCCCTCTCCACTCCTCTCCACTCCTCTCTCCTCTCCCCAAAACTGATTCATGTTGTGTATTTGTGATTGTGTTTTTCTCTCCCAGTAATCAGAAGGGGATGAATACAGTTGTATTGTGTTGTATTATTGTCCTGTTCTAGGGCAGGGCCTGTGGCTTTGTGTGAGCTAATAACACATAGAATCAGCCAGCATCGATAATGAGCAAGGCTGTCAAAGCCTTGTTTATATCTTCCATTGTGTATCAGGATTGGGGTATTGTCCATATTGAGCTACGCACTCATGTCTTCTGATGAGACAATCAGCTATCAGACAGTGCTGCCCCCCACTAGAATACCTATTATTAAATCAGATACAATAACAGACAAAAGGTCAAGTCAGGGAAAAATCAAGAAGACAAGCAACCCTGTAGGTCCTAAACATTGCATCGGAATAAGTAGAGAATTCTAGAATCTAGAATTCTACAAATCTAGAATTCTAGAATTCAACACAACGTTCCATGATATTGACGGGTCATTACATTAGGTGTTACATTTGGAACGTCCGAAGAACACTTGAAGATTCATTGGAAAGATTGTAGATACATTTTTTTTATATCAATGTGGCCGTTTGACACTAATCGTCCAGAAATCTATCAATTCCATCATCCACACACACATACGCATCTATCATCCACACACACAATACGCACACATACGCACACAAAAACACACACGCACAGACAGACACACACACATAAACACACGCTTAAGGTTAGGTGATAATCAGCTGTGCTTTACGGGGGTATTTCTACCTGGAGCGATCGGATTAATCAGTTTGCATATGTGTGTGTGTGTGTGTGTGTGTGTGTGTGTGTGTGTGTGTGTGTGTGTGTGTGTGTGTGTGTGTGTGTGTGTGTGTGTGTGTGTGTGTGTGTGTGTGTGTGTGTGTGTGTGTGTGTGTGTGTGTGTGTGTGTGTGTGTGTGTGTGTGTGTGTGTGTGTGTGTGTGTGTGTGTGAGGGGGAGGGCTCCAGCATCGATCAGGTCCTCAATGTATCAATCCTGATATCGCCTGATGGATCAGTCTATAACCCTGGTCAGACGGTCTCCATACTAAACAATACTGTTCCTGAGAGCTGCATCATTACATGTTTTACCTCAGAGAGACATAGAGAGAGACGGGGAGAGAGAGGTCTTCATACTAAATAATACTGTTCCTGAGAGAGGCATCATTACACGTTTTACCTCAGAGAGACATAGAGAGAGACGGGGAGAGAGAGGTCTTCATACTAAATAATACTGTTCCTGAGAGAGGCATCAGAACCTGTTTTACTCACTTCTTTTGACTCAGATAGCTTTTGTAGGAGCAATGTAACCCTTCTATTAGAGCGTTGGGCCAGTAACCGAAAGGTTGCTGGATCGAATTCCCCAGTTGATAAGGTAAAAATCTGTCATTCTGCCCCTGAACAAGGCAGTTAACCCACTTTTACATTTAACATTACATTTAAGTCATTTAGCAGACGCTCTTATCCAGAGCGACTTACAAATTGGTGCATTCACCTTATGACATCCAGTGGGACAGTCACTTAACAATAGTGCATCTAAAACTTAGGGGGGGTGGGGTGAGAGGGATTACTTAACCTATCCTAGGTAACTGAATGCATTTCCCCGGGCTCTGATGACATTGATTGAGGGGTTGGGTTAAATGCAGAAGACACATTTCAGTTGAATGCATTCAGTTGTACAAATGACTAGGTATCCCCCTTTCCCTTTCTACCATAGAAGAGCTACCGGCATAGTACAGCCCTGTTGGTCTCTCTCAGCCTCTGACAACAGCTCCCTCTAGTGTCGGTTTATGTCATTTCATGCATTCAAGAGCTGTTCAAATACTTTCAGGGTGTAGCTCAACTTTCATATTGCAGGTAAATTGTAGCTTCCATCAATGTAATTATCTGCATCATTTTCAGTCCCCCGTATCGTTTTCTTTGTAAATATATGCATTCAGAAAGTATTCAGACCACTTGACTTCTTCCACATTTTGTAAGTTACACCCTTATTCTAAAATTGATTCATTTGTATTTTTTTCCTTTAACCAGGGACTCCCTGCACACATCAACAACTGCCTCTCATGAAGCATCGTAACCCATCGATCCACGAAAGCCGCGGAAACAAGTACTTCAAGGTCTCAGAACAAGTGATGTCACCGATTGAAACGCTATTAGCGGGTACCCCGCTAACTAGCTAGCCATGTCACACCCGGTTACATATGCACGCCTCCAACTCGATCATCAGGTTTGCAGACGACACAACAGTAGTAGGCTTCATCACCAACGACAACGAGACTACAGGGAGGAGGTGAGGGCTCTTGGAGTGTGGTGTCAGGAAAATCATCTCTCACTCAACGTCAACAAAGCAAAGGAGCTGATCATGGACTTCAGGAAACAGCAGAGGGAGCACCCCCCTGTCTACATCGACAGGTCCAATGTGGAGAAGGTGAAAAGCTTCAAGTTCCTCTGCGTACACATCACTGACCATCTGAAATGGTCCACCCACACAGACAGTGTCTCGACCCCGCCCTGTGCAACTGGGTACTGGACTTCCTGACGGGCCGCCCCCAGGTGGTGAGGGTAGGCAACAACATCTCCTCCCCGCTGATCCTCAACACGGGGGGCCCCACAGGGTGCCAGCCCTCTCCTGTACTCCCTGTTCACCCACGACTGCGTGGCCACGCACGCCTCCAACTCAATCATCAAGTTTGGGACGACACAACAGTGGTAGGCTTGATTACCAACAACGACGAGACGGCCTACAGGGAGGAGGTGAGGGCCCTCGGAGTGTGGTGTCAGGAAAATAACCTCACACTCAGTCAACAAAACTAAGGAGATGATTGTGGACTTCAGGAAACAGCAGAGGGAACACCCCCTATCCACATCGATGGAACAGTAGTGGAGAGGGTAGCATTTAAGTTCCTCGGCATACACATCACAGACAAACTGAATTGGTCCACTCACACTGACAGCGTCGTGAAGAGGCGCAGCAGCGCCTATTCAACCTCAGGAGGCTGAAGAAATTTGGCTTGTCACCAAAAGCACTCACAAACTTCTACAGATGCACAATCGAGAGCATCCTGGCGGGCTGTATCACCGCCTGGTACGGCACTCCGCCCTCAACCGTAAGACTCTCCAGAGGGTAGTGAGGACTGCACAACGCATCACCGGGGCAAACTACCTGCCCTCCAGGACACCTACACCACCCGTTGTTACAGGAAGGCCATAAAGATCATCAAGGACATCAACCACCTCGAACCACTGCCTGTTCACCCTATCATCCAGAAGGCGAGGTCAGTACAGGTGCATCAAAGCTGGGACCGAGAGACTGAAAAACAGCTTCTATCTCAAGGCCATCAGACTGTTAAACAGCCACCACTAACACTGAGTGGCTGCTGCCAACACACTGTCATTGACACTGACCCAACTCCAGCCATTTTAATAATGGGAATTGATGGGAAATGATGTAAATATATCACTAGCCACTTTAAACAATGCTACCTTATATAATGTTACTTACCCTACATTATTAATCTCATATGCATATGTATATACTGTACTCTACATCATCGACTGCATCCTTATGTAACACATCACTAGCCACTTTAACTATGCCACTTTGTTTACTTTGTCTACACACTCATCTCATATGTATATACTGTACTCGATACAATCTACTGTATGCTGCTCTGTACCATCACTCATTCATATATCCTTATGTACATATTCCTTATCCCCTTACACTGTGTATAAGACAGTAGTTTTGGAATTGTTAGTTAGATTACTTGTTGGTTATCACTGCATTGTCGGAACTAGAAGCACAAGCATTTCGCTACACTCGCATTAACATCTGCTAACCATGTGTATGTGACAAATAAAATTTGATTTGATTTGATTTGATTTGAAGAAAGCTCAACAGCTGTATGTAATACTATTGCATTCTCTGCCACTCTGTCATTGCTCATCCATATATTTATATGTATATATTCTTATTCCATTATTTTACTTAGATTTGTGTGTATTAGGTCGTGGAATTTTTAGATGACCCGTTAGCTGTTGCTGCGCTGTCTTAACTAGAAGCACAAGCATTTCGCTATACTCGCTAACCATGTGACCAATAACATTTGACAAAATCCTGTCTCGGAGCTCTACTGACAATTTCTTCGACCCTATGGCTTGGTTCTTGCTCTGACATGCACTGTCAACTCTGGGACATTATATAGACAGGTGTGTCTTTCCACATCATGTCCACATGAGTTGGACGACATGAGTTTGACTCCAATCCAGTTGTAGAAACGTCTCAAGGACGATCAATGGAAACAGAATGCACCGGAGCTCAATGTTGAGTCTCATAGCAAAGGGTCTGAATATTTATGTAAATAATGTCTAAATTTGTTCTATTTGTCATTATGTGTTATTGTGTGTAGATTGAGGAAAACAATTAATTTACTAACATTTGGAGAAGGGAACTGAATACTTTCAGAATATATATATTTTCCCCCCCCCCTAAATCTACCCCCCCCCCCCCTCCCCGCCTAATTGGAGTAAAGTAATGGACAACAACACTGAGGTTTCTACTTCCAGTTTATACATACTATATACAATTTATGGACACAATGTATTTTACAATAGTTCTATTTTGTTTGTTTTTAGTCCTTCAGTTACCCTCAACCCCTGAAGCATTTCTTTGGCCTGCAATCTGAGGTGCAGTTAACTCTAATGAATTTATCCTCTGCAGCAGAGGTATCCCTGGGTATTCGTTTCCTGTGGCGGTCCTCAAGGGGAGCCAGTTTCATCATAGCACTTGATGGTTTTACGACTGCACTTGAAGAAACTTTCAACGTTCTTGAAATTTTCCACATTGACTGTCTTAAAGTAATGATGGACTGTTGTTTCTCTTTGCTTATTTGAGCTGTTCTTGCCATAATATGGACTTCGTATTTGACCAAATAGGGGTGGTATACAGAAGATAACCCTAACTTGTCACAACACAACTGATTGGCTCAAACGAATTAAGAAGGAAAACAATTCCACAGATTAACGTTGAACAAGGCACACCTATTAATTGAAATGCATTACAGGTGACTACCTCATGATGCTGGTTAAGAGAATGCCAAGCTGGTGCAAAGCTGTCATCAAGACATACTTTGAAGATTCTCAAATTTAAATATATCATTTTGATTTGTTTTAACAGTTTTTTGGTTATTATTCCATGTGTTTTTTCATAGATTTGATGTCTTCATTCTTATTCTAAGATAAAAAAAAAATAATAATAAAATAAGTAAAAATAAAGAAAAACCCTGGAATGAGTAAGTGTGTCCAAACGTTTGACTTGTACAGTATAAAGAAATTATTTGATAAAAAAGTGTGTTTGCTTTTACTGCTATTAGTCCATACAAACACATGGAACAACAGATCGTTCCAGACATGTATTTAACCCCATATTTTTGGAATTGCTTTTACACTGCTGCTACTTGCTGTTTATTATCTATGCATAGTCACTTTACCCCTACCTACATGTACAGATTACCTTGACTAACCTGTACACCTGCACCTTGACTCGGTACTGGTGCCCCCTGTATATAGCCTCCACATTGACTCTGTACAGTAACACCCTGTATATAACCTCCACATTGACTCTGTACAGTAACACCCTGTATATAGCCTCCACATTGACTCTGTACAGTAACACCCTGTATATAGCCTCCACATTGACTCTGTACAGTAACACCCTGTATATAGCCTCCACATTGATTCTGTACAGTAACACCCTGTATATAGCCTCCACATTGACTCTGTACCGGTACCCCCTGTATATAGCCTCCACATTGACTCTGTACTGGTACCCCCTGTATATAGCCTCCACATTGACTCTGTACCAGTACCCCTGTATATAGCCTCCACATTGACTCTGTACTGGTACCCCCTGTATATAGCCTCCACATTGACTAGGTACTGGTACCCCCTGTATATAGCATCCACATTGACTAGGTACTGGTACCCCCTGTATATAGCCTCCACATTGACTAGGTACTGGTACCCCCTGTATATAGCCTCCACATTGACTAGGTACTGGTACCCCCTGTATATAGCCTCCACATTGACTAGGTACTGGTACCCCCTGTATGTAGCCTCCACATTGACTAGGTACTGGTTCCCCCTGTATGTAGCCTCCACATTGACTAGGTACTGGTACCCCCTGTATATAGCCTCAACATTGACTAGGTACTGCTACCCCCTGTATGTAGCCTCCACATTGACTAGGTACTGGTACCCCCTGTATGTAGCCTCCACATTGACTAGGTACTGGTACCCCCTGTATATAGCCTCCACATTGACTCGGTACTGGTACCCCCTGTATATAGCCTGCACATTGACTCTGTACAGTAACACCCTGTATATAGCCTCCACATTGACTCTGTACAGTAACACCCTGTATATAGCCTCCACATTGACTCTGTACTGGTACCCCCTGTATATAGCCTCCACATTGACTAGGTACTGGTACCCCCTGTATATAGCCTCCACATTGACTAGGTACTGGTACCACCTGTATATAGCCTCCACATTGACTCGGTACTGGTACCCCCTGTATATAGCCTCCACATTGACTTGGTACTGGTGCCCCCTGTATATAGCCTCCACATTGACTCTGTACTGGTACCCCCTGTATATAGCCTCCACATTGACTAGGTACTGGTACCCCCTGTATATAGCCTCCACATTGACTAGGTACTGGTACCCCCTGTATATAGCGTCCACATTGACTCGGTACTGGTACCCCCTGTATGTAGCCTCCACATTGACTAGGTACTGGTACCCCCTGTATATAGCCTCCACATTGACTCGGTACTGGTACCCCCTGTATATAGCCTCCACAATGACTCTGTACTGGTACCCCCTGTATATAGCCTCCACATTGACTCTGTACCAGTACCCCCTGTATATAGCCTCCACATTGACTCGGTACTGGTACCCCCTGTATATAGCCTCCACATTGACTCGGTACTGGTACCCCCTGTTTATAGCCTCCACATTGACTAGGTACTGGTACCCCCTGTATATAGCCTCCACATTGACTAGGTACTGGTACCCCCTGTATATAGCCTCCACTGGTACTGGTACCCCTGTATATAGCCTCCACATTGACTAGGTACTGGTACCCCCTGTATATAGCCTCCACATTGACTAGGTACTGGTACCCCTGTATATAGCCTCCACATTGACTCTGTACTGGTACCCCCTGTATATAGCCTCCACATTGACTAGGTACTGGTACCCCCTGTATATAGCCTCCACATTGACTAGGTACTGGTACCCCCTGTATATAGCCTCCACATTGACTCTGTACTGGTACCCCCTGTATATAGCCTCCACATTGACTAGGTACTGGTACCCCCTGTATATAGCCTCCACATTGACTAGGTACTGGTACCCCCTGTATATAGCCTCCACAATGACTCTGTACTGGTACCCCCTGTATATAGCCTCCACATTGACTAGGTACTGGTACCCCTGTATATAGCCTCCACATTGACTCTGTACTGGTACCCCCTGTATATAGCCTCCACATTGACTAGGTACTGGTACCCCCTGTATATAGCCTCCACATTGACTCGGTACTGGTACCCCCTGTTTATAGCCTCCACATTGACTAGGTACTGGTACCCCCTGTATATAGCCTCCACATTGACTAGGTACTGGTACCCCCTGTATATAGCCTCCACATTGACTAGGTACTGGTACCCCCTGTATATAGCCTCCACATTGACTAGGTACTGGTACCCCCTGTATATAGCCTCCACATTGACTAGGTACTGGTACCCCCTGTATATAGCCTCCACATTGACTCTGTACTGGTACCCCCTGTATATAGCCTCCACATTGACTAGGTACTGGTACCCCCTGTATATAGCCTCCACATTGACTAGGTACTGGTACCCCCTGTATATAGCCTCCACATTGACTAGGTACTGGTACCCCTGTATATAGCCTCCACATTGACTAGGTACTGGTACCCCTGTATATAGCCTCCACATTGACTAGGTACTGGTACCCCCTGTATATAGCCTCCACAATGACTCTGTACTGGTACCCCCTGTATATAGCCTCCACATTGACTAGGTACTGGTACCCCCTGTATATAGCCTCCACATTGACTCTGTACTGGTACCCCCTGTATATAGCCTCCACATTGACTAGGTACTGGTACCCCCTGTATATAGCCTCCACATTGACTAGGTACTGGTACCCCTGTATATAGCCTCCACATTGACTCTGTACTGGTACCCCCTGTATATAGCCTCCACATTGACTAGGTACTGGTACCCCCTGTATATAGCCTCCACATTGACTAGGTACTGGTACCCCCTGTATATAGCCTCCACATTGACTCGGTACTGGTACCCCCTGTATATAGCCTCGTTAAATGCTTTTTTATTTTTTACTTTAGTTTATTTAGTAAATATTTTCTCAACTCTATTTCATGAACTGCATTGTTGGGTTAAGGGGTTGTAACTAAGCATTTCAAGGTAAGGTTGTATTCGGCGCAAATAAAATTAGATTTTGATCTCCATATATACTGAAGAAAAACTAAATATACAACAAGTTACATTTACTTTTATTTTATTTATTATTATTATTTATTTTAGCTCATGACAACACTTTACAGATTTTGTTTATATTTTTGTTCAGTGTAGATACATTTTTACAACTGGTACTGGGGACGTTCAGTCTTGTGACAAGAAAAATACAACCGACATGTTTGTGAGACTCTCACTTTTGCGCAGAGATCCCCCAAACGGTTCGTATGTTGTATGCTACAGACAGAAGTTGGCAGATCGGTTGTACTGACTTTCAGACGAGTCTCCTGAGTCACTTGTGTGGATCTGAGAACACCATCGTGAGAGTCTCACTCATCCATAGAGAGGAGAGGGTCTTATTAATAGTTTTGTGGGCCAAGAAGACCGATTTTCGGGATGACAAACACTGCTCTAGCTCTGTCACAATTCACCCCAGATGCGGAAGTGCGATGTGGTGGATTGAGACTCATCCAATGCAAACAAAACAAGATATCTCTAGCTGAAATTGTTCATGTGAATTGTATTTAATCATTTAATTTTTTTACACTATTTAGATTTTCACATCAACCATAGGGGTTATTTTTTATTTAACTAGGCAAGTTAGTTAAGAACAAATTCTTAATTTTACAATAACGGCCTGCCCACCCGGACGACGCTGGGCCAATTGTGTGCAGCCCTATGGGACTCTCCAATCACTGCTGGAAGGTGACACAGCCTGGATTTGAACCAGGGACTGTAGTGATGACTCTTGCACTGAGATGCAGTGCCTTAGACCGCTGCGCCACAGTCACGCACATAAAGAAAATGTATACATACACATGGACACAGACACATACTCACACACGCACAATCTCACCACCTGGTTCCCATGTTCAGTCTATGCGTTTTTAGGTAGCATCCCAAAGCCACCCGATTCACTATGGGCCCTGGTCTAAAGTAGTGAACTATAGAGAGAATAGGGTGCCATTTGGAACACACAGGAGCACTGAGTACTGTACCTACAGGGTTGTGTGTATTCCTGAGGGTATGATTTCCCTGACTGGCTTTAAT
>NC_060186.1:77286633-77314133 GCF_021184085.1 Oncorhynchus gorbuscha | reverse complement strand
GGGAGGTCCAGTGGTAGTGACAGTGGGAGGTCCAGGGGGAGGTCCAGTGGTAGTGACAGTGGGAGGTCCAGTGGTAGTGACAGTGGGAGGTCCAGGGGGAGGTCCAGGGGGAGGTCCAGTGGTAGTGACAGTGGGAGGTCCAGTGGTAGTGACAGTGGGAGGTTTAGTGGTAGTGACAGTGGGAGGCCCAGTGGTAGTGACAGTGGGAGGTCCAGTGGTAGTGACAGTGGGAGGTCCAGTGGTAGTATCAGTGGGAGGTCCAGTGGTAGTGACAGTGGGAGGTCCAGTGGTAGTGACAGTGGGAGGTCCAGTGGTAGTGACAGTGGGAGGTCCAGTGGTAGTATCAGTGGGAGGTCCGGTGGTAGTGACAGTGGGAGGTCCAGTGGTAGTAACAGTGGGAGGCCCAGTGGTAGTGACAGTGGGAGGTCCAGTGGGAGGTTCAGGGGGAGGTCCAGTGGTAGTGACAGTGGGAGGTCCAGGGGGAGGTCCAGTGGTAGTGACAGTGGGAGGTCCAGTGGGAGGTCCAGTGGGAGGTTCAGGGGGAGGTCCAGTGGTAGTGACAGTGGCAGGGAGTAACTTTTGTATGTGTAAAGTTTAGTGTTCATTTTTATTGTTTATTTCACTTTTGTATATTATCTACCTCACTTGCTTTGGCAATGTTAACACATATTTCCCATGCCAATAAAGCCCCTTGAATTGAATTGAGAGAGATCCAGCTCAGGAAAAAAGTAACAACCAGAGGAACGAGAGGTCCAGTGGGAGGTCCAGTGGTAGTGACAGGGGGAGGTCCAGTGGTAGTGACAGTGGGAGGTCCAGTGGGAGGTCCAGTGGGAGGTCCAGTGGGAGGTTTAGTGGTAGTGACAGTGGGAGGTCCAGTGGTAGTGACAGTGGGAGGTCCAGTGGTAGTGACAGTGGGAGGTCCAGTGGTAGTGACAGTGGGAGGTCCAGTGGGAGGTCCAGTGGTAGTGACAGTGGGAGGTACAGTGGGAGGTTCAGGGGGAGGTCCAGTGGTAGTGACAGTGGGAGGTCCAGTGGTAGTGACAGTGTTGGAGGTCCAGTGGTAGTGACAGTGGGAGGTCCAGTGGGAGGTTCAGGGGGAGGTCCAGTGGTAGTGACAGTGGGAGGTCCAGTGGTAGTGACAGTGGGAGGTCCAGTGGTAGTGACAGTGGGAGGTCCAGTGGTAGTGACAGTGGGAGGTCCAGTGGGAGGTTCAGGGGGAGGTCCAGTGGTAGTGACAGTGGGAGGTCCAGTGGTAGTGACAGTGGGAGGTTTAGTGGTAGTGACAGTGGGAGGTTTAGTGGTAGTGACAGTGGGAGGTCCAGTGGTAGTGACAGTGTTGGAGGTCCAGTGGTAGTGACAGTGTTGGAGGCTGGTCACACCCCTGTTGGCCAGAGCTCTTCAGACACGAGGCTCCCATGTCCCTGCTGACCCTCTGCTGTTTTTCCAGACACACTCAAAGAGAAGTAGAGCGGGAACACTGGTGAAGTCACCTCATCTTGGACCCTATCTCTGAGTTTTATTTTATGCTTTGTTCTTCACATGATTCTCCCCTCTCCTTCCACAAGACAAATTTCAAAATTCACACATTCAACAATAAAATAATAATAATAATAAATAATGAATATAATATAATATGCCTAACCATGATGTTCGCCAGCTAGGATTATAGTTCTGGAAGTTGTTAAAAGTCTACTGTCGACTGATGAAGACTAGTTAAAACCCAACACTACCTTCTTCTCCTCACAAACATACACACACTCACAACCACCCCCCTACTTCTCCCCTCCCTCCAACAAACACATACAGCCCACCCACCCCTCCCCCCCATACTACCACTCCTTCAGAATACCTCTACATTTCCTGTTAGTCACAATAATTATTCAGTTCCACTTCCTGGTTCTCAGGCTGGCAAGGAAGGAACCTGCGGTCTGGTCACACGGTGCTCACCGCTTCCCCTCTCGTCCCCCCTCACCACCACCCTTCTCCCCCCCTTTCTCCTTGACTACCCTCTCCTCTCGTTCCACATAGACTCACATTGTGCCACCCACATGCCTCCGAAATCTCCCCTCCTCTCCACTGCCACCCTCGGCCCATCCCATCCTCTCCACCAGTCAGTACCACTATAGTCCACTATAGTCCACCAGTCAGTACTGTAGTCCAATATATTCCACCAGTCAATACCACTGTTGTCCACTATAGTCCACCAGTCAATACCACTATAGTCAACCAGTCAATACCACTATAGTCCACTATAGTCCACCAGTCAGTACTACTATAGTCCACTATAATCCACCAGTCAGTACCACTATAGTCCAACAGTCAGTACCACTATAGTCCACCAGCCAGTACCACTATAGTCCACTATAGTAAGCCAGTCAGTACCACTATATTCCACTATAGTCCAACCGTCAGCACCACTATAGTCCATCAGTCAGTACCACTATAGTCCACCAGCCAGTACCACTATAGTCCACCAGCCAGTACCACTATAGTCCACTTTAGTCCGCCAGTCAGTGCCAATATATTCCACTATAGTCCACCAGTGAATACCACTATAGTCCGACAGTCAGTACCACTATAGTCCGCCAGTCAGTACCACTATATTCCACTATAGTCCATCAGTCAGTACCACTATAGTCCACTATAGTCCATCAGTCAGTACCACTATAGTTCACCAGTCAATACCACTATAGTCCATCAGTCAGTACCACTGTAGTCCAATATATTCCACCAGTCAATACCACTGTAGTCCACCAGTCAGTACCACTATAGTCCACCAGTCAGTATCACTATTGTCCATAAGTCAATACCACTATTGTCCATACGTCAATACCACTATAGTCCATCAGTCAGTACCACTATAGTCCACTATAGTCCATCATTCAATACCACTATAGTTCACCAGTTAATACCACTACAGTCCACCAGTCAGTACCATGATAGTCCACCAGTCAATACCACTATAGTCCACTATAGTCCATCAGTCAGTACCGCAATAGTCCACCAGTCAGTACCACTGTATTCCAATATATTCCACCAGTCAATACCACTATAGTCAACCAGTCAATACCACTATAGTCCACTATGGTCCACCAGTCAATACCACTATAGTCCACTATAGTCCACCAGTCAATACCACTATAGTCCACCAGTCAATACCACTATAATCAACCAGTCAATACAACTATAGTCCACTATGGTCCACCAGTCAATACCTCTATAGTCCACTATAGTCCACCAGTCAATACCACTATAGTCCACCAGTCAGTACCACTACAGTCCACCAGTCAATACCACTATAGTCCACTATAGTTCACCAGTTATTACCACTATAGTCCACTATAGTCCACCAGTCAACACCTCCCACGTTCCATCTCCTCCATCCCACTGCACCCCTCGGCCCATCCCATCCTCTCCACCAGTCAGTACCACTATAGTCTACTATAGTCCATCAGTCAGTAGCACAATAGTCAACCAGTAACTACCACTAAAGTCCACAATAGTCCACTATATTCCACTAGTCAGTAGCACAATAGTCCACCAGTCAGTACCACTATAGTCAACCAGTCAATACCACTATAGTCCATCAGTCAGTACCGCAATAGTTCACCAGTCAGTACCGCTATAGGCCACTATAGTCCACAAGTCAGTACCACAACAGTCGACCAGTAACGACCACTAAAGTCCACTATAGTCCACTATAGTCCACTAGTCAGTAGCACTATAGTCAACCAGTCAATACCACTATAGTCCACCAGTCAATACCACTATAGTCCACTATAGTCCACCAGTCAGTACAACTATAGTCCACCAGTTAATACCACTATATTCAACCAGTCAATACCACTATAGTCCACCATTCAAAACCACTATAGTCCACCAGTCAATACCACTATTGTCCACCATGCAGTACCACTATAGTCCAACAGTCAGTACCACTATAGTCCAACAGTCAGTACCACTATAGTCCATAATAGTCCACCAGTCAATACCACTATAGTCAACCAGTAACTACCACTATAGTCCACTATAGTTCACCAGTTATTACCACTATAGTCCACCAGTCAATACCACTATAGTCCACAAGTCAAAACCACTATAGTCCACTATAGTTCACCAGTCATTACCACTATAGTCCAACAATCGATACCACTATAGTCCACCAGTCAAAACCACTATAATCCACCAGTCAATACCACTATAGTCCACCAGTCAATACCACTATAGTCCACCAGTCAGTACCACTACAGTCCACCAGTCAATACCACTATAGTCCACCAGTCAATACCACTACAGTCCACCAGTCAGTGCCACTATAGTCCACTATAGTCCACCAGTCAATACCACTATAGTCCACTATAGTTCACCAGTTATTACCACTATAGTCCACCAGTCAATATCACTATAGTCCACCAGTCAATACCACTATAGTCCACCAGTCAATACCACTATAGTCCACCAGTCAGTACCACTACAGTCCACCAGTCAATACCACTATAGTCCACCAGTCAATACCACTACAGTCCACCAGTCAGTGCCACTATAGTCCACTATAGTCCACCAGTCAATACCACTATAGTCCACCAGTCAATACCACTATAGTCCACCAGTCAGTACCACTATAGTCCACTATAGTTCACCAGTTATTACCACTATAGTCCACTATAGTCCACCAGTCAACACCTCCCACGTTCCATCTCCTCCAACCCACTGCACCCCTCGGCCTATCCCATCCTCTCCACCAGTCAGTACCACTATAGTCTACTATAGTCCACTATAGTCCATCAGTCAGTACCACAATAGTCAACCAATAACTACCACTAAAGTCCACAATAGTCCACTATATTCCACTAGTCAGTAGCACAATAGTCCACCAGTCAATACCACTATAGTCAACCAGTCAATACCACTATAGTCAACCAGTCAATACCACTATAGTCCATCAGTCAGTACCGCAATAGTCCACCAGTCAATACCACTATAGTCCACCATTCAGTACCACTATAGTCAACCAGTCAATACCACTATAGTCAACCAGTCAATACCACTATAGTCAACCAGTCAGTACCGCAATAGTCCACCAGTCAGTACCACTATAGGCCACTATAGTCCACCAGTCAGTACCACAACAGTCGACCAGTAACGACCACTAAAGTCCACTATATTCCACTAGTCAGTAGCACAATAGTCCACCAGTCAATACCACTATTGTCCACCAGTCAATACCACTATTGTCCACCAGTCAATACCACTATAGTCCACTATAGTCCAGTCAATACCACTATAGTCCACCAGTCAATACCACTATAGTCCACCATTCAGTACCACTATAGTCCAACAGTCAATACCACTATAGTCCACCATTCAGTACCACTATAGTCCAACAGTCAATAACACTATAGTCCACCATTCAGTACCACTATAGTCCACCAGTTAATACCACTATAGTCCACCAGTCAATACCACTATAGTTTACTATAGTCCACCAGTTAATACCACTATAGTCCGAAATAGTCCACCAGTCAATAAAACTATAGTCAACCAGTACCTACCACTAAAGTCCACTATATTCCACTATAGTCCGCTATTGTCCACCAGTCAATACCACTATAGTCCACCAGTCAATACCACTATAGTCCACCATTCAGTACCACAATATTCCACCAGTCAATACCACTATTGTCCACCAGTCAATACCACTATAGTCCACCATTCAGTACCACTATAGTCCACCAGTTAATACCATTATAGTCCACCAGTCAATACCACTATAGTTTACTATAGTCCACCAGTTAATACCACTATAGTCCACCATTCAGTACCACTATATTCCTCCAGTCAATACCACTATATTCCACCAGTCAATACCACTATAGTCCATCAGTCAATACCACTATAGTCCACCAGTCAATACCACTGTTGTCCACCAGTCAATACCACTATAGTCCACCAGTCAATACCACTGTTGTCCACCAGTCAATACCACTATAGTCCAGTCAATACCACTATAGTCCACCAGTCAATACCACTGTTGTCCACCAGTCAATACCACTATAGTCCACCAGTCAATACCACTATAGTCCACCAGTCAATACCAATATAGTCCACCAGTCAATACCACTATAGTCCACCAGTCAATACCACTACAGTCCACCAGTCAATACCACTATAGTCACCCAGCCAGTACCACTATAGTCCACCAGTCAATACCACTATAGTCCACCATTCAGTACCACTATAGTCCACCAGTCAATACCACTATAGTCCACCAGTCAATACCCCTATAGTCCACCAGTTAATACCACTATAGTCCACCAGTCAAAACCACTATAGTCCACCAGTTAATACCACTATAGTCCACCAGTCAGTGCCACTATAGTCCACCAGTCAGTACCACTATATTCCAACAGTCAGTACCACTATAGTCCACTATAGTCCACCAGTCAACACCTCCCACGTTCCATCTCCTCCATCCCACTGCACCCCTCGGCCCATCCCATCCTCTCCACCAGTCAGTACCACTATAGTCTACTATAGCCCACTATAGTCCATCAGTCAGTACCACAATAGTCGACCAGTAACTACCACTAAAGTCCACAATAGTCCACTATATTCCACTAGTCAGTAGCACAATAGTCCACCAGTCAATACCACTATAGTCAACCAGTCAATACCACTATAGTCAACCAGTCAATACCACTATAGTCCATCAGTCAGTACCGCAATAGTCCACTACAGTCAACCAGTCAATACCACTATAGTACACCAGCCAGTACCACTAAAGTCCACTATATTCCACTAGTCAGTAGCACAATAGTCCACCAGTCAATACCACTAAAGTCCACAGTCAATACCACTAAAGTCCACCAGTCAATACCACTAAAGTCCACCAGTCAATACCACTAAAGTCCACCAGTCAGTACCACTATAGTCCACTACAGTCAACCAGTCAATACCACTATAGTACACCAGCCAGTACCACTAAAGTCCACTATATTCCACTAGTCAGTAGCACAATAGTCCACCAGTCAATACCACTAAAGTCCACAGTCAATACCACTAAAGTCCACCAGTCAGTACCACTATAGTCCACCAGTCAATACCACTGTTGTCCACCAGTCAATACCACAATAGTCCATCAGCCAGTACCACTACAGTCCACCAGTCAGTACCATGATAGTCCACCAGTCCGTTCCCCCAGAGTCCACTATAGTCCACCAGTCAGTACCACTATAGTCCACCAGTCAGTACCACTATAGTCCACCAGTCAGTACCACTATAGTGCACCAGTCAGTACCACCATAGGCCACCAGTCAGCACCGCTATATTCCAATATAGTCCAACAGTCAGTACCACTATATTCCAATATAGTCCACCAGTCAGTACCACTATAGTCAACCAGTCAGTACCACTATAGTTCACCAGTCATTACCAATATAGTCCACCAGTCAGCACCACTATAGTCCACCAGTCAGTACCACTATAGTCCACTATAGTCCTCCAGTCAATACCACTATATTCCACCAGTCAATACCACTGTAGTCCACCAGTCAATACCACTACAGTCCACCAGTCAATACCACTACAGTCCACCAGTCAATACCACTATAGTCCACCAGTCAATACCACTATAGTCCACCAGTCAATACCACTGTTGTCCACCAGTCAATACCACTATAGTCCACCAGTCAATACCACTGTTGTCCACCAGTCAATACCACTATAGTCCGGTCAATACCACTATAGTCCACCAGTCAATACCACTGTTGTCCACCAGTCAATACCACTATAGTCCACCAGTCAATACCACTACAGTCCACCAGTCAATACCACTATAGTCCACCAGTCAATACCACTGTTGTCCACCAGTCAATACCACTATAGTCCAGTCAATACCACTATAGTCCACCAGTCAATACCACTGTTGTCCACCAGTCAATACCACTATAGTCCACCAGTCAATACCACTATAGTCCACCAGTCAATACCACTATAGTCCACCAGTCAATACCACTATAGTCCACCAATCAATACCAATATAGTCCACCAGTCAATACCACTATAGTCCACCAGTCAATACCACTACAGTCCACCAGTCAATACCACTATAGTCACCCAGCCAGTACCACTATAGTCCACTAGTCAATGCCACTATAGTCCACTAGTCAGTGCCACTATAGTCCATTATAGTCCATTATAGTCCAGAAAAGTCCACCAGTCAATACCACTATAGTCCACTATCGTCCAACAGTCAGTACCACTATAGTCCACCAGTCAATACCACTATAGTCCACCAGCCAGTACCACTATAGTCCACCAGTCAGCACCACTATAGTCCACCAGTCAGTACCACTATATTCCACTTTAGTCCGTGAGTCAGTACCACTATAGTCAACCAGTCAGTACCACTATAGTCCACCAGTCAGTACCACTATATTCCACTATAGTCCGTGAGTCAGTACCACTATAGTCCACCAGTCAGCACCACTATAGTCCACCAGTCAGCACCACTATAGTCCAACAGTCAGTTTAACTATAATCCACCAGTCAATACTACTGTATTCCATTTTAGTCCGCCAGTCAGTACATACTATAGTCCACCAGTACCACCAGTTATTCAATAAGCAAGTTTAAAAATATACTGCTCAAAAAAAAAGGCAACACTAAAATAACACATCCTAGATATGAATGAATTAAATATTCTTATTAAATACTTTTTTCTTTACATAGTTGAATGTGCTGACAACAAAATGACAACAAAATTATCAATGGAAATCAAATGTATCAACCCATGGAGGTCTGGATTTGGAGTCACACTCAAAATTAAAGTGGAAACCAAACTACAGGCTGATCCAACTTTGATGTCATGTCCTTAATTAAAACAAGTCCAAATGAGGCTCAGTCGTGTATGTGGCCTCCACGTGCCTGTATGACCTCCCTACAACGCCTGGGCATGCTCCTGATGAGGTGGCAGATGGTCTTCTGAGGGATCTCCTCCCAGACCTGGATTAAAGCATCCGCCAACTCCTGGACAGTCTGTGGATGTAGCGAGACATGATGTCCCAGATATGTTCAATTGGATTCAGATCTGGGGAACGGGCGGGCCAGTCCATAGCATCAATGCCTTCCTCTTGCAGGAACTGCTGACACACTCCAGCCACATGAGGTCTAGCATTGTCTTGCATTAGAAGGAACCCAGGGCCAACCGCACCAGCATATGGTCTCACAAGTTGTCTGAGGATCTCATCTCGGTACCTGATGGCAGTCAGGCTACCTCTGGCGAGCACATGGAGGGCTGTGCGGCCCCCCAAAGAAATGCTATCCCACACCATGACTGTCCCACCACCAAACCGGTCATGCTGGAGGATGTTTCAGGCAGCAGAACGTTCTCCACGGCGTCTCACATCTGTCACATGTGCTCAGTGTGAACCTGCTTTCATCTGTGAAGGGCACAGGGCGCCAGTGGCGAATTTGCCAATCTTGGTGTTCTCTGGCAAATGTCAAACGTCCTGCACGGTGTTGGGCTGTAAGCACAACCCCAACCTGTGGACGTTGGGCCCTCATACCACCCTCAAGGAATCTGTTTCTTACTGTTTGAGCAGACATGCACATTTGTGGCCTGCTTGGAGGTCATTTTGCAGGGCTCTGGCAGTGCTCCTCCTGCTCCTCCTTGCACAAAGGAGGAGGTAGCGGTCCTGCTGCTGGGTTGTTGCCCTCCTACGGCCTCCTCCACGTCTCCTGATGTACTGGCCTGTCTCCTGGTAGCGCCTCCATGCTCTGGACACTACACTGACAGAGACAGCAAACCTTCTTGCCACAGCTCGCATTGATGTACCATCCTGGATGAGCTGCATTACCTGAGCCACTTGTGTGGGTTGTAGACTCCGTCTCATGCTACCACCAGAGTGAAAGCACCGCCAGCATTCAAAAGTGACCAGAACATCAGCCAGGAAGCATAGGAACTGAGAAGTGGTCTGTGGTCACCACCTGCAGAACCACTCCTTTACTGGGGGTGTCTTGCTAATTGCCTATAATTTCCACCTGTTGTCTATTACATTTGCATAACAGCATGTGACATTTATTGTCAATCAGTGTTGCTTCCTAAGTGGACAGTTTGATTTCACAGAAGTGTGATTGACTTGGAGTTACATTGTATTGCTTAAGTGTTCCCTTTATTTTTTGAGGAGTGTATATACTTGTGTATTGATTTTAAAGAAAGGCATTGATGTTTATGGTTAGGTACATTGGTGCAATGAGAGTGCTTTTTTCACAAATGCTCTTGTTAAGTCATCACCCATTTGTCGAAGTAGGCTGTGATTCGATGAGAAATTAACAGGCACCAAATCGAGTAATTGCAAGGCAGGACACGCTAGATAAACTAGTAATATCATCAACCATGTGTAGTTAACTAGTGATTATGTTAGTAAGATTGATTATTTTTTATAAGATAAGTTTAATGCTAGCTAGCAAATTACCTCGGCTTCTTGCTGCCCTCACGTAACAGGCAGTCAGCCTGCCTCGTGGAGTGCAATGTAAGGCAGGTGGTTAGAGCGTTGGACTAGCTGCCCTCACGTAACAGGTAGTCAGCCTACCTCGTGGAGTGCAATGTAAGGCAGGTGGTTAGAGCGTTGGGCCAGTAACCAGAAGGTTGCAAAATGAATCCCCGAGCTGACAAGGTACAAATCTGTCGTTCTGCCCCTGGACAAGGCAGTTAACCCACTGTTCTTAGGCCGTCATTGAAAAGAAGAATGTGTTTTTCCCTGACTTGCCTAGTTAAATAAAGGAGTAAAAAATACATATATTTTTTTATATCGGTTTCCAAAAATACCGATTACCGATTTTTATGAAAACTTTAAATCGGCCCTAAATAATCGGAAATTAGGATTAATCGGTCGACCTCTAATCTCTACTCACTAGTCTGTCCTGAATACCACTGCTGTAGTGTCTCTACTCTCTAGTCTGTCCTGAATACCACTGCTGTAGTGTCTCTACTCTCTAGTCTGTCCTGAATACCACTGCTGTAGTGTCTCTACTCTCTAGTCTGTCCTGAATACCACTGCTGTAGTGTCTCTACTCTCTAGTCTGTCCTGAATACCACTGCTGTAGTGTCTCTACTCTCTAGTCTGTCCCACTCAGAGCCATCACACTGAATTATTAACTAGATCCCCTTGTTTACCACTTGGGATCAATCGCACAACAACTGTTATTATGATACTGTATCACCTCACACACACACACACACACACACACACACACACACACACACACACACACACACACACACACACACACACACACACACACACACACACACACACACACACACACACACACACACACACGCACAGTCTGTTTATTTACTTCCCACCACCACAATGCCCCCAGGCCCCAATGCCCTCTGGGTAATATGGGTGCTCTGGTTACTGGCAACAATGTTGGTGTTTATTATTTGTCACGGTTACTAGGCAACAACAAACCAACCGGATTGGTGTTGTATTTCGGTTAGTTCCATAATAAATTACAGCTCATTAATAATTAATTAGGGAACACTGGTTAATTTACAGCCGTGTGTAAACATCCCTTATCTTCCCAGTCCGATACAGTGTGTGTGTGTGTGTGTTTGTGTCCATGGGTGAGTGCATGCTTGTGTGTGTGTGTAAGAGAGAGACTGTCCATTTGAAATGTATTTATGTATTTATTCTGTATGCCTACATCTCACTTGTGCTGGTTTGGCCCTCAAGGAGACACTCTATTGTACTAAGAGCCCTTAAGGAGACACCCTACTGTACTAAGAGCCCTCAAGGAGACACTCTACTGCACTAAGGGCCCTCAAGGAGACACTCTAATGTACTAAGAGCCCTCAAGGAGACACCCTACTGTACTAAGAGCCCTCAAGGAGACACTCTACTGCACTAAGGGCCCTCAAGGAGATACTCTACTCTACTAAGCCCTCAAGGAGATACTCTACTGTACTAAGAGTAAGAGCCCTCAAAGAGACACTCTACTGTACTAAAATCCCTCAAGGAGATACTCTACTCTACTAAAAGCCCTCAAAGAGACACTCTACTGTACTAAAATCACTCAAGGAGATACTCTACTGTACTAAGAGTAAGAGCCCTCAAAGAGACACTCTACTGTACTAAAATCCCTCAAGGAGATACTCTACTCTACTAAAAGCCCTCAAAGAGATACTCTACTGTACTAAGAGCCCTCAAGGAGACACTCTACTGTACTAAAGGGTAAAGAGTCGACTCCGGGATACTGGCCTTCTAGGCAGAATTCCTCTGTCCGCTGTCTGTGTTCTTTTGCCCATCTTCATCTTTTATTTTTATTGGCCAGTCTGAGATATGGCTTTTTCTCTGCAACTCTGCCTGGAAGGCCAGCATCCGTAAGTCGCCTCGTCACTGTTGATGTTGAGACTGGTTTTTGCGGGTACTATTTAATGAAGCTGCCAGTTGAGGACTTGTGAGGCATCTGTTTCTCAAACTAGACACCAATGTATTTGTCCTCTTGCTCAGTTGTGCACCGGGGCCTCCCACTCTTCTTTCTATTCTGGTTAGAGCCAGTTTGTGCTGTTCTGTGAAGGGAGTAGTACACAACGTTGTACCAGGTCTTCAGTTTCTTGGAAATTTTGGAATGGAATAGCCTTCATTTCTCAGAACACGAATAGACTGATGAGTTTCAGAAGAAAGAGCTTTGTTTCTGGCCATTTTGAGCCTGTAATTGAACCCACAAATGCTGTTGCTCCAGATACTCAACTAGTCTAAAGAAGGCCAGTTTTATTGCTTCTTTAAAATCAGAACAACAGTTTTCAGCTGTTCTAACATAATTGCAAAAGGCTTTTCTAATGATCAATTAGCCTTTTAAAATTATAAACTTGGATTAGCTAACATAAGGTGCCACAGGAACGTATTAAAAACAAGGACATTTCTAAGTGACGCCAAACTTTTGAAACGGTGGTGTATGTAAATGTAATAGTTATTTTTAATACATTTGCAAACGTTTCTAAAAACCTGTTTTTGCTTTGTCATTATGGGGTATAGTGTGTAGATTGATGAGAAACAACAAACAATTTAACCGATTATAGAATAGGGCTGTAACGTAACAACATTACCAGAATCTCGTTCCATCACGGTATAAATCAATATGTTGCTGTACTGCATACATTTACCATACTCACCTTTCTATCTACCACATGATACAAACCAACATCACAATAGCCACTCCTACAACCGTATATCCAAAACATCATCCCCAGCTATACAGACTGCCCCCCCAACACACCATATCTCCTCAGACATCTCTACACATTTTATAATTTTATAGAACTCAACCTCAACCCTGAGGAGCGGAGAGACCATCCCATTAAACAATAGCAAAGGGTCTGTTATCCCCCCACCTTTGACCCTGTTCCTCCTTGTTAGCCAAATAGCTAACTTTGACTGAGTAAACAGAAAATTCAACAAAGCACATTTGGCATTCTCCTTACTCGAATACCTGTATCCCATTATAAACATCCCAACAGCAAAACCCACCACCAACCTCTCACACAGACATTCCAACAGAGACATTGAAGTCGTTAACCTGGCGCACACAGAAAACACATGAATCACAGTTTCTTTCATTTTACAGAAAAGACACCCCTGCCCGATTCCCGGTTCAATCCGTGCCAACCAGCTGTTAGTGGCCAGGGCTCCATGAAGAACCCTGCACTGGGGTTTCCCTGACCTCTTTGGTACTGGGGGTTTGTAGAGCCCCCTCCACCTAAAACCCATCATATTCTCCGCCCCACATACCCCCTGCCACTGATGTGCCTTCACTCCTGTTTAGGCTCCTAATGTTCCTAACCTTAACGCAGAGGTTGTAGAGGGCTTTACCTCCCACGTCCTCAAACTCACCCAGGCTCGGAGTGTTAAAATCTAACAAGTCTTCCAGACGCCTTGCCAGTCTCCAGTCTCTGCCGTCACCTGCAGTGGCAGAAACATTGGTGGCCCCTCTGCCTTCGGCCGCTCAAACAACCCCCTTACCGGCTCAGACAGTGCCTCCTGGACCTCTACCAGGAATCTCTCCAGCAGCCTAAGAGACGTTATTCCTGTTTGTTGTGCCAAGACTTCCAGGGTTTTCCACCCCTCCTCTCCCAGCAGTCTCAGGTCACCCAGTCTTTGTAAACCCCCTGCCATCAGTTGCCTCTGCAGGGTGGCCGACTGAACCGATCTCAAAGGGATGGCTGGGTTGTGCAAGATAGGCTCCTCCCACACCCACAGCCCAGGCTCCACACCCCCTTCTCGTATGGACCTTAGCATTGCTGAGTAAAAATCTGAGAGACCTGCTGTACTCAGCCTCTCCAGCTTCATGAGGAACAGCTGCCTGTCCAACCCTAATCTGACAGTGCTCCTCAACAGTGCGCATGCTGGCTCCCTCCAGCCAACATCAGCATGGTACAGCAGTCTCTGCACCGACTTTAGCCTGAAAGCAGCCATCCTGCTCTCCAGTTCCACCAGGCCCTGTCCTCCTTCGTGAACGGTCATGTACAACACTGCTGCCTACAGCCAGTGATGGACCGACCAGAAGAAGTCCACCAGCTTGCGTTGCAGGTCAGACCGGTGGGGGGATTGAGGACAGCCAGTTTATGCCACATCAAAGATGCCACCATGTTGTTAATTACCAGCACCCTCCCTCTATATGACATTTGGGACAGGAGGCACCTCCAGCTGGCCAGTTTTGACACCACTGCCTGTGACAGCCCCTCCCAGTTCTTCCTTACCCACTTCTCCGAGCCCAGGTACACCCCCAACACTTTAAGCCCTTCACAACCCCACTGCAAACCCCCTGGAAGCAGAGGAGGAGCCCTATCCCCCCATGCCCCACATCACAGAGCTTTGCTCTTGCCCGAGTTTGCCTTAGCTGATGAAGCTCCCTCGTATACCTTCAGACTGGTCTCTAGTGCCTGCATATCCTTATCATCCCTGACCATCACAGAAACATCATCTGCATATGCTGACACTGCTATGCCTGTCACCACATCCATTCCTGTCCAGCAGTCTCCTGCCTATCAGTCCTAAAAAAAGGCTCAATGACTAGTGTGTATAACTGCCCCGATAGAGGGCATCCTTGTCTAATGCCCCGTCTCACCCAGACTGACCTACTGAGCCCCCTTCCCACGTTGATCATATATGACGCCCCAGCATACAACAGCTTCACACAGGTCAAAAACTCTTCCCAAACCCAAACATCACATTCAACAGATACTCATGTTCACCTCTATCAAAAGCCTTCTCTTGATTTAAAGAGACCAGTCCAAAGTTCACATTAGATCCTCTCGACAAGTCCAACATGTCCCAATTTAAGAACAAGTTGTCCGTGATTGAGCATACCGGTAGACAATATGTTTGGTCCTTATGTACTATCGAGTCCAAATGGGACTTCAGTCTGTTAGAGTGGACTTTGACAAATATCTTGTAGTCCGCACAGAGTAATGCCACAAGCCTCCAGTTCTTAAGTTCACACAAGTCCCCTTTTTTGGGCAGGAGAGTCAGAGCCGCCCGACGGCAGATCATCGGCAACTCTCCTACCCCGACACAGTCACGCAACACTTAAAAGAAGTCCTTTCCAATTATTCCCCAGAAGTTTTTATAAAACTCCACTGGGAGTCCATCGACCCCCAGTGCACGACCGGGGGACATCTGGGTAACGGACATGGGACAACAGAGGAATGTCCATTTCAGCCCTCTGTGCCAGAGAGAGCTTAGGGAGTCCTGCGAACAAGACTTGAGCACACATAGGATCACACACTTCTGCCCTATACAATTCAGTATTAAACTCCACAGTCCGCTCCCGCGTCTCACCCACCACAGTGGTCACCCGCCCATCAGACAGCTGTAGACAATGCATACCATTGGCTTCACCATTCTGTCTTTCCAAAACAAAGAAGAAGGAGCTGGGAGCATCCATCCCCTTGAGCATGGAGAACCTGGCTCTTACAAGTGCTCCATTTGCTTTATCCTGGAAAAAACTGCCCAGGTCCCTACGTAATTTGGCTAAATTAGCCTGGAGATCTACATTGCCTTGCCCCACCATCTCTACCTCTATCTCAGTAATATAATGCTCTAGTTCACCCAATACTCTCCTAGCCTCTGAGGATGAGAGAGCTGTGTACTGTTGACAGAAAAGTAGAATTTGGACTTTCCCCACATCCCACCATTGACTCAGAGACTCATACTCCTCTCTTCGCTGTGGCATCTTGTAAGAGCTTTACATTGAACTTCCAAAAAGATGCCTGCAGGGGCCCTGGTGAAATACACAGCCGAGCCATGGTTATGTGATGATCCGAAAAACCCACCGGGAGAATTGTAGAGCCCAGCAGCCTATTGCTCCGACTCCGAAACCGATCAAGTCGGACACTCACCCTAGCCCCCAAAACCTTCACCCATGTATACTGTCTTGTGTATGGATGTTTAGTTCTCCAAACATCCACTAGGTCGAACTGATTAATGATGTCCCTTAACACTTCCACTGACACTGAATGAGGCTCTTCCCCATTTCTGTATTTTGTTAAATCCATTGTACAGTTCCAGTCCCCTCCGGCCACCAGCGTCTCCTCAGGCGCTACCTGTGAGAGTTCCGACCTAAGGCTCCCAAATAGAACCCCTCTTTCTCTCCCTGTGTTAGGCGCATACACATTTATAAAGACAAAACCCATGTTGTTAATTTCTGCTTTAACTACAAGCAGCCTACCTTGACACACCTCCTTTGAGGAGCAATGTTTTACAGACAGCCCGGTGCAAAAAGGACTGTCACCCCTGCACTAAGATTTGTCCCATGGCTCAACACACTTGCCCCTTTCCACCAGAGCTCCAAATCGACTAAATTCAACACATCACTTTGCGTCTCCTGCAGAAACAACACATGTACTTTTTTTTGTTTTACATATTCACCCAACACACTCCTCTTTCCCGCATCTATGGCGCCATTTATATTAGGCGAGCCTACCCGAAGAGTCTCCATAAAAAGTGGGAGAAAAGCCTGCAGAGAAAGAGACCAATAACAAAAACTAGCTCAAAAAGCCACAGTGTCAGAAAGAAAATATAAATCTAAACAGTGTCTGAAGGTAAACCTTTATGCACTGTTGTGATCCACTTCCTCAACCTAAACCGTTTCCTGGGTGAGAGGACACCATGCCCCTCATTTTTCATAGCATGGTGTACTGATCTTGCAAACTTTCTAGGATCAGAGAAAAAAGCCTCAAGTTTAACTTTTTTCCCCTTGGTCTCATTCAGGAACCTTGTCAGTTCCGTCACCGTGTACTTTGACCCCTCTGCTTGACTGGCTGTCCGCTCCAGGCCCATTGAAGAGGAGTCTGAAAAACTCCTCATCCTCTTCCTCACACTCACTTTCCTCCTCATCTGTATCTCCCATCCTGACCAGCTGCCCTTTCTCTCTGGTCAGGGCATCACCCACAGCAACAGCCAATGTTTCCATGGTGCCTTTGACCACACCCTTTTTCCTTTTCCGCTTGACACCCTCCTCCTTCCCCCCAAATCTCTTATACTTCCCCACTATACTCTCCTCATCCACTAGAATAACCTGACTAGACCCAGCCTCATCTACACCACCCTCCATAGCTTGTCTAGACCCAGCCTCATCTACACCACCCTCCATAGCTTGACTAGGCCCAGTCTCATCTACCCCACCATTTCTAGCCTGACTAGACCCAGCTTCCACTACCCCACCATCTCTAGCCTGACTAGACCCAGCCTCAGCTACCCCACCATCTCTAGCCTGACTAGACCCAGCCTCAGCTACACCACCATTCATAGCCTGACTAGACACAGCCTCCACTACACCACCATTCATAGCCTGACTAGAACCAGCCTCAGCTATCCCACCATTCATAGCCTGACTAGACCCAGCCTCCACTATCCCACCATCTCTAGCCTGACTAGACCCAGCCTCATCTACACTACCATCCCTGGCATGACTAGGCCCAGCTTCTGCTGTCTGCATCTCCTTACCACCTGCACTTTGATCTCGATTTCTCCCGCTGGCGCTCACTTTAAAATTAATATTTAGCTGTTGCTCATTGTTAATCAGAAACATAAACACTTGCCTCCGGAACGAAACAACATGCTTAACGGCATCTGCCTGAAAGCCTGCTGAAAGTACATGAAAACCGCTAGCAAACTTACCAAAACGACTCAGCTTCTTCCTGATTTGTTCATCCGTAATAAACTGAGGCAAATTTGAAACTACCACTTTTGTCGAAGGGGTAGAGAGAGGTGAAATTGACACCAACACACCCCCTGCAAATATTCCACTAGCAATTAGCCCACGAATCAAATTCGCTCTTTTCATGAACACAACCACAGCTTTGTTCATTCTAGAAGCAGAATATATAAAGTCAGCTCCTACCTGTTCACCGACCGCGAGCAGAACATCCTCCACCTTAACTCCGTCCTCAGGAACACACCTGAATCCATGCTGTATCGACAGCGTCTCCACCGCGCTAGGCTGAGAAGCCATCGCGCACACCACACCTTCCAAACACCAGGAAAGTTACTCTGTCCTCTTCCACCCTAACTTTGAATAAACTGTGGATACCGCTAAAACAAATATTGCATTAACCCTCCACCATAGAAAATAGCACGTAATGAAAATAATCAAGAAAGTTAGCTAGGATTAGAGCCCTCCAAACCAAACACTCAATCTCAACAAAAAAAATCCCAGCATGCAATGCAAGAGAGAGAGAGAGAGAGAGAGAGAGATAAACGTTGTCTTTCTTTAATGTAACATTCTAATTTCAATAAAACCTCACGCCCCTTAAAATAAAACATCAAAATATATCCGGTACTGCATGTATCACACTCACCTTGACCTCACCTTGACCTCTACCCCACGATACAAAACACCACACATCACAAAAGCAAAAACCTCACCACTTCTACAACCATATTGGTGTGTGTGTGTCTTAGTGGTGTGTAAATTATTTTATAACTGCCGGGTTAAAAAATGACCCTAAAACATACTTTGTACCCTGGTGGTGTACAACTTTCATATGAACAAAGGAGATGTTTCACTTTTTCTAATATTGGAGTCACTATAGGAAAAGTAATCCCATTTCAAGTCGAAAAACCCCCATTTAGGGGTGTTCTCTGCTGTTAAACATAGTGGCGGGTCATATTTTAATCCCATTTCAAGTAAAAAAAAAACATTTAGGGGGTGTTCTCTGCTGTTAAACATAGTGGCGGGTCATTCTTGACCCTTACGATAACACAAGGGTTACATAAATAAAACATCTCATCCACCTAAACACAACACACCACAGTGACAAAGTGAAAACAGGCTACACAGGCTGCCACCAGTCACTTAGTGGGTCACAAGCCCAATAACAAACTGGCTCCTCTACCACCCAGTCTGTTATCTCTAATGGACAGGCCTGGTGGGGATGGTGTGTGTGTGTGTGTGTGTGTGTGTGTGTGTGTGTGTGTGTGTGTGTGTGTGTGTGTGTGTGTGTGTGTGTGTGTGTGTGTGTGTGTGTGTGTGTGTGTGTGTGTGTGTGTGTGTGTGTGTGTGTGTGTGTGTGTGTGTGTGTGTGTGTGTGTGTGTGTGTGTGTAATGACACTGACATCCCGCATCCTCCATCTGCTTTTACAACCTATTAATTAGAGCAGCACTATCACTGGCCTGCATCCTTCCATCTCATCTCTCTCTCTCTCTCTCTCTCTCTCTCTCTCTCTCTCTCTCTCTCTCTCTCTCTCTCTCTCTCTCTCTCTCTCTCTCTCTCTCTCTCTGTCTCTCTCTCTCTCTCTCTCTCTCTCTCTCTCTCTCTCTCTCTCTCTCTCTCTCTCTCTCTCAATTCAATTCAATTCAATTCAATTCAATTCAATTCAATTCAAGGGCTTTATTGGCATGGGAAACATGTGTTAACATTGCCAAAGCAAGTGAGGTAGATAATATATCAAGTGAAATAAACAATAAAAATGAACAGTAAACATTACACATACAGAAGTTTCAAAACAATAAAGACGTTACAAATGTCATATATATATATATATATATATATATATATAAATGTACAAATGGTTAAAGGACACAAGATAAAATAAATACGCATAAATATGGGTTGTATTTACAATGGTGTGTGTTCTTCACTGGTTGCCCTTTTCTCGTGGCAACAGGTCACAAATCTTGCTGCTGTGATGGTACACTGTGGAATTTCACCCAGTAGATATGGGAGTTTTTCAAAATTGGATTTGTTTTTGAATTCTTTGTGGATCTGTGTAATCTGAGGGGAATATGTCTCTCTAATATGGTCATACATTGGGCAGGAGGTTAGGAAGTGCAGCTCAGTTTCCACCTCATGTTGTGGGCAGTGAGCACATAGCCTGTCTTCTCTTGAGAGCCATGTCTGCCTACGGCGGCCTTTCTCAATGGCAAGGCTATGCTCACGGAGTCTGTACGTAGTCAAAGCTTTCCTTAATTTTGGGTCAGTCACAGTGGTTATGTATTCTGCCACTGTGTACTCTCTGTGTAGGGCCAAATAGCATTCTAGTTTGCTCTGTTTTTTGTTCATTCTTTCCAATGTGTCAAGTAATTATCTTTTTGTTTTCTCATTATTTGGTTGGGTCTAATTGTGCTGCTGTCCTGGGGCTCTGTGGGGTGTGTTTGTGAACAGAGCCCCAGGACCAGCTGGCTTAGGGGACTCTTCTCCAGGTTCATCTCTCTGTAGGTGATGGCTTTGTTATGGAAGGTTTGTGAATCGCTTCCTTTTAGGTGGTTGTAGAATTTAACGGCTCTTTTCTGTATTTTGATCATTAGTGGGTATCAGCCTAATTCTGCTCTGCATGCATTATTTGGTGTTCTACGTTGTACCCAGAGGATATTTTTGCAGAATTCTGCGTGCAGAGTCTCAATTTGGTGTTTGTCCTATTTTGTGAAGTCTTAGTTGGTGAGCGGACCCCAGGCCTCACAACCATAAAGGGCAATGGGCTCTATGACTGATTCAAGTATTTTTAGCCAAATCCTGATTGGTATGTTGAATTTTCTGTTGCTTTTGATGGCATAGAATGCCCTTCTTGCCTTGTCTCTCAGATCGTTCACAGCTTTGTGGAAGTTACCTGTGGCGCTGAAGTTTAGGCAATGGTGTCCAGATTGAATTTGTATTTGTGGTCCTGGCGACAGGACCTTTTTTGGGACACCATTATTTTGGTCTTACTAAGATTTACTGTCAGGGCCCAGGTCTGACAGAATCTGTGCATAAGATCTAGGTGCTGCTGTAGGCCCTCCTTGGTTGGGAACAGATCTAGGTGCTGCTGTAGACCCTCCTTGGTTGGGAACAGATCTAGGTGCTGCTGTAGGCCCTCCTTGGTTGGGAACAGATCTAGGTGCTGCTGTAGGCCCTCCTTGGTTGGGAACAGATCTAGGTGCTGCTGTAGGCCCTCCTTGGTTGGGAACAGATCTAGGTGCTGCTGTAGACCCTCCTTGGTTGGGAACAGATCTAGGTGCTGCTGTAGACCCTCCTTGGTTGGGAACAGATCTAGGTGCTGCTGTAGGCCCTCCTTGGTTGGGAACAGATCTAGGTGCTGCTGTAGGCCCTCCTTGGTTGGGAACAGATCTAGGTCCTGCTGTAGGCCCTCCTTGGTTGGGAACAGATCTAGGTGCTGGTGTAGGCCCTCCTTGGTTGGTGACAGAAGCACCAGATCATCAAAAGTAGACATTTGACTTCGGATTCTAGTAGGGTGAGGCCGGGTGCTGCAGACTTTTCTAGTGCCTGCGCCAATTCGTTGACATATACAGTATTTTGAAGAGGATGGGGCTTAATCTGCATCCTTGTCTCACCCTACGGCCCTATGGGAAGAAATGTGTGTGTTATTTGCCAATTTTAACCATGGATTTTATAATGTCATATGTTTTACCCCCAACACCACTTTCCATCAGTTTGTATAGTAGATCCTCATGCGTCGAAGGCTTTTTTGAAATCAACAAAGCATGAGAAGACTTTGCCTTTGTTTTGGTTTGTCTGGTTGTCAATTAGGGTGTGCAGGGTGAATACATGGTCTGTTGTACGGTAATTTGGTAAAAAGCCTATTTGACATTTGCTCAGTACATTGTTTTCATTGAGGAAATGTACGAGTCTGCTGTTGATAATGATAATGCAGAGGATTTTCCCAAGGTTACTGTTGACGCATATCCCATGGTAGTTATTGCGGTCAAATTTGTCTCCACTTTTGTGGATTGGGGTGATCAGTCCTTGGTTACAAATATTGGGGAAGATGCCAGAGCTAAGAGTGATATTAGCCAATTAGCCAATTGGAATTTGTTGTCTGTATATTTGATCATTTCATTGAGGATACCATCAACACCACAGGCCTTTTTGGTTTGGAGGGTTTTTATTTTGTCCTGTAACTCATTCAATGTAATTGGAGAATCCAGTGGGTTCTGGTAGTCTTTAAAATTTGATTCTAATATCTGTATTTGATCATGTATATGTTTTTGCTCTTTATTCGTTGTTAGAGACAAAAAGATTGGAGAAGTGGTTTACCCATACATCTGTCACGCCTTGGTCATTGTATCTTGTGTTTTTGTTATATGTTTGGGTAGGCCAGGGTGTGACATGGGTTTATATGTTGTATTTCGTATTGGGGTTTGTATTAATTAGGAGTGTGTATTAGTAGGGGTGTGTCTAGTTAGGCTTGGCTGCCTGAGGCGATTCCTAATTGGAGTCAGCTGATTCTCGTTGTCTCGGATTGGGAACCGTATTTAGGCAGCCTGAGTGCGCGTTGTATTTCGTGGGCGATTGTACCTGTCTTAGTGTTAGTCACCAGATAGGCTGTATTAGTTTCATTCGTTTGTTGTTTTCTTCTTCGTTATTTCATGTACTGTATTAGCTTCATTAAAAGTCATGAGTAACCTACACGCTGCATTTCGGTCTGACTTTCTACAAACAACAGACGAAGATCATTACAGAATCGCCCACCACGATTCACAGACCGAGCAGCGTGTGAACTGGCAGGAGCTAAAGGAGGACGATATGGACGGCAGAAGCAGGGATTATACGACGTGGGAAGAAATCGACAGGTGGGCGTCCGATCCAGTGCGAGTGCAGGAGCCCGCCTGGGATTCCCTACAGCAATGCGAAGAGGGCTATACACGGATGGAATCGAAAAGGAGAGCACGGCTATACAGAGCGAAACCGTAGGTAACGGGGGAAAGCGCAGAGAGAGAGTGGCAGAGTCAGGAGTCAGACCTGAGCCTACTCTCCCTGTTAATTGTGAGGAGCAGCAATATGAGGACTTCTGGTCTTGGGAGATGATATTAGATGGAAAAGGACCCTGGGTGCAGCCGGGAGAATATCGCCATCCCAAGGAGGAAATAGAAGTAGCTAAAGCGGAGAGGCGTGAGTATGAGGAGGCAGCACTGCGACGCGGTTGGAAACCGGAAAGTCACCCCCAAAAATTTATTGGGGGGGGCTAAAAGGGAGAATAGTTATGCCAGGTAGGAAACCTGTGCATACTCCCTGTGCTCACCGTTGGGCTAGAGAGACCGGGCAGGCACCGTGTTATGCTATGGAGCGCACAGTGTTTCCAGTGCGGGTGCAGAGCCAGCTGCGACTTATACCAGCCCTTCCTATTGGCCGGGCTAGAGTGGGCATCGAGCCAGGTGAGCTTGGGCAGGCTCCGTGCTCTAGAGCTCCAGTGCGCCTGCACGGTCCGGTCTATCCAGAGCCACCTCTACACACCAGTCCTCCGGTAGCAGCTCCCCGCACCAGGCTTCCTGTGCGTGTCCTCGCGCCAGTACCACCAGTTCCAGCACCACGCACCAGGCCTCCAGTGCGCCTCGCCTGTTTAGCGCAGCCAGAGCTTTTCTCCTCTCCTGCGCTGCCGGAGTCTCCTGTCTGTCCAGCGCCACCAGTGCTCGCAGTCGGCCCAGCGCGTCCAGTGCGCATCGCCTGTTCAGCACAGCCAGTGCTTTTCTCCCCTCCTGCGCTGCCGGAATCTCCCGCTTGTTTAGCGCAACCAGAGCTGTTCTCCTCTCCTGCGCTGCCGGAGTCTCCTGTCTGTCCAGCGCCACCAGTGCTCCCAGTCGGCCCAGCGCGTCCAGTGCGCCTCGCCTGTTTAGCGCAACCAGAGCTGTTCTCCTCTCCTGCGCTGCCGGAGTCTCCTGTCTGTCCAGCGCCACCAGTGCTCCCAGTCGGCCCAGCGCGTCCAGTGCGCCTCGCCTGTTTAGCGCAACCAGAGCTGTTCTCCTATCCTGCGCTGCCGGAGTCTTCTGTCTGCCCAGCGCCGCCAATCGGCCCAGCGTCACCAGTCTGCCAGGATCCGCCAGAAGTGCCAGTCTGCCAAGATCTTCTAGATCGGCCAGACAACCTGAATCATTCAGGTCCACCAGCCAGCCTGGATTTACCGGAGCCTACTACCTGCCTGAGCTTCCTCTCAGTACTGAGCTTCCTCTCAGTACTAGGCTCCCTCTCTGTACTGGGCTCCCTCTCTGTACCGGGCTCCCTCTCAGTACCGAGCTTCCCCTCAGTACCGGGCTTCCCCTCAGTACCGGGCTTCCCCTCAGTACCGGGCTTCCCCTCAGTACCGGGCTTCCCCTCAGTACCGGGCTGCTTCGGTCCCGGGCTGCCCCTCTGTCCCGGGCTGCCCCTCTGTCCTGGGCTGCCCCGCTGTCCCGAGTTGCCCCTCTATCCTGAGTTGCCCCTCTATCCTGAGTTGCCCCTCTGTCCTGAGTTGCCCCTCTGTCCCGAGTTGCCCCTCTGTCCCGAGTTGCCCCTCTGTCCCGAGTTGCCCCTCTGTCCCGAGTTGCCCCTCTGTCCCGAGTTGCCCCTCTGTCCCGAGCTGCCCCTCTGTCCCGAGCTGCCCCTCGGTCCCGAGCTGCCCCTCAGTTATGTGGGGATCAGGGTGAGGACTATTAGGCCATGGTCGGCGGAGAAGGTGGATTATCCTAGGACGCGAAGGGGAGGAACTAGGACATTTATGGAGTGGGGTCCACGTCCCGAGCCAGAACCGCCACCATGGACAGACGCCCACCCGGACCCTCCCTATGCTCTTGAGGTGCGTCCCGGAGTCCGCACCTTAGGGGGGGGGTTCTGTCACCCCTTGGTCATTGTATCTTGTGTTTTTGTTATATCTTTGGGTAGGCCAGGGTGTGACATGGGTTTATATGTTGTATTTCGTATTGGGGTTTGTATTAATTAGGAGTGTGTATTAGTAGGGGTGTGTCTAGTTAGGCTTGGCTGCCTGAGGCGATTCCTAATTGGAGTCAGCTGATTCTCGTTGTCTCGGATTGGGAACCGTATTTAGGCAGCCTGAGTGCGCGTTGTATTTCGTGGGCGATTGTACCTGTCTTAGTGTTAGTCACCAGATAGGCTGTATTAGTTTCATTCGTTTGTTGTTTTCTTCTTCGTTATTTCATGTACTGTATTAGCTTAATTAAAAGTCATGAGTAACCTACACGCTGCATTTCGGTCTGACTTTCTACAAACAACAGACGAAGATCTTTACAACATCTCCATTTTGGATAGATAATAATATAATAATAATAATAATAATAATAATAATAATAATAATAATAATAATAAATAATAATAGATAATTATTTGTGTTGTTTGTTTAGTGTTTTCCAATTTTCCCAGAAGTGGTTAGAGTCTATGGATTCTTAGATTGAGCTGATTTCTGAAGTGCTGTTCCTTCTTTTTCCGTAGTGTATTTCTGTATTGTTTTAGTGATTCACCATAGTGAAGGCGTAGACTCAGATTTTCTGGGTCTCTATGTTTTTGGTTGGACAGGTTTCTCAATTTCTTTCTTAGATTTTGGCATTATTCATCAAACCATCTGTCATTGTTGTTCATTTTCTTCGGTTTTCTATTTGAGATTTTTTAGATTTGATAGGGAAGCTGAGAGGTCAAATTTACTGTAAGATTTTCTACTGCCAAGTTTACACCTTCACTATTACATTGGAACATTTTACCCAGGAAATTGTCTAAAAGGGGTTGAATTTGTTGTTGCATAATTGTTTTTTGGTAGGTTTCTAAACTGCATTCCTTCCATCTATAGCATTTCTTAATGTTACTCAGTTCCTTTGCTTTGATGCCTCATGATTGTGTATTGCTCTGTTTAAGTATACTGTGATTTTGCTGTGGTCTGATAGGGGTGTTAGTGGACTGACTGTGAACACTTTGAGAGACTCTGGGTTGAGGTCAGTGATAAAGTAGTCTACAGTACTACTGCCAGGAGATGAGCTATAGGTGTAGCTACCATAGGAGTCTCCTCGAAGCCTACCATTGACTATGCACATGCCCAGTGTGCGACAGAGCTGCAGGAGTTGTGACCCTTTTTTGTTGGTTATGTTGTCATAGTTGTGCCTAGGGAAGCATATGTGGGAGGGGATGCTGTCACCTGTGCTGAGGGTGTCAGGTTCTTGTCCGGTTCTGGGGTTTAGGTCGCCACAGACTAGTACATGTCCCTGGGCCTGGAAATGATTGATTTCCCCCTCCAGGATGGAGAAGCTGTCTTCATTATTAAAGTATGGGTATTCTAGTGGGGGGGATATAGGTAGGACACAGGAGGACTTTTTTCTCTGTGAAGATAATTTCCTTTTGAATTTCTAGCCAAATGTAAAATGTTCCTGCTTTGATTCATTTAATGGAGTGGGTTAGATCTGCTCTGTACCAAATTAGCATACCCCCTGAGTCCCTTCCCCGTTTCACACCTGGTAGTTTGGTGGATGGGACTACCAGCTCTCTATAACCTAGAGGGCAACCATTGGGTCCGTCTCCTCTATACCAGGTTTCTTGCAGGATGACAATGTCTCTATTACCGATTTCTTTGGTGAGTTCTGGGTTCCTGCTCTTTAGGCCAAATGCAGATGACCTCAGGCCTTGGATATTCTCTCTCTCTCTCTCTCTCTCTCTCTCTCTCTCTCTCTCTCTCTGTCTCTCTCTTTCTCCCCTCCCCCCTATCCCCTCTCTCTGTCTGTCAGTCTCTCTCTCCCATTCTCTGTCTCTCTCTCCCATTCTCTGTCTCTCTCTCTCTCTCTCTCCCATTCTCTGTCTCTCTCTGTCTCCCCTCCCCCTATCCTCTCTCTCTCTCTTTCTCCTTTTCTTTCTCTCTCCCTCTCTCTCTGTCTCTCTCTTTCTCCCCTGCACCCTATCCTCTCTCTCTCTTTCTCCACTCCCACTACCCTCTCTCTCTCTCTCTCTCTCTCTCTCTCTCTCTCTCTCTCTCTCTCTCTCTCTCCCACTCCCACTTATCCTCTCTCTCTCTCTGTCTCTCTCTTTCTCCCCTCCCCCCTATCCCCTCTCTCTGTCTGTCAGTCTCTCTCTCCCATTCTCTGTCTCTCTCTCCCATTCTCTGTCTCTCTCTCTCTCTCTCTCTCTCCCATTCTCTGTCTCTCTCTGTCTCCCTTCCCCCTATCCTCTCTCTCTCTCTTTCTCCTTTTCTTTCTCTCTCCCTCTCTCTCTGTCTCTCTCTTTCTCCCCTGCACCCTATCCTCTCTCTCTCTCC
>NC_060186.1:77249133-77279133 GCF_021184085.1 Oncorhynchus gorbuscha | reverse complement strand
TGAAGAGAGGGAGAGATGGGGATAAAGAGAGAGAGGAAGATGGATAAAGAGAGAGAGAAATTGGGATAAAGAGAGAGGGAGAGGGAGAGATGGGGATAAACAGAGAGAGGGATAAAGAGAGAGAGGAAGATGGATAAAGAGAGAGAGAGATGGATAAAGAGAGAGAGAGAAATTGGGGTAAAGAGAGAGAGAGAGATTGGGATAAAGAGAGAGAGAGAGTGGGATAAAGAGAGAGAGAAAGATAAAAGAGAGAGAGAGAAATGGGATAAAGAGAGAGAGATGGGGATAAAGAGAGAGGGGATAAGAGAGAGAGGAAGGGATAAAGAGAGAGAGAGAAAGATGGATAAAGAGAGAGAGAGAGGGGGATAAAGAGAGAGAGAAAGATGGATAAAGAGAGAGAGAGATATGGGGATAAAGAGGGAGAGAGAGATGGGGATAAAGAGAGAGAGAGAGGGGATAAAGAGAGAGAGAAAGATGGATAAAGATGGATAAAGAGATGGGATAAAGAGAGAGAGAGAGGGGGATAAAGAGAGAGAGAGATGGATAAAGAGAGAGAGAAAGATGGATAAAAAGATGGATAAGAGAGAGAGAGAGAGAGATGGGGATAAAGAGAGAGAGAGAGAAGATGGATAAAAAGATGGATAAAGAGAGGGGATAAAGAGACAGAGAGAGAGGGATGGAGAAAGAGATGGAGAGAAGAGAGAGAGAGACAGAGAAGACAGACAGACAGACAGACAGGACAGACAGACAGACAGACAGACAGACAGACAGACAGACAGACAGACAGACAGACAGACAGACAGACAGACAGACAGACAGACAGACAGACAGACAGACAGACAGACAGACAGACAGACAGACAGACAGACAGACAGACAGACAGACAGACAGACAGACAGACAGACAGACAGACAGACAGAAAGAGAAAGAGAAAGAGAGAGAGATGGGGATAATAGAGTGAGACAGACAGACAGACAGACAGACAGACAGACAGACAGACAGACAGACAGACAGACAGACAGACAGACAGACAGACAGACAGACAGACAGACAGACAGAGAAAGAGAGAGAGATGGGGATAATAGAGTGAGAGAGACAGACAGACAGACAGACAGACAGACAGACAGACAGACAGACAGACAGACAGACAGACAGACAGACAGACAGACAGACAGACAGACAGACAGACAGACAAAGAGAAAGAGAAAGAGAAAGAAAGATGGGGATAAAGAGAGAGAGAGGAGAGAGAAATAGATAGAGGAAGAGAGAGAGATGGGTATAAAGAGATGGTGTTTTTGGCTGTTTTTTCTCCAAGATGGCATATCATTGCAGACATGTTTTGTTCGTCCTCTCGTGTACTTTTGTATTTTTTAGTCTTTTTTGTGTATATTTCAATTTTATTTTCAATCTCCTCTCCATTTTAGTTCAATTATACCTTTCCGTAACCTGTCTCACCCAATGTGATGCGGAACTGCTATTATTTTTAATTTTTAAACATTATAGCAAGAACCACCATCAGAAGCTAACCAGCTAATTAGCTACAAGCTATTTAGCCACTGCTAGCGGCCTTTACTTTCTGCACAGGTACCAGCCCTTTTTTTAGCTTGGATAATACTCGCCAGCCTATCAGTAACGGAATGTCTCTTCACTACAATGCCGGATTCCTGCTGAAATCCCTGGACCATTCTCCTGATCTTCACAGCTTGCTAGCGACCCACCGAGTTACCCAGTACCGAAGTTATCCCTGAGGCCCACCTCCCGGCCTACTCAGTTGTTCACCCGGACTCCACCCAAACACGGCTAGAACACACTACTCCACCCGATCCTTGGCACCGGATCACCGCCTCTACCGAGTGGCTATAGTGGCAACACCTCTGCCCCAAAGCTAGCACCGGTTAGCCGTGAGCCAGGCACATCTCCCGGATAGAAAACTAAATTACTACAACTACAATACCTCTTTCGCCATCTGGCTTGGATCCTTCGTCGACACGGCATCCCACCGCACCACCACGACAGGTCTGCCGATGAATACTCCATCCACAGACGCTTCTACTAGCCCCGGGCTACTAACTTTAAACGCTGCGTCACCCGGGTGATAGCGTGGTAGCGACTACTCCGCGGCTTCCCTGTTCCATCTATTGCTGCCCCCTGGACCCTACGATCACTTGGCTACATAGCTGATGCCCGCCGGACTGTCCATTAATCACGGTACTCCATTCTGTTTTTTTTTTATCTGTCGGCCCCAGCTGCGAACTCAGGCTCTGTGTGTAGTTAACCAACCCTCTCTGCCTAGTCATCGCCATTTTACCTGTTGTTGTTTTAGCTGATTAGCTGTTGTTGTCTCACCCGTTGTTGTCTTAGCTAGCTCTCCAAATCAACACCTGTGATTACTTTCTGCCTCGCTGTATGTCTCTCTCATATGACAATATACCTTGCATACTGTTGTTTAGGTTAGTTATTGTTGTTAGTTATTGTTATTGTTGTTAGTTTACAATGGAGCCCCTAGTTCCACTCTTCATACCTCTGATACCTCCTTTGTCCCACCTCCCACGCATGCGGTGACCTCAAGCATTATAACCAGCTTTTCCAGAGATACAACCTCTCTTATCATCACTCAGTGCCCTGTCTGCGACCAGTTTTGATAGCCTTTAGCCGTACCCTCATCCTACTACTCCTCTGTTTCTCGGGTGATGTGGAGGTATACCCAGGTCCTGCGTGTCCCCAGGCACCCTCATTTGTTTACTTCTGTGATCGAAAAAGCCTTGGTTTCATGCATGTCAACATCAGAAGCCTCCTCCCTAAGTTTGTTTTACTCACTGCTTTAACACACTCCGCCAACCCTGATGTCCTTGCCGTGTCTGAATCCTGGCTTAGGAAGGCCACCAACAATTCTGAGATTTCCTTTTGTCATCCTTACGCACACCTACAGTCCATATCTCTTTCACTTCACGGAGAGTTGAGTTGTAGCAGGGTGTTGCGTTCCATCTTCACAGAGTGCAATCTGGCTTCCGAGCCGGTCATGGGTGCACCTCAGCCACACTCAAGGTACTAAACGATATCATAACCGTCATCGATAAAAGACAGTACAGTGCAGCCGTCTTCATCGACCTGGCCAAGACTTTCGACTCTGTCAATCATCGTATTCTTATCGGCAGACTCAATAGCCTTGGTTTTTCTAATGACTGCCTCGCCTGGCTCACCAACTACTTTGCAGACAGAGTTCAATGTGTCATATCGGAGGGCATGTTGTCCGGACCTCTGGCAGTCTCTATGGGGGTACCACAGGGTTCAATTCTCGGGCCAACTATTTTCTCTGTATATATCAATGATGTCGCTCTTGCTGCGGGCGATTCCTTGATCCACCTCTACGCAGACGACACCATTCTGTATACTTCTGGCCCTTCCTTGGACACTGTGCTAACTAACCTCCAAACAAGCTTCAATGCCATACAACACTCCTTCCGTGGCCTACAACTGCTCTTAAACGCTTGTAAAACCAAATGCATGCTTTTCAACCGTTTGCTGCCCGCACCCCACCCGCCCGACTAGCATCACCAGCCTGGACGGTTCCGACCTAGAATATGTGGACAACTATAAATTCCTAGGTATCTGGCTAGACTGTAAACTCTCCTTCCAGACTCATATTAAACATCTCCAATCCAAAATCAAATCTAGAATCGGCTTTCTATTTCGCAACAAAGCCTCCTTCACTCACGCAGAGTAAAACGAAATATCCTACCAATCCTCGACTTCGACGATGTCATCTACAAAATAGCTTCAACACTCTACTCAGCAAACTGGATGCAGTCTATCACAGGGCCATCCGTTTTGTTACCAAATCACCTTATACCACCCACCACTGTGACCTGTATGCTCTAGTCGGCTGGCCCTCGCTACATATTCGTCGCCAGACCCACTGGCTCCAGGTCATCTATAAGTCTATGCTAGGTAAAGCTCTGCCTTATCTCATTTCACTGGTCACGATAACGACACCCACCCGTAGCACACGTTCCAGCAGGTATATCTCACTGATCATCCCCAAAGCCAACACCTCATTTGGCCGCATTTCCTTCCAGTTCTCTTCTGCCAGTGACTGGAACGAATTGCAAAAATCGCTGAAGTTGGAGACTTTTATTTCCCTCACCAACTTTAAACATCAACTCTCTGAGCAGCTAACCGATCGCTGTACATAGTCCATCTGTAAATAGCCCACCCAATCTTTCAACCTCATCCCCATACTGTTTTTATTTTATTTTGCACACCAGTATCTCTACTTGCACATCCTCATCTGCTCATTTATCACTCCAGTGTTAATCTCCTAAATTGTAACTATTCGCTCCTATGACCTATTTATTGCCTACCTCCTCATGCCTTTTGCACACACTGTATATAGACTTTCTTTTTTCTACTGTGTCATTGATTTGTTTTGTGTTATTGGCTTGTTAATTGTTTACTCCATGTGTAACTCTGTCTGTGTCACACTGCTGTGCTTTATCTTGGCCAGGTCGCAGTTGCAAATGAGAACTTGTTCTCAACTAGCCTACCTGGTTAAATAAAGGTGTTCTCAACTAGCCTACCTGGTTAAATAAAGGTGTTCTCAACTAGCCTACCTGGTTAAATAAAGGTGTTCTCAACTAGCCTACCTGGTAAAATAAAGGTGTTCTCAACTAGCCTACCTGGTTAAATAAAGGTGTTCTCAACTAGCCTACCTGGTTAAATAAAGGTGTTCTCAACTAGCCTACCTGGTTAAATAAAGGTGTTCTCAACTAGCCTACCTGGTTAAATAAAGGTGTTCTCAACTAGCCTACCTGCTTAAATAAAGGTGTTCTCAACTAGCCTACCTGCTTAAATAAAGGTGTTCTCAACTAGCCTACCTGCTTAAATAAAGGTGTTCTCAACTAGCCTACCTGGTAAAATAAAGGTGTTCTCAACTAGCCTACCTGGTTAAATAAAGGTGTTCTCAACTAGCCTACCTGGTTAAATAAAGGTGTTCTCAACTAGCCTACCTGGTTAAATAAAGGTGTTCTCAACTAGCCTACCTGGTTAAATAAAGGTGTTCTCAACTAGCCTACAAATTGGTTCAGCATGGGCACACATGGAGTTTCTCTATTTCTCCTTCTCTCTCCACTTCTCTCAATCTTACACTCCTTCTCTTTCTATCTCACTCTCTCTTCTTCTTCCCATCTCTCTCTTTCCTTCTCTCACTCTATCTTCTTCTCTCTCCTGTTTCCTCCTGGTCTCTGTGGGAGCACACTGGCATCGTCATACAAAGACATACATTTCACCCCGCCTCATCATTTTATCCCTGAGAGAAAAGGAAGAGAGAGAGGAGAGCTTTAATGGGCTGTTCTTGGAACACACGGACAGGGCACATCTAGCTACTGTAGGATGGAGAGAGAGAGAGAGAGGGGTTTTACCTCCTCGGGAATATATATATATATATATATATATATATATATATATATATATATATATATATACAGTGGGGAGAACAAGTATTTGATACACTGCCGATTTTGCAGGTTTTCCTACTTACAAAGCATGTAAAGGTCTGTAATTTTTATCATAGGTACACTTCAACTGTGAGAGACGGAATCTAAAACAAAAATCCAGAAAATCACATTGTATGATTTATAAGTAATTTATTGCATATGATTGTTATTTTTTTTTTTTTTATTTTTTAAACTATTGTACCTATGATAAAAATCACAGACCTCTACATACTTTGTAAGAGTCAGCTGGAGCGGTGTAAAGCTCACTGCCATTGGACTCTGGAGCAGTGGAAATGTGTTCTTTGTAGTGATGAATCAAGCTTCAGTATCTGTCAGTCCGACAGACTAATCTGGGTTTGGCGTTTGCCAGGAAAACACCACCTGCCCCAATGCATCGTGTCAACTGTAATGTTTGGTGGAGGAGGACTAATGGTCTGGGGCTGTTTCTCGTGGGTTCGACTAGGCCCCTTAGTTCCAGTGAAGGGAAGTCTTCACGCTACAGCATACAATGACATTCTAGACGATTCTTTGCTTCCAACTTTTTGGCAACGGGGAAGGCCCGTTCCTGTTTCAGCATGACAATTCCCGTCACTAATGCTCTTCTTGCTGAATGGAATTCACGCAGCAATGTTCCAAAATCTAGTGGAAAGCCTTCCCTGAAGAGTGGAGGCTGTTATTGCAGCAATGTTCCAACATCTAGTGGACAGCCTTCCCTGAAGAGTGGAGGCTGTTATTGCAGCAATGTTCCAACATCTAGCGGAAAGCCTTCCCTGAAGAGTGGAGGCTGTTATTGTAGCAATGTTCCAACGTCTAGTGGAAAGCCTTCCCTGAAGAGTGGAGGCTGTTATAGCAGCAATGTTCCAACATCTAGTGGAAAGCCTTCCCTGAAGAGTGGAGGCTGTTATTGCAGCAATGTTCAAACATCTAGTGAACAGCCTTCCCTGAAGAGTGGAGGCTGTTATTGCAGCAATGTTCCAACATCTCGTGGAAAGCCTTCCCTGAAGAGTGGAGGCTGTTATTGCAGCAATGTTCCAACATCTAGTGGAAAGCCTTCCCTGAAGAGTGGAGGCTGTTATTGCAGCAATGTTCCAACATCTAGTGGAAAGCCTTCCCTGAAGAGTGGAGGCTGTTATAGCAGCAATGTTCCAACATCTAGTGGAAAGCCTTCCCTGAAGAGTGGAGGCTGTTATTGCAGCAATGTTCCAACATCTAGTGGAAAGCCTTCCCTGAAGAGTGGAGGCTGTTATTGCAGCAATGTTCCAACATCTAGTGGAAAGCCTTCCCTGAAGAGTGGAGGCTGTTATAGAAGCAAAGGGGGGGACCAACTCCATATTAATGCCCATGATTTTGGAATGAGATGTTCAACAAGCAAGTGTCCACATACATTTGGTCATGTAGTGTAGGTATAATTCCACGACTAAGATCTCTTTGTCAAAAACATAAAAATGAAGCGAAGGTCTTAAGAGAGTATTAGAGCACACATTCGGATAGGCAAGCAGAGTTCTGCTAGGCGCCAGTCGAACTGCTGAAGCATGCTGACGTCTTAAGAAACAACAGTGTGGCCTATCCAATTACAAGCTCTCACACACGCAGGCACACACACACACGTATCCCAGAGGATAGGAGAGGAGAGGGGAGAGGAGAGGAGGAGAGGAGAGGAGAGGAGAGGAGAGGAGAGGAGAGGAGAGGAGAGAGGAGAGGAGAGGAGAGGAGAGGAGAGGAGAGGAGAGGAGAGGAGAGGATATCCAGCAGGAAGCTAGTGTAATTGGCTGCTTATTATTAACACTGCTGTTACAATAGACCCAAGGCCCTGGTCAGGAAAACTTACATGGAAACATAAAAATGGAGAGAGATTTTTTTAGATTTTAAAAGAAAGTGCAGAGAACGACAATCGAGAAGAAGGAACAGCGAAAAGATTACTGAGAGAATGATCTGTAAATAAAGACAAGGAGGAAGGATTTGACAGGAGGTCCTAAAGGTGCCATGTATTGTAGCCCGTTGAAAAACAAAGCCAAATCCATCCCTACCAACTCATAAGGAACCTACCAACCATTCATATCCCAATCCTGTCATCTACCAATATCTCTCTATCCTACTGTCCTCTGATTAAATACACCATAACTACACTGCATATGGACCATCTATAATGAACTGATGGAGCTCAGTCTGAAGAGCTGCAGCAGCTTGTAGCCATGTACGGTGCTCTCTGAGGAAAGGTGGGGTTAACTAGATAGTTTAGATGTGACGTGCAGTACCAGTCAAAAGTTTGGACTACTTTTCTTTCTTTTTTGCTATTTTCTACATTGTATAATAATAGTGAAGACATCAAAGGTATGAAATAACACACATGGAATCATGTAGTAACCAAAAAAGTGTTAAACAACTAGAAATATATTTCATATTTGAAATTCTTCAAAGTAGCCACCCTTTGTCTTGATGGCAGCTTTGCACACTCTTTACATTCTCTCAACCAGCTTCATGAGGTAGTCACCTGGAATGCATTTTAATAAACAGGTGTGACTTGTTAAAATTTAATCTGTGGAATTTCCTTCCTTCTTAATGCGTTTGAGCCAATCGATTGAGTTGTGACAAGGTAGGGGTGGTATACAGAAGATAGCCCTATTTGGTAAAAGACCATGTCCATATTATGACATGAACAGCTCAAATAAGTAAATCAGGCCTTCGTGGTCGAAACCACTACTATTTATTATTTGTATTTAACCTGAAATTTAACCTGAAATTAAACTAGCCAAGTCAGTTAAACCTCACTAGGGTACGTGGGACACTAGCATCCCACCTCGCCAACATCCAGTGAAATTGAAAAGCCCCAAATTCAAAAACAGAAATACTAGTTATAAGAAATTCATAAAATATACAAGTGTTACACATTGGTTTAAAGATGATATTCTTGTTAATCCAACATCAGTGTCAAATGTTTTAAATGCTTAACGTGGTCCTTCTGTAGCTCAGTTGGTAGAGCATGGCGCTTGTAACGCCAGGGTAGTGGTTTCGATCCCCGGGACCACCCATACGTAGAATGTATGCACACATGACTGTAAGTCGCTTTGGATAAAAGCGTCTGCTAAATGGCATATTTTAACGTCGAAAGCATACCATGCGATACCAACAGTTACCAGCCAAGTAGAGAAGTTACACAGGTCAGAAATAGAGATAAAAAGTAATCACTTAGCTTTGATGATCTTCATATGGTTGCACTCACAAGACTCCCATTTACTCAATAAATGTTTGTTTTGTTCGATAAAGTCCCTGCTTGTATCCAAAAACCTCAGTTTTGTTTGTGCGTTTTGTTCAGTAATCCACAGGCGCAAATGCAGTCACAACAGGCAGATGAAAAATCCAAATAGTATCCGTAAAGTTCATAGAGACATTTCAAACTATGTTTATAATCAATCCTCAGGTTGTTTTTAGCCTAAATAATCAATAATATTTCAACCGGACAATAACGTCGTGAATATAAAAGGTAAACAAGAAAGGCGCACTCTCGGTCATGCTCATGAAAAATCTCTGGGACACTGTAGTGTCAACTCATTCAGACTGGTATACTCCCTCATTTTTTAGAATACAAGCCTGAAACGTTTTCTAAAGACTGTTGACATCTAGAGGAAGCCATAGGAAGTGTAATTTGAGTCCTAAGTCAATGGAAAACTACAAACATAAAAAAGCCCACTTCCTGGATGCATTTTTCTCAGGTTTTCGCATGCCAAATCAGTTATGTTATACTCACAGACATTATTTAAACAGTTTTGGAAACTTTTGAGTGTTGTCTATAACATTCTACCAATTATATGCATAACCTGGCATCTGGGCCTGAGTAGCAGGCAGTTTACTTTGGGCAAGCTTCTCATCCGGAAGTGAAAATAGTGACCCCTACCCTAGTGAATTAAGAACAAATTCTTATTTACAATGACGTTCCGTCAGCAAGTGCTCATGGCTACCATAGCATGACTAAAGGACACCAATAAGAAGAAGCGACTTGCTTGGGCCAAGAAACACGAGCAATGGACATTAGAAAGGTGAAAATCCGTCTTTTGTAGCTAACCACAGTGTCTTTGGGAGACGCTGAGTAGGTGAACAGATGATCTCTGCATGTGTGGTTGTGTGATGGTGCTTTGCTGATGACACTGTCTGTGATTTATTTAGAATTCAAATCACCCTTCACAGCATTCAGCAGTGATATGCCATCCCATCTTGTTTGTGCATACTGGGACTATCACTTGTTTTTCAACTGGACAATGACCCTCCAGGCAGTGTAAGGACTATTTGACCAAGGAGAGTGATGGAGTGCTACAACAGATGCCCTAGCCTCCACAATCACCTGACCACAATCCAATTGAGATGGTTTGGAATGAATTGGACCGCAGAGTGATGGAAAAGCAGCCAACAAGTGCTCAGCAGATGTGTGAACTCCTTCAAGACGGTTGGAAAAGCATTCCTCAAGAAGCTGGTTGACAGAATGCCAAGAGTGTGCAAAACTGTCATCAAGGCAAAGTGTGGATACTTTGAAGAATCTCAAATATAAAATATATTTTGATTTGTTTAATGGTTGTTTGGTTACTTCATGATTCCATATGTGTTATTTCATAGTTTTGATGTCTTCACTATTATTCTACAATGTAGAAAATAGTACAAATGAGGAAAAACCCTTGAATGAGTAGGTGTGTTGGTGTGTTGGTGTGTAGGTGTGTAGGTGTGTAGGTGTGTTGTTGGTGTGTAGGTGTGTTGGTGTGTTGGTGTGTAGATGTGTAGGTGTGTAGGTGTGTAGTTGTGTTGGTGTGTAGATGTGTAGGTGTGCAGGTGTGCAGGTGTGTAGGTGTGTAGGTGTGTAGGTGTGTAGGTGTGTAGGTGTGTAGGTGTGTTGGTGTGTAGGTGTGTTGGTGTGTAGGTGTGTTGGTGTGTAGGTGTGTAGGTGTGTAGGTGTGTTGGTGTGTAGGTGTGTTGGTGTGTTGGTGTGTAGATGTGTTGGTGTGTAGGTGTGTAGGTGTGTAGGTGTGTTGGTGTGTAGGTGTGTTGGTGTGTTGGTGTGTAGGTGTGTAGGTGTGTTGGTGTGTAGGTGTGTTGGTGTGTAGGTGTGTAGGTGTGTTGGTGTGTAGGTGTGTTGGTGTGTTGGTGTGTAGATGTGTAGGTGTGTAGGTGTGTAGGTGTGTAGGTGTGTTGGTGTGTAGATGTGTAGGTGTGCAGGTGTGCAGGTGTGTAGGTGTGTAGGTGTGTCCAAACTTTTGACTGGTACTGTATATTTGCACCTATGTGTTTTTCCACATTGCTATTAGTCCTTGGTGTTGTTGTGAGTTTTACTGTACAGTTTTTAAATGGTTTGGTTTTGATTGTGAGAGAACGGACAGGTGTTTTAGAATAAATTAGTCTACTCCTTCCCATTCGTGACACTTCAGCATGTTTTTTTGTCAACATTTTGGTCTCGTCAACCTTTCCAAGACGAAAACAACAAACATATATCATATTTGCCATATTCCTGTGCCTCTTTGAATGACCTGCCCACTTCACTTCACTCCAGGACGGCGACCAATCAAACCATTAACAATGGGTAGAAAAGAGTTGACGCTCTGAGGTATCCAATCAGGACCAAGACAACTACTACATATCCCTGTGCCATCTGAGTTCTACATGTGTGGTTCCTCCAGTCCAGCCAGCTACTGTCCTCTAGCTGTTTGAGTCCTTGTCTCCAGTCCAGCCATCTGCTTCTGTCCTCTCCTTGGCTGCTTCCTTGTTTTCTTGGCTTTAGTCTTTGGCTTGACCCATTGCTCTCATGCCGTTATGGCATCAGTTCCTGAAGAATGGCTGGGTTGGTCCAGTATCTGTAGTGAGACCTCTACAGGCCCACGGTCAAAGCCGCTATCTCTACTCCACACACAGTTAATTAGTGTTAATGAGGACTTGTTGGCCTAAATAATTAGTAAGATCTGATCTAGAACCAAAACTTTATAGAGGTTTTAAAATGAGTTTGTATTTGACTCAACATTCCATTAAGTACAGTAAAGCACTGTTTGCATAATTACATGGATGCAGTCAATGCATGATTAATACAATTCAACAATAACTCGCTAGGTAGTCAAATAAATATTGCTATCAGGTTGTAAATCCCAGCTAGTACATTGTTTGCTGCCTCGAGTCATTCAGGGGATAAACTGTTTCAGTTTCACTTACCCAATATTTTGGACAAAAAATGGACAAAAAGGGCAGTGATTTGGAATCTCAACACAATCATCAATATCATCATCAGTATCAATCATCAGTATCAAGTACGTGGCTAAGGCTATAGCTTATCTGTTCATGTAGGCCTAATTATTTAGCAAGCTAGCATTAGGACTTGATAGCTAAGTAATTGAAGTACTGTAGCTAACTAGAACCTAATGGCATGGAACCTTATACTTTATATGTATATATGTACAGTGGGGCAAAAAAAGTATTCAGTCAGCCACCAATTGTGCAAGTTCTCCCACTTAAAAAGATGAGAGAGGCCTGTAATATTCATGATAGGTACACTTCAACTATGACTGACAAAATGAGAAAAAAAATCCAGAAAATCACATTGTAGGATTTTTAATTAATTTATTTGCAAATTATGGTGGAGCCTTATAGATGCCCTCCCCGGGTGGGCATCTACTGTTTATTCTCTATGTTGGTTGGGGCGTGATAGTGACTAGGGTGGGTCAACTAGGTTTTTTGCATGTCTATGTTGGCCTAATATGGTTCCCAATCAGAGACAGCTGTTTATCGTTGTCTCTGATTGGGGATCATATTTGGGTAGCCATTTCCTCATTTGTATTTCGTGGGATCTTGTCTACATTTAGTTGCCTGAGAGCACAACAGTAGCTTCACGTATTGGGTGGTTGGTTGTTGTTGTTTTGTTCAGTGACTTTCGGTTGGTCGGTTGGTTGGTTGTTGTTGTTTTGTTCAGTGAGTTTCGGTTGGTCGGTTGGTTGGTCGGTCGGTCGGTCGGTTGGTTGGTTGGTTGGTTGGTTGTTGTTGTTTTGTTCAGTGAGTTTCGGTTGGTCGGTTGGTCGGTCGGTCGGTCGGTCGGTCGGTCGGTTGGTTGGTCGGTTGGTTGGTTGTTGTTGTTTTGTTCAGTGACTTTCGGTTGGTCGGTTGGTTGGTTGTTGTTGTTTTGTTCAGTGACTTTCGGTTGGTCGGTTGGTTGGTTGGTCGGTCGGTCGGTTGGTTGGTTGGTTGGTTGGTTGGTTGGTTGGTTGTTTTATTCAGTGAGTTTCAGTTGGTCGGTTGGTCGGTTGGTTGGTCGGTTGGTTGTTGTTGTTTTGTTCAGTGAGTTTTGGTTGGTCGGTTGGTTTATTTGGTGTTTTATTCTGTGAGTTCTGGTTGGTCGGTTGGTTGGTTGTTTTGTTCAGTGAGTTTCGGTTTATTAAAATTATGTGGAACTCTATGCACGCTGTGCCTTGGTCTACTCATTTCAACATGACAGTATTTCAATGACTTCAAACTCAGTGCCACTTTGCTTGACTTCTTGGGAAAATCTAAATAAATCAGCCAAGACCAGAGAAACAAATTGTAGACCTCCACATGTCTGGTTTATCCTTATATATATACAGTATATACACAGTTGAAATGTCAGAATAATAGTAGAGATAATGATTTATTTCAGCTTGAATTTCTTTCAGCACATTCCCAGTGGGTCAGAAGATTACATACACTCAATTAGTACTTGGTAACATTGCCTTTTTTTAAATTTTATAATTTCACCTTTATTTAACCAGGTAGGCTAGTTGAGAACAAGTTCTCATTTACAATTGCGACCTGGCCAAGATAAAGCAAAGCAGTTCGAAACAATAATACAGTAGAAAAATAAGTCTACATACAATGTGAGCAAGTGAGGTGAGATAAGGGAGGTAAAGGCAAAAAAGGCCATGGTGGCGAAGTAAATACAATATAATATAATACAATATATTATATATAGTAAAACACTGGAATGGTTGACTTGTAGTGGAAGAATGTGCAAAGTAGAGATATAAATAATGGGGTGCAAGGGAGCAAAATAAATAAATACAGTAGGGAAAGAGGTAGTAGTTTGGGCTAAATTATAGATGGGCTATGTACAGGTACAGTAATCTGTGAACTGCTCTGACAGCTAGTGCTTAAAGCTAGTGAGGGAGATAAGTTTTTCCAGTTTCAGAGATTTTTGTAGTTCGTTCCAGTCATTGGCAGCAGAGAACTGGAAGGAGAGGCGGCCAAAGTAAAAATTGGCTTTGGGGGTGATCAGAGAGATATACCTGCTGGAGCGCGTGCTACAGGTGGGTGCTGCTATGGTGACCAGCGAGCTGAGATAAGGGGGGACTTTACCTAGCAGGGTCTTGTAGATGACCTGGAGCCAGTGGGTTTGGCGATGAGTATGAAGCGAGGGCCAGCCAACGAGAGCGTACAGGTCTCAGTGGTGGGTAGTATATGGGGCTTTGGTGACAAAACGGATGGCACTGTGATAGACTGCATCCAATTTTCTGAGTAGAGTATTGGAGGCTATTTTGTAAATGACATCGCCGAAGTTGAGGATCGGTAGGATGGTCAGTTTTACAAGGGTATGTTTGGCAGCATGAGTGAAGGATGCTTTGTTGCGCAATAGGAAGCCAAATCTAGATTTAACTTTGAATTGGAAATGTTTGATGATAATCTGGAAGGAGAGTTTACAGTCTAATCAAACATCTAGGTATTTGTAGTTGCCCACATATTCTAAGACAGAGCCGTCCAGAGTAGTGATGTTGGACAGGCGGGCAGGTGCAGGCAGCCATCGGTTGAAGAGCATATATTTAGTTTGACTTGTATTTAAGTTAAGAGCAATTGGAGGCCACGGAATGAGAGTTGTAATGGCATTGAAGCTCGCCTTGAGGGTTGTTAACACAGTGTCCAAAGAAGGACCAAAAGTATACAGAATGGTGTCGTCTGCGTAGAAGTGGATCAGAGACTCAACAGCAGCAAGAGCGACATCATTGATGTATACTAAGAAGAGAGTCGGTACAAGAATTGAACCCTGTGGCACCCCCATAGAGACTGCCAGAGGCCCGGACAACAGACCCTCCGATTTGACACACTGAACTCTATCAGAGAAGTAGTTGGTGAACCAGGCGAGGCAATCATTTGAGACACCAAGGTTGTCGAGTCTGCCGATGAGGATGTGGTGATTGACAGAGTCGAAAGCCTTGGCCCGGTCAATGAATACGGCCCTACAGTATTGTAGGTGCACCCATGACCAGCTCTGAAACCAGATTGCACAAAAGAGAGGTTAAACAGGGTAAAGAAAGGGTCCAGATTGTCTAGCCCGGCTGATTTGTGGGGATCCAGATTTTCCAGCTCTTTCAGAACATCAGCTGACTGGATTTGGGAGAAGGAGAAATGCGGAAGGCTTGGGCGAGTTGCTGTGAGGGGTGCAGTGCTGTTGACCAGGGTAGGGGTAGCCAGGTGGAAGGCATGGCCAGCCATAGAAAAACACTTATTGAAATTCTCAAATATAGTGGATTTATCAGTGGTGACAGTGCAGTGGACAGCTGGGAGGAGGTGTTCTTATTCTCCATGGACTTTTCAGTGTTCCAGAACCTTTTTGAGTTTGTGTTGCAGGAAGCAAATTTCTGCTTGAAAAAGCTAGCCTTGTCTTTTCTAACTGCCTGTGTATATTGGTTTCTAGCTTCCCTGAAAAGTTGCATAACACGGGGGCTGTTCAATACTAATGCAGAACGCCATAGGATGTTTTTGTGTTGGTCAAGGGCAGTCAGGTCTGGAGAGAACCAAGGGCTATATCTGTTCCTGGTTCTACATTTCTTTAATGGGGCATGCTTATTTAAGATGGTGAGGAAGGCATTTAAAAAAAATAACCAGGCATCCTCTACTGACGGGATGAGATCAATATCCTTTCAGAATACCCTGGCCAGGTCGATTAGAAAGGCTTGCTCGCTGAAGAGTTTCAGGGAGCGTTTGACAGTGATGAGTGGAGGTCGTTTGACCGCTGACCCATTACGGATGCAGGCAATGAGGAAGTGATCACTGAGATCTTGGTTGAAAACAGAAGAGGTGTATTTAGAGGGCAAGTTGGTTAGGATGATATCCATGAGGATGCCCGTGTTTATGGCTTTGGAGTGGTACCTGGTAGGTTCATTGATAATTTGTGTGAGAATGAGGGCATCAAGCTCAGATTGTAGGATGGCTGGGGTGTTAAGCACGTTCCAGTTTAGGTCACCTAGCAACACGAGCTCTGAAGATAGATGAGGGGCAATCAGTTCACATCTGGTGTCCAGAGCACAGCTGGGGGCAGAGGGTGGTCTATAGCAGGCGGCAACGGTGAGAGACTTGTTTTTAGAGGGGTGGATTTTTAAAAGTAGAAGTTCAAATTGTTTGGGTACAGACCTACATAGTAGAACAGAACTCTACAGGCTCTCTCTGCAGTAGATTGCAACACCGCCCCCTTTGGCCATTCTATCTTGTCTGAAAATGTTGTAGTTATGGATGGCATTTTTTTGGTTGTCTTCCTAAGCCAGGATTCAAACATTGATGGTATATTCTCCTAACCCTCAGAAAACTGGAAACACAACTGGTACATGTCTAAGACCTTCATATCTTAAAGTTCTGAGAACATGTTAACCACATTATGGGTAAGTTCTATTTGACATTCAGGGAATTTTCTCTTGGAAGCATTCCTTGCACAACACGGGAACATCCCTATGAAAACTGTAGTTAATTACCTAATGAGACTTTTAAGGTAACGTTCTTGTGGCAACGTATGTAATTAGCTGGGTAGTTACCCCTGGGCTTGGCTGATAATGCACCCCTCCACCCTGAGGTTACTACTGCTGACACTGCTGATAGTACACCACTCTACCCTGAGGTACTACAGTATGGCTGAGACCACTGATGCTAGTTACTCCCAGGCTAGGCCGTCTCCTCTTCCCTGAGACCACTGACACTAGTTACCCCCAGGCTAAGCAGTCTCCTCTTCCCTGAGACCACTGTCACTAGTTACCCCCAGGCTAAGCCGTCTCCTCTTCCCTGAGACCACTGTCACTAGTTACCCCCAGGCTAAGCCGTCTCCTCTTCCCTGAGACCACTGTCACTAGTTACCCCCAGGCTAAGCCGTCTCCTCTTCCCTGAGACCACTGTCACTAGTTACCCCCAGGCTAAGCCGTCTCCTCTTCCCTGAGACCACTGTCACTAGTTACCCCCAGGCTCCTCTCCTCTTCCCTGAGACCACTGTCACTAGTTACCCCCAGGCTAAGCCGTCTCCTCTTCCCTGAGACCACTGTCACTAGTTACCCCCAGGCTAAGCCGTCTCCTCTTCCCTGAGACGACTGACACTAGTTACCCCCCGGCTAGGCCTTCTCCTCTTCCCTGAGACCACTGTCACTAGTTACCCCCAGGCTAAGCCGTCTCCTCTTCCCTGAGACCACTGTCACTAGTTACCCCCAGGCTAAGCCGTCTCCTCTTCCCTGAGACCACTGTCACTAGTTACCCCCAGGCTAAGCCGTCTCCTCTTCCCTGAGACCACTGTCACTAGTTACCCCCAGGCTAAGCCGTCTCCTCTTCCCTGAGACCACTGTCACTAGTTACCCCCAGGCTAAGCCGTCTCCTCTTCCCTGAGACCACTGTCACTAGTTACCCCCAGGCTAGGCCGTCTCCTCTTCCCTGAGACCACTGTCACTATTTACCCACAGGCTAAGCCGTCTCCTCTTCCCTGAGACCACTGTCACTAGTTACCCCCAGGCTAAGCCGTCTCCTCTTCCCTGAGACCACTGTCACTAGTTACCCCCAGGCTAAGCCGTCTCCTCTTCCCTGAGACCACTGTCACAAGTTACCCCCAGGCTAAGCCGTCTCCTCTTCCCTGAGACCACTGTCACTAGTTACCCCCAGGCTAAGCCGTCTCCTCTTCCCTGAGACCACTGTCACTAGTTACCCCCAGGCTAAGCCGTCTCCTCTTCCCTGAGACCACTGTCACTAATTACCCCCAGGCTAAGCCGTCTCCTCTTCCCTGAGACCACTGTCACTAGTTACCCCCAGGCTAAGCCGTCTCCTCTTCCCTGAGACCACTGAAGCTAGTTACCCCCAGGCTAAGCCATCTCCTCTTCCCTGAGACCACTGTCACTAGTTACCCCCAGGCTAAGCCGTCTCCTCTTCCCTGAGACGACTGATACTAGTTACCCCCGGGCTAAGCCGTCTCCTCTTCCCTGAGACGACTGATACTAGTTACCCCCGGGCTAAGCCGTCTCCTCTTCCCTGAGACGACTGATACTAGTTACCCCCGGGCTAAGCCGTCTCCTCTTCCCTGAGACCACTGAAGCTAGTTACTCCCAGGCTAGGCCGTCTCCTCTTCCCTGAGACCACTGAAGCTAGTTACCCCTGGGCTAAGCAGTCTCCTCTTCCCTGAGACCACTAACGCTAGTTACCCCCAGGCTAAGCCGTCTCCTCTTCCCTGAGACCACTAACACTAGTTACCCCCAGGCTAAGCCGTCTCCTCTTCCCTGAGACGACTGATACTAGTTACCCCCGGGCTAAGCCGTCTCCTCTTCCCTGAGACCACTAACGCTAGTTACCCCCAGGCTAAGCCGTCTCCTCTTCCCTGAGACCACTAACACTAGTTACCCCCAGGCTAATCCGTCTCCTCTTCCCTGAGACGACTGACACTAGTTACCCTTGAGGTAACTTGAGGTTACTACTATATGGTTGAGTCCTGCTGGCACTGGATGGCCCACGGAGGCTAAACTGTCTCCACCACACTTCACTGTGTTGAGCCAGATCATCTCCTGCCAGTGGGAGGCTGATAGAGAGAGCCAGCTCCCTGTTGAGCCAGATCATCTCCTGCCAGTGGGAGGCTGATAGAGAGAGCCAGCTCCCTGTTGAACCTGATCAACTCCTGCCAGTGGGAGGCTGATAGAGAGAGCCAGCTCCCTGTTGAGCCAGATCATCTCCTGCCAGTGGGAGGCTGATAGAGAGAGCCAGCTCCCTGTTGAGCCAGATCATCTCCTGCCAGTGGGAGGCTGATAGAGAGAGCCAGCTCCCTGTTGAACCTGATCAACTCCTGCCAGTGGGAGGCTGATAGAGAGAGCCAGCTCCCTGTTGAACCAGATCAACTCCTGCCAGTGGGAGGCTGATAGAGAGAGCCAGCTCCCTGTTGAACCAGATCAACTCCTGCCAGTGGGAGGCTGATAGAGAGAGCCAGCTCCCTGTTGAACCAGATCAACTCCTGCCAGTGGGAGGCTGAGAGAGAGAGCCAGCTCCCTGTGAGGAGGCCTTTTCATGGCTACAACAAATCACTGCTTTCAGAGCTACACTTTCTCTCAGTGCCATAGACACACACACACACACACACACACACACACACACACACACACACACACACACACACACACACACACACACACACACACACACACACACACACACACACACACACACACACACACACGGAACAGCCCACATGGTGCGTTGGGATAGAGGAGGCTAAGGCTCAGGTGTCTCTGGGCCCAGTGATGATGTTCTTAATGAAATTGGGGCCTCTGACTGAGTAGGAAAAAGGCATACGACCAGATGGTCAAGTGTGTGTGTGTGTGTGTGTGTGTGTGTGTGTGTGTGTGTGTGTGTGTGTGTGTGTGTGTGTGTGTGTGTGTGTGTGTGTGTGTGTGTGTGTGTGTGTGTGTCAGATGCCCTCCAATTTGCTTCCCCCTGCAAATGAAGCTGAAGGAAATGGATCCAGTGGGACCTGCAGCATGGGGACCTGCAGCATGGGGACCTGCAGCATGGGGACCTGCAGCATGGGGACCTGGAGCATGGGGACCTGGAGCATGGGGACCTGCAGCATGGGGACCTGGAGCATGGGGACCTGCAGCATGGGGACCTGGAGCATGGGGACCTGGAGCATGGGGACCTGGAGCGTGGGGACCTGGAGCGTGTGGACCTGGAGCATGGGGACCTGGAGCATGGGGACCTGGAGCATGGGGACCTGGAGCGTGGGGAACTGGAGCGTGGGGACCTGGAGCGTGGGAACCTGGAGCATGGGGACCTGGAGCATGGGTACCTGGAGCATGGGGACCTGGAGCGTGGGGACCTGGAGCATGAGGACCTGGAGCTTGGGAACCTGGAGCATGGGGACCTGGAGCATGGGGACCTGGAGCGTGGGGACCTGGAGCATGAGGACCTGGAGCATGGGGACCTGGAGCGTGGGGACCTGGAGCATGAGGACCTGGAGCATGGGGACCTGGAGCATGAGGACCTGCAGCATGGGGACCTGCAGCATGGGGACCTGCAGCATGGGGACCTGGAGCATGGGGACCTGTAGCATGAGGACCTGCAGCATGAGGACCTGGAATACACTGCATCCCAAATTCCCTACAAATGACACTATATTTGACCTGTATTTTTCTATCTATCTACGAAATCTCAATATATCTAAATAATTCAAAACATAAGAGCCCTTAAATTGTGGCGTCTGTGAGAGATACTGAAGAGTGATGATTTATTCTGTGAGAGATACTAAAAGCGTGATTTATTCTGTGAGAGATACTGAATCATAATGATTTATCCTGTGAGTTTAAGTCAACACCACACAAAGAGAAGGTGGCAGGTGTCCTAATACACCTGGTCTGGTCTCCTAATCTCCTAATCTCCTCTCCCCTAGTCTCCTAATCTCATCATCTCCTCTACACTGGTCTACTCATCCTCCCTTTCCCCCACTCTCTTCCACTTCTTCTCTGTTCTACTCATCTCTTCTTCTCTGTTATACTCATCTCTTCTTCTCTGTTCTACACATCTCTTCTTCTCTGTTCTACACATCTCTTCTTCTCTGTTCTACTCATCTCTTCTCTGTTCTACTCATCTCGTATTCTCTGTTCTACTCATCTCTTCTTCTCTGTTCTACACATCTCTTCTTCTCTGTTCTACTCATCTCTTCTTCTCTGTTCTACTCATCTCTTCTTATCTGTTCTACTCATTTCTTCTCTGTTCTACTCATCTCTTCTCTGTTCTACTCATCTCGTATTCTCTGTTCTACTCATCTCTTCTTCTCTGTTCTACACATCTCTTCTTCTCTGTTCTACTCATCTCTTCTTCTCTGTTCTACTCATCTCTTCTCTGTTCTACACATCTCTTCTTCTCTGTTCTACACATCTCTTCTTCTCTGTTCTACTCATCTCTTCTTCTCTGTTCTACACATCTCTTCTTCTCTGTTCTACTCATCTCTTCTTCTCTGTTCTACTCATCTCTTCTCTGTTCTACTCATCTCTTATTCTCTGTTCTACTCATCTCTTCTTCTCTGTTCTACACATCTCTTCTTATCTGTTCTACTCATTTCTTCTCTGTTCTACACATCTCTTCTTCTCTGTTCTACACATCTCTTCTTATCTGTTCTACTCATCTCTTCTTCTCTGTTCTACACATCTCTTCTCTGTTCTACTCATCTCTTCTTCTCTGCTCTACTCATCTCTTCTTCTCTGTTCTACTCATCTCTTCTTCTCTGTTCTACACATCTCTTCTTCTCTGTTCTACTCATCTCTTCTTCTCTGTTCTACTCATCTCTTCTTCTCTGTTCTACTCATCTCTTCTTCTCTGTTCTACTCATCTCTTCTTCTCTGTTCTACACATCTCTTCTTCTCTGTTCTACACATCTCTTCTTCTCTGTTCTACTCATCTCTTCTTCTCTGTTCTACTCATCTCTTCTTCTCTGTTCTACTCATCTCTTCTTCTCTGTTCTACTCATCTCCTCTCCTCATCTCCTCTCCACTACTCTCCTCTCTCTCCCCAATCTCTTTCTCTCTCATGTCCTGTAGCAACCAAGCAGCAGGGAAACCAGTGGCGCGGCAGGGGCGAGCTGGGGGGGGGGCGCTGGTGGTAGGAGGTAGGAGGTAGGTAGATATAATAGATCCTGGAGGTGATCAGGTTTTCAGCCAAAAAGCACCTTAAATAATGAAACGCTCAGGTGGGAGTGTACAGGCTCCAGTTACACTGCTGAGTCAGATTACCTGGTGTAGACATAAACACGGGTCAGCTACACACACACACACACGTTTAAGTATGGACACATACTGACACACCAGGGGAGAACCACTGCCCCGCAAGGCCGACTGCGGTACTGCAGGCTTTATTAGCAGAAAATGGAATCCCCCATTATAGTGAATGAAAACATTGTCAAACTTTGTGTAATTAAAATGTTTTGACGGCAATCATGGTACCAATAATTGTTTCCAATACACAAGATGTATGTCCTGGGACAGATGTTCTTTTTTTTAAACCACACACATATAATTAAGGATAATTAAATTAAGGATAATTTAGTTGCTGATAGCAACCTGTAGTACCCCGGTCAGCCTAAAACTTGAGTTAGTCACTGAGAGGAGGCAGCTCTGAGCCTGCAACGCCACATCCTGGAGTAGCTCAAACTGCAACAGAATCTTACGGTTTTACCAATTTGACTTCAGATGCTGACCTTTATCCACAGTTCTCCAAAGTCAAATGTCATAGTGTTTGTAAGTTTGTTATGCCCCCAGCCTCTGGAATAGCCTGCCAGAGAACCTGAGGGGGGATGAAACTGTGGACATAGAGTATTTAAAAGATCTTAAAACACATACAGTGCCTTGCGAAAGTATTCGGCCCCCTTGAACTTTGCGACCTTTTGCCACATTTCAGGCTTCAAACATAAAGATATAAAACTGTAGACATGGGATGGTTATAGCTCTCACTGTTGCCCCTAGTGGCCAGTTTTGAATATTTCAAACGTCTTCAAATAAAAACTGGAAAGGGGTTGCTAAATTATTCAGCCAATTTTCAGTGAGACAAATCTTAACCGAAGTTCATTTGGACCTCTGAATGATCTATTGAGTCTTTACATAATGGTGATGAATGGTGTCAGGTGATTGATAATCTATGTCTATTATCTGGCTGCATGGGTCTCAGCTCTCCCCTTAAAAGCCTCTCCTAGCATGATGAAGAACAAGGAACACACCAGGCAGGTCCTCCCTACTGTTGTGAAGAAGTTTAAATCTCTCTTCCTCCCTTTCCTCAAGCTTCCTCCCTCTGTCCTCTTCCTCCCTTTCTCTTCCTGGAAGGAGTCATCCTCCCTCAAATCTACCAAGACCTCCCCGTCCTTCTCTTCAGCTCCCAGAGATGCAGCCAAGAGGCCCATGATCACTCTCTCTCTCACCTCACCTCCCCTCTCTTCTCTTCCTCCCTCTCTCCTCTCTCCCCCTCTCTCCTCTACTCCTCTCTTCTCTACTCTGTCCTCCCTCTCTTCCTCCCTTATGGAAGAGTGGCAAGAAGAAAGCCATTTTCCTCCCTATCCATCTCCTCTCCTCTCCTCTAAAGTCTTGCCTCTCTCCACCTGGGAGACTCCTCCCTCTCTTCCTCCCTCTCTGAACTTTTCAACAATGCAAAACTTCCCTCTTTAGCTCCCTCTACACAGCACATCACTTCCTGAACACTCCATCCCCTCTTCCTCCATGGTGGTGGCTCCTCATCCTGTCCCTCTTTTCCTCCCAGGGACAGGGAAGATGGTTAAAATTGATGGGAAGATGGATGGAGCCAAATACTTCTCCATTCTTCCTCCCTGATGGAGTCTGCAAAAGACCTGAGACTGGGACCTCTGTCTTCCAACAGACCTGAATCCTCCCTCTCTTCCTCCCTGAAAACTGCTGTTCTCAAATGCTCTCCATCCAACTCTTCCCTCCTCTAGCTTTTTGCAAGGAGGAATGGGAAACAATTTCTCTTCAAAACTGATAGAGACTCCCTCCCTCTCCTCTACTCCTCCCTCTCTTCCTCCCTATTAACTCTAGGGGCTGAATAATTTTGCACGCCTCTTTTCCCTTTTAGATTTGTTAAAAAGTTTCCTATCCAATAAATGTCGTTCCACTTCATGATTGTGTCCCACTTGTTGTTGATTCTTCACAAAAAAATACAGTTTTATATCTTTATGTTTGAAGCCTCTCCTGTGGCAAAAGGTTGCAAAGTCTCAAAGGGGCCTACTCTACTCCTCCACTGTATTTTCCCTTAGCTTTCCTCTCCTGCTTCTTCCCTCCTTGTCTCCGTTTGTGTCCCTTGTTTCCTATTTAAAATCCCTCTCTTCCTCCCTCTGTCTCTTTCAGCTTTTATTTTCCTCCCTTTTCCTTGTTTTGTTTTTTCCTCTAGAAGGACATTCTCCCTCTCTTCCATCCCTCTGAGATGTCCTGTATAAATCCCTCTGTCTTCCTTTGATTTAAGGGTTCCCTCTTTGAGATAGGGTAAAAACAAAATCTATTAATTAAGTGTCTTCCCCCTGAATGCTTCTCTCCTCTATGGTTTTGATACTCCTCCCTCTCTTCCTCTACTCCTCCCTCTCTTCCTCCCTCTGTCTCTCCTCTCCTCCTCCGTCTCTTTACCTCTCAATCCTCACCATTTACATTTACATTTACATTTAAGTCATTTCCTCCCTCTGTCTCTCCTCTACTCCTCCCTCTGTCTTCACCTCCTATGACATCCAGTGGGACAGTCACTTAACAATCCCATCTAAAACTCTCCTCTCCTTACTCTTCCCTCCTCCTAGGTATTCCTCTAAAGAGGTCCCTTCTCAGGTGTCTCCATCTCTTTGACTCCCTCTCCTCCTCTAGGGAGTTTGTTCCACCATCTGGGGGCCAGGGCTATCCCCCAGTTTTGACTGGGCTGAGCGGGAGCTCTCTCTCCTCAGTGGTAGGGAGGCGAGCAGGCCAGAGGTGGATGAACGCTGCCCTTGTTTGGGTGTAGGGCCTCCTCTGCCTGGAGGTCTCCCTCTCTTCCTCCCCTCTCAGCTCCGTAGGCCTCCCATGGTCTTGTTCCTCCCTCCCTCTCCTCTGGAAGCCAGTGGACTCATGAACTCCACCAGTCCTCTACTGACGAGAGAACTTGGGAAGGTTGAACACCAGACGGGCTCCCTCTCTTCTCTCCTCTACTCCTCCCTCTCTTCCTCTAATCCTCCCGGGAGATCCTCCCTGGATTAGGACCTCGCCTCCTCCCTGTGTTCCTCCCTCTCTCCTCTCCGGATGTTCTAGAGCTCCTCTAGGAACCCTCTCTTCCTCCCTCTGTCTCTCCTCTGAGAACTCCCTCTGTCTCTCCAGGATCACGCCTCCCTTCTTCCTCCCTCTCTGCTCTCCACTCCTGGAGTTTCCCTCCTGGCTAGATCTCCCTCTCTTCCTCCCTCTCTCCTCTAGCAGCTCCCTCTTTCCTCCCTTCAGCTCTACTCGAGGTCTGATCTCTTCCTCCCTCCTCCTCTCCTCTCCAGACATGCAGAGATGCTCCTCTCGCTCTCCTGGTCATCAGAAGGGGGAAAGGAGAAGATTCCTCTCCTCTCCTCTCCTAGCAATGATAAGAGAGACCATGTGAGGTTATGACAGAGCTCTCCTCTCCTCTACTCCTCCCTCTCTTCCTCCCTCTCTGCTCTCCTCTCCGAGACTACTCTTCCCTCCTTCTCTCCTCTAGCCTCCCCCTCTCTTCCTCTAGGACCTCCCTCTCTTCCTCCCTCTGTCTCTCCTCTCCTCCTCCCTCTGATTCCTCCCTCTCTCCTCTCCTCTCCTCTCCTCTACTCTCCTCAGAGGAGAGAGAGTCCCTCTCTTCCTCCCTCTGTCTCAGTCTCAGTTGAATGACTCCTCCCTTGAAACTCTCCTTTGGATCAAGAAGGTCCTCCCTCTCTTCCTCCATTTGGCTCTCCTCTCCTCTGAGTCTTCCCTCTCTTCTCTGTCTGATTGATCCTATCTTCCTCTATTATCTGGCCCTGCTCTTCCTCCCTCTGTCTCTCCTCCTCCTCCCTCCCTTCCTCCCTCTCTCCCTCTCCTCTCCTCTACTCTCCCTCTCTCCCTCTCTTCCTCCCTCTGTCCTCACTTCCTCCCTCTGTCCTCTCCTCCCTTTCTCTCCTCCCTCTCTTCCTCCCTCTCTCACCTCCTCTCCTCTTCTCTTCCCTCCTCTACTTCTCCCTCTCCTCCTCCCTCTCTCCTCTTCCTCCATCTCTTTCTCCCTCTCTCCTCTACTCCTCACTCTCCCCTCTCTCCTCTATCCCCCTCTCTTCTCTCTCTCCCTCTCTCTCCTCTACTCCCTCTCTTCTCTACTCTACTCCTCCTTCTCTTCCTCCCTCTCTCCTCTACTCGAGTTCTCCCTCTCTTCCTCCCCTCCTCTCCTCTCTCCTCCCTCTCTCTCCTTCCTTGCCTCTCCCTCTCCTCTACTCCTCCCTCTCTTCCTCCCTCTGCTCTCCTCTCCTCTACTCTTCCCTCTCTTCTCTCCTCTACTCCTCCCTCTCTTCCTCTACTCCTCCCTCTCTTCCTCCCTCTGTCTCTCCTCTCCTCCTCCCTCTCTTCCTCCCTCTCTCCTCTCCTCTCCTCTACTCTCCTCTACTTCTCCCTCTCTTCCTCCCTCTGTCTCTCCTCTACTCCTCCCTCTGTCTCTCCTCTCCTCTACTCCTCCCTCTCTTCCTCCCTCTCTGCTCTCCTCTCCTCTACTCTTCCCTCCTCTACTTCTCCCTCTCTTCCTCCCTCTCTCCTCTACTCCTCCCTCTCTTCCTCCCTCTCTCCTCTACTCGAGTTCTCGCTCTCTTCCTCCCTCCTCCTCTCCTCTCCTCTCCTCTCCTCTCCTCTCCTCTCCTCTCCTCTCCTCTCCTCTCCTCTCCTCTCCTCTCCTCTCCTCTACTCTTGCCTCTCTCCTCTCCTCTACTCCTCCCTCTCTTCCTCCCTCTCTGCTCTCCTCTCCTCTACTCTTCCCTCCTTCTCTCCTCTACTCCTCCCTCTCTTTCTCTACTCCTCCCTCTCTTCCTCCCTCTGTCTCTCCTCTCCTCCTCCCTCTCTTCCTCCCTCTCTCCTCTCCTCTCCTCTCCTCTACTCTCCTCTACTTCTCCCTCTCTTCCTCCCTCTGTCTCTCCTCTACTCCTCCCTCTGTCTCTCCTCTCCTCTACTCCTCCCTCTCTTCCTCCCTCTCTGCTCTCCTCTCCTCTACTCTTCCCTCTCTTCTCTCCTCTACTCCTCCCTCTCTTCCTCTACTCCTCCCTCTCTTCCTCCCTCTGTCTCTCCTCTCCTCCTCCCTCTCTTCCTCCCTCTCTCCTCTCCTCTCCTCTACTCTCCTCTACTTCTCCCTCTCTTCCTCCCTCTGTCTCTCCTCTACTCCTCCCTCTGTCTCTCCTCTCCTCTACTCCTCCCTCTCTTCCTCCCTCTCTGCTCTCCTCTCCTCTACTCTTCCCTCCTCTACTTCTCCCTCTCTTCCTCCCTCTCTCCTCTACTCCTCCATCTCTTTCTCCCTCTCTCCTCTACTCCTCACTCTCCCCTCTCTCCTCTATCCCCCTCTCTTCTCTCTACTCCCTCTCTCTCCTCTACTCCCTCTCTTCTCTACTCTACTCCTCCTTCTCTTCCTCCCTCTCTCCTCTGCTCGAGTTCTCCCTCTCTTCCTCCCTCTCTCCTCTACTCCTCCCTCTCTTCCTTCCTCCCTCCCTCTCCTCTCCTCTCCTCTACTCATGCCTCTCCTCTCCTCTACTCCTCCCTCTCTTCCTCCCTCTCTGCTCTCCTCTCCTCTACTCTTCCCTCTCTTCTCTCCTCTACTCCTCCCTCTCTTCCTCTACTCCTCCCTCTCTTCCTCCCTCTGTCTCTCCTCTCCTCCTCCCTCCCTCCTCCCTCTCTTCCTCCCTCTCTGCTCTCCTCTTCTCTCCTCTACTTCTCCCTATCTTCCTCCCTCTCTTCCTCCCTCTCTGCTCTCCTCTACTCTTCCATCTCTTCTCTCCTCTACTCCTCCCTCTCTTCCTCTACTCCTCCCTCTCTTCCTCCCTCTCTGTCTCTTCTCTCCTCCTTCTCCCTATCTTCCTCCCTCTCCTCCTCCCTCTCTTCCTCTCCTCTACTCTCCTCTCCTCTACTCCTCCCTCTCTTCCTCTCTCTCTGCTCTCCTCTCCTCTACTCTTCTCTCCTCTACTTCTTCCTCCCTCTCTCTTCTACTCCTCCATCTCTTTCTCCCTCTCTCTCTTCTCTCCTCTACTCCTTCATCTCTTTCTCCCTCTCTCTCTTCTCTCCTCTACTTCTCCCTCTCTTCCTCCCTCTCTCCTCTACTCCTCCATCTCTTTCTCCCTCTCTCTCTTCTCTCCTCTACTCCTCCATCTCTTTCTCCCTCTCTCTCTCCTCTACTCCTCCCTCTCTCCTCTCATTTTCCTTCCTCCTCTCATCCCTATCTCTGTCTTCTGCCTGTTCAACCCTGGCTTGAAAAAAATAAAAACAAATCCATCTGCCCTGGAAACACTGCAGTGTTATTACTCTGCTGGTTGGCAAGACCCCTGTCCCTCCACAGGATCCCATTTCACACCATCTGCCCGGGAAACACTGCAGTATTATTACTGTGCTGGTTGGCAAGACCCCTGTCCCTCCACAGGATCCCATTTCACACCATCTGCCCGGGAAACACTGCAGTGTTATTACTCTGCTGGTTGGCAAGACCCCTGTCCCTCCACAGGATCCCATTTCACACCATTGTATCCCACCCAGGGCCTTTGTCGTGTTGATGTTTAAAGAGGTATTATGGTAATTCACCCCCCGAAGGAACGACGACCAACAACTCTTTGCTCATCCTACAAATCAAATCAAATCAAATTGTATTTGTCACATACACATGGTTAGCAGATGTTAATGCGAGTGTAGCGAAATGCTTGTGCTTCTAGTTCCGACAATACAGTGATAACCAACAAGTATTCTAACTACCAATTCCAAAACTACTGTCTTATACACAGTGTAAGGGGATAAATAATATGTACATAAGGATATATGAATGAGTGATGGTACAGAGCAGCATACAGTAGATGGTATCGAGTACAGTATATACATATGAGATGAGTATGTAGACAAAGTAAACAAAGTGGCATAGTTAAAGTGGCTAATGATACATGAATTACATAAGGATGCAGTCGATGATGTAGAGTACAGTATATACGTATGCATATGAGATGAATAATGTAGGGTAAGTAACATTATATAAGGTAGCATTGTTTAAAGTGGCTAGTGATATATTTACATCATTTCCCATCAATTCCCATTATTAAAGTGGCTGGAGTTGGGTCAGTGTCAATGACAGTGTGTTGGCAGCAGCCAGTCAATGTTAGTGGTGGCTGTTTAACAGTCTGATGGCCTTGAGATAGAAGCTGTTTTTCAGTCTCTCGGTCCCAGCTTTGATGCACCTGTACTGACCTCGCCTCCTGGATGATAGCGGGGTGAACAGGCAGTGGTTCGGGTGGTTGATGTCCTTGATGATCTTTATGGCCTTCCTGTAACATTGGGTGGCGTAGGTGTCCTGGAGGGCAGGTAGTTTGCCCCCGGTGATACGTTGTGCAGACTTCACTACCCTCTGGAGAGCCTTACGGTTGAGGGCGGAGCAGTTGCCTTACCAGGCGGTGATACAGCCCGCCAGGATGCTCTCGATTGTGCATCTGTAGAAGTTTGTGAGTGCATTTGGTGACAAGCCGAATTTCTTCAGCCTCCTGAGGTTGAAGAGGCGCTGCTGCGCCTTCTTCACGACGCTGTCAGTGTGAGTGGACCAATTCAGTTTGTCTGTGATGTGTATGCCGAGGAACTTAAACTTGCTACCCTCTCCACTACTGTTCCATCGATGTGGATAGGGGGGGGTGTTCCCTCTGCTGTTTCCTGAAGTCCACAATCATCTCCTTAGTTTTGTTGACGTTGAGTGTGAGGTTATTTTCCTGACACCACACTCCGAGGGCCCTCGCCTCCTTCCTGTAGGCCGTCTCGTCGTTGTTGGTAATCAAGCCTACCACTGTTGTGTCGTCCGCAAACTTGATGATTGAGTTGGAGGCGTGCGTGGCCACGCAGTCGTGGGTGAACAGGGAGTACAGGAGAGGGCTCAGAACGCACCCTTGTGGGGCCCCCGTGTTGAGGATCAGCGGGGAGGAGATGGTGTTGCCTACCCTCACCACCTGGGGGCGGCCCGTCAGGAAGTCCAGTACCCAGTTGCACAGGGCGGGGTCGAGACCCAGGGTCTCGAGCTTGATGACGAGCTTGGAGGGTACTATGGTGTTGAATGCCGAGCTGTAGTCGATGAACAGCATTCTCACATAGGTATTCCTCTTGTCCAGGTGGGTTAGGGCAGTGTGCAGTGTGGTTGAGATTGCATCGTCTGTGGACCTATTTGGGCGGTAAGCAAATTGGAGTGGGTCTAGGGTGTTAGGTAGGGTGGAGGTGATATGGTCCTTGACTAGTCTCTCAAAGCACTTCATGATGACGGAAGTGAGTGCTACGGGGCGGTAGTCGTTTAGCTCAGTTACCTTAGCTTTCTTGGGAACAGGAACAATGGTGGCCCTCTTGAAGCATGTGGGAACAGCAGACTGGTATAGAGATTGATTGAATATGTCCGTAAACACACCTGCCAGCTGGTCTGCGCATGCTCTGAGGGCGCGGCTGGGGATGCCGTCTGGGCCTGCAGCCTTGCGAGGGTTAACACGTTTAAATGTCTTACTCACCTCGGCTGCAGTGAAGGAGAGACTGCATGTTTTCATTGCAGGCCTTGTCAGTGGCACTGTATTGTCCTC
>NC_060186.1:77171633-77244133 GCF_021184085.1 Oncorhynchus gorbuscha | reverse complement strand
TGACATCACTGAGAGAGCAGCAGTGCGATTGACATCACTGAGAGAGCAGCAGTGTGATTCACATCACTGAGAGAGCAGCAGTGTGATTCACATCACTGAGAGAGCAGCAGTGTGATTCACATCACTGAGAGAGCAGCAGTATGATTCACATCACTGAGAGAGCAGCAGTGTGATTCACATCACTGAGAGACCAGCAGTATGATTCACATCACTGAGAGACCAGCAGTATGATTCACATCACTGAGAGAGCAGCAGTGTGATTGACATCACTGAGAGAGCAGCAGTGTGATTCACATCACTGAGATAGCAGCAGTGTCATAGTGGTCTCTGATTGGTGGTCATCATTTGGTGTGTCATCATAGTGGTCTCTGATTGGTGGTCATCATCTGGTGTGTTGTCATAGTGGTCTCTGATTGGTGGTCATCATCTGGTGTGTCATCATAGTGGTCTCTGATTGGTGGTCATCATCTGGTGTGTCGTCATAGTGGTCTCTGATTGGTGGTCATCAATCGGGTGTGTCATCATAGTGGTCTCTGATTGGTGGTCATCATTTGGTGTGTCATCATAGTGGTCTCTGATTGGTGATCATCATCTGGTGTGTCATCATAGTGGTCTCTGATTGGTGGTCATCATCTGGTGTGTCATCATAGTGGTCTCTGATTAGTGGTCATCATAGTGGTCACTGATTGGTGGTCATAATTTGGTGTGTCATCATAATGGTCTCTGATTGGTGGTCATCTTTTGGTGTGTCATCACAGTGGTCTCTGATTGGTGGTCATCATTTGGTGTTTCATCATAGTGGTCTCCGATTGGTGGTCAGACTCACTCAGGTGGAGCAAACTTAAACATGCGCCTTTTTTCAATGCTGATTTAAATGTAATTTATTTTACAGAAAGATGTCATGTAGTAATTATTTCTGAATTTAAAAGTCATCCTAGAAGGTAGTCGTCTAGTTTTTCAAAAGTATCTGTAATCTGATTAGAATCATTTTGCTGGTCCACCTGTATCGCTTGCTGTTTGGGGTTTTAGGCTGGGTTTCTGTACAGCACTTTGAGACCTTAGCTGATGTAAGAAGGGCTTTATAAATACATTTCATTGATTTGATTGGTAATGTAATGAATTCGTTTTTTTGTAATCAGTTAAATCCCTGATGATAAGAGTCCTGAAACTCAGTCATGTGTGACCAGCCGGGGTTCAAACTTGGGTCACCCGTGTGCTTCAAAAGACTGTGTTAGCCAGCTGCGCTAAAGCCTAGGCATCTTATTAACTAACTTGCCTAGTTAAAAAAAAAAAGGTCACTCATCACTCAAGCCTGGTTCACCAACCATCGAACTACCTCTCTCCTCTTCCCTCCTTTCACGCGACCCAATTACTCTCAAACACTTTAAACTTTCCAAATGCTGCCCAGTGGGAAGGGGGGGGGGGCACGGAGAGCTGCGTCGTTGCCATAGTCACTGCCACTCAGATTGAGTACTCACAAAGCTGTGAAGAGGTAAGGAGGGTTAGAAGGGAGGTGGGGTGTTAGTCAGGCTTCTAAGGTTTCATCATGTGTCATGTGAAGCAGAAAAGTCATAATTGACAGAAATAGCAAGGAGTTAGGCTACCATTTGTATGGGATGGGTAGGTAAAATGTTCAAAAAAATATGAGAGGACATGGAAAACATTCTGAGATATACTGTCTTAGTATTTTGCTATTCGGTCTTCTTGTTCCCCTCAAGAGACCACTTGGATCTATCTGAGGAACAATCTATTCCTGGAAAGAGTCAGTGGTGGAGAGAGAGAGAGAGTTCAGTTCTGTTCAGACTAGACCACATCACAGCCTGATACCAGAGAGATAGAGAGAGAGAAAGAGAGACAGACAGAAAAAGAGTAGAGAGAGAGAGAGAGAGGGGGGCCCAGTGAGAGAGACAGAGACAGAAACAGAGAAACTCACAGCCTGTGGTGCTTACAGACACAGACACTGTGGGGTTTACCTCTCAGCTGCCAATCAGACATGTGGGTCAAGCAGCCATGAAAGATGTCTACCTGTCAACACCACACAACTAGCATATTTTGTTGTGGGAACGTATGTTTTTGATTTCACATTTGTTTTCGGAACAAAGCCACACGTTTTCTGACCAGTAAAACTGACTTTTTTTTTTTTTTTATGTTCTGGAGGTGACATTTTTGACTGTTCTGAGAATGTTTATTTTTAGATTGCAGGGAGGTTCTGAGAACATTTTACTCTGGTTCTAGAGAGGTTCTGAGAACATTTTACTCTGGTTCTAGAGAGGTTCTGAGAACATTTTACTCTGGTTCTAGAGAGGTTCTGAGATCATTTTACTCTGGTTCCAATGGCATTTCTGAGAACGTTTTACTCTGGTTGCAAAAACAAATAATTTCTACATTATTGGGAGTTTATTTATTATAACTTTCTTAAAACTTTCACTAAATGTTTCAATAAGACTTTTAATAACACTTTAGCTTATTTTGGTTAAAATATTTGGAAGTCCATACACAGATAGGCCACATTATGTTTTGAAGGATACAAATGTTTTGAAATCTCACAGTATAAACTTTGCTGTATTCATTGACAGTCTCTCTCATGGTTTCAAACATTTGGAAATCCTACAACACCAACTTTGCTTTACCTTTCTTTTACGCCTGCAGACATGGTAATCTGAACCATCCGATTGGCCAGTGGTAGGCCAAAAGTGCTCTTGATTTGCTCTCCGGGCCTGCCCCTTGGGTAAGGCAGAGTTTGCACCTTCAGAAACATAAAATGGGAACACTACGCCTGCCTGGCTCACAGGGCAGCTGAATCGAGTGCAATTGTTTTTTGCTTTTTTCATATAAATATTTAGACAATGTTGCGCAAACCTTAAACCTGGGCCGGATCAACATGAATCAATTCTTAGAATATCTGGCAAATTTTCACGTGAAGTTTTTTAGGGAGCAGGAGTATTACAGAGGCGGAAACTTAAATTCTAATAAAAATAGATTTTATTCCAATTTTTACATTGCAAACAGTGAAAATAATTTTTCATGAGATGAGAGGTACCGGATCAGGGCAAATGGAATGGTTCAAAAATAAACATATCCAGGTGTTAGAATGGCCAAGTCAAAGTCCAGACCTGAATCCAATCCAGAATCTGTGGAAAGAACTGAAAACTGCTGTTCACAAATGCTCTCCATCCAACCTCACTGAGCTCGAGCTGTTTTGCAAGGAGGAATGGGAAAGAAATTCATTCTCTCGATGTGCAAAACTGATAGAGACATACTCCAAGCGACTTACAGCTGTAAACGCAGCAAAAGGTGGCGCTACAAAGTATTAACTTAAGGGGGCTGAATAATTTTGCACGCCCAATTTTTCAGTTTTTGATTTGTTAAAAAAGTTTGAAATATCCAATAAATGTCGTTCGACTTCATGATTGTGTCCCACTTGTTGTTGATTCTTCACAAAATAATATAGTTGTTTATCTTTATGTTTGAAGCCTGAAATGTGGCAAAAGGTCGCAAGGTTCAAGGGGGCCGAATACTTTCGCAAGGCACTGTATGCATTAATTCCATGAACTGAGAAATGTACAAATATTGAATTCCACTCCGTGAGTGAATTCAATAATTAAATTGGAATTTCAAATTAAATTGGAATTGACCACAAACCTGGAGCACATATTATACATATAATTAAAAATTAAAAACATAGTCTGACGGTTGATTGACATATTCATTTTATTTACGAATTTGTTTTGAATTTTGAAAATGAACTACAATTTCAGTACAATATAATTAAGGATCACACCCTTTTTCTCAATTTTCGCCTAAAATGACATACCCAATCTAACTGCCTGTAGATCAGGACCTGAAGCAAGGATATGCATATTATTGATACCATTTGAAAGGAAACACTTTGAAGTTGTTGGATAAGAGATTAGATTTGGATTTGGTAAAAGACAATACAAAGAGAAAAAACATGTGTTTTTTTAAATGCAAGAGAAAGGCCAATGTATGACATCGGCACAATTTAGATTTTGGCCACTAGACGGCAGCAGTGTATGTGCAAAGTTTTCGACTGATCCAATGAACCATTGCATTTCTGTTCTAAATTTTGTATCAAGACTGCCCATATGTGCCAAATTGGTTTATTAATACATTTTCAAGTTCAGAACTGTGCACTCTCCTCAAACAATTGCATGGTATTCTTTCACTGTCATAGCTAGTGTAAATTGGACAGTGCAGTTAGATTAACAAGAATTGAAGCTCATTGAAAGCAAGTCTAAGAAGCGGTACATATGTTCTATGTGTGCTATTTCTATGCTTCCCATTCTTAAGTTTAGTTTTTTGATTCTTTTTACTTTCGGTTTTGTACATCACCTTCAAACAGAATTTTAGCAACCAGGAAATGGTGATTTATTTATTTTTTATATTGCACCTTTAAGATAGTTAGGTGAGACAACCACGAATCTCAGTCAAATATACAGTATACGAACATTCGTCTGGTTTGCTTAATATAAGGAATTTTAAATGATTTATACTTTTACATTTGATACTTTAGAATATTTTAGCAATTCCATTTACTTTTGATACTTAAGTATATTTAAAACCAAATACTTTTAGACATTTACTCAAGTAGTATATTACTGGGTGACTTTCACTTTCACTTAAGTCATTTGCTATTAAGGTATCTTTACCTATACTCAAGTGTGACAATTGGGTACTTTTTTAACCACTGCAGACACAGTGATCGATCTAACAAGCCAGCTAAGTTACAGCTGGTAATTAGCTAATTGCTTCAGAGAAATACATGTATATAGGTAGCTAAGCAGCTTGTAACAGATGTTGCTCTACAGTTGTAGCTTAGCAAGCTAAATTAGCTCATTTTAAAAGACAACTAACCAGGAAATCAGCTAGCTACGCTATATTAGCCTGTATAAATTGGAAAAGGTATATACAAATAGTGCTGATATTTCAATGTTTTGAAATATTTCAAAATGGTTCTTGCTATCCCTCGAGCTGCAATTTTAATTTGATTGGCTGATAGGAAACAATAGACAAAAGCACGGGTCTCTCTCTCTCTCTCTCTCTCTCTCTCTCTCAATTCAATTCAATTCAATTCAAGGGCTTTATTGGCCTGGGAAACATGTGTTAACATTGCCAAAGCAAGTGAGGTAGACAATATACAAGTGAATATATAAAGTGAAAAACAACAAAAATTAACAGTAAACATTACACATACAGACGTTTCAAAACAATAAAGACATTACAAATGTCATATTATATATATACAGTGTTTTAACCATGTACAAATGGTTAATGGACACAAGATAAAATAAATAAGCATAAATATGGGTTGTGTTTACAATGGTGTTTGTTCTTTACTGTTTGCCCTTTTCTCGTGGCAACAGGTCACAAATCTTGCTGCTGTGATGGCACACTGTGGAATTTCACCCAGTAGATATGGGAGTTTTTCAAAATTGGATTTGTTTTCGAATTCTTTGTGGATCTGTGTAATCTGAGGTAAATATGTCTCTCTAATATGGTCATACATTGGGCAGGAGGTTAGGAAGTGCAGCTCAGTTTCCACCTCATTTTGTGGGCAGTGAGCACATAGCCTGTCCTCTCTTGAGAGCCATGTCTGCCTACGGCGGCCTTTCTCAATAGCAAGGCTATGCTCACTGATTCTGTACATAGTCAAAGATTTCCTTCATTTTGGGTCAGTCACAGTGGTCAGGTATTCTGTCGCTGTGTACTCTCTGTGTAGGGCCAAATAGCATTCTAGTTTGCTCTGTTTTTGTTAAATCTTTCCAATGTGTCAAGTAATTATCTTTTTGTTTTCTCAAGATTTGGTTGGGTCTAATTGTGCTGTTGTCCTGTGGCTCTGTAGGGTGTGTTTGTGTTTGTGAACAGAGCCCCAGGACCAGCTTGCTTAGGGGACTCTTCTCCAGGTTCATCTCTCTGTAGGTGATGGCTTTGTTATGGAAGGTTTGGGAATCGCTTCCTTTTAGGTGGTTGTAGAATTTAACGGCTCTTTTCTGGATTTTGATAATTAGTGGGTATCGACCTAATTCTGCTCTGCATTAATTATTTGGTGTTCTACGTTGTACACGCAGGATATTTTTGCAGAATTCTGCGTGCAGAGTCTCAATTTGGTGTTTGTCCCATTTTGTGAAGTCTTGGTTGGTGAGCGGACCACAGACCTCACAGCCATAAAGGGCAATGGGCTCTATGACTGATTCAAGTATTTTGAGCAAAATCCTAATTGGTATGTTGAAATGTATGTTCCTTTTGATGGCATAGAATGCCCTTCTTACCTTGTCTCTCAGATCGTTCACAGCTTTGTGGAAGTGACCTGTGGCGCTGATGTTTAGGCCAAGGTATGTATAGTTTTTTGTGTGCTCTAGGGCAACAGTGTCTAGATGGAATTTGTATTTGTGGTCCTGGTGACTGGACCTTTTTTGGAACACCATTATTTTGGTCTTACTGAGATTTACTGTCAGGGCACCAGGTCTGAAATAATCTGTGCATAAGGTCTAGGTGCTGCTGTAGGCCCTCCTTGGTTGGTGACAGAAGCACCAGATCATCAGCAAACAGCAGAAATTTGACTTCGGATTCTAGCAGGGGGAGGCCGGGTGCTGCAGACTTTTCTAGTGCCCGCGCCAATTCGTTGATATATATGTTGAAGAGGGTGGGGCTTAAGCTGCATCCCTGTCTAACCCCACGACCCTGTGTGAAGAAATGTGTGTGTTTTTTGCCAATTTTAACCACACACTTGTTGTTTGTGTACATGGATTTTATAATGTCTTATGTTTTACCCCCAACACCACTTTCCATCAGTTTGTATAGCAGACCCTCATGCCAAATTGAGTCGAAGGCTTTTTTGAAATCAACAAAGACTTTGCCTTTGTTTTGGTTTGTTTGGTTGTCAATTAGGGTGTGCAGGGTGAATACATGGTCTGTTGTACGGTAATTTGGTAAAAAGCCAATTTGACATTTGCTCGGGTACATAGTTTTCATGAGGAAGTGTACGAGTCTGCTGTTAATGATAATGCAGAGGATTTTCCCAAGGTTACTGTTGACGCATATTCCACTGTAGTTATTGGGGTCAAATTTGTCTCCATTTTTGTGGATTGGGGTGATCAGTCCTTGGTTCCAAATATTGGGGAAGATGCCAGAGCTAAGGATGATGTTAAAGAGTTTTAGTATAGCCAATTGGAATTTGTTGTCTGTATATTTGATCATTTCATTGAGGATACCATCAACACCACAGGCCTTTTTGGGTTGGAGGGTTTTTATTTTGTCCTGTAACTCATTCAATGTAATTGGAGAATCCAGTGGGTTCTTGTAGTCTTTAACCTGTTAAGGAAGTTGAGAATTCAAGCAGCTTTTCGCAGCTTTTTGTAAAAAATTGTGCAACATTTCAGCGCCCTGCTATTCATGCCAGGAATATAGTATATGAATATGATTAGTATGTGTGGATAGAAAACACTCAGACATTTCTAAAACTGGTTAAATCACGGCTGTGACTATAACAGAACATGCGTTTCATCGAAAAGTGCATGAAAATATGATCACTGAAAATGGAAAAAAATATCCATCCGCGACTTCAAGGATTTGTTCAAAGTGAACCGAATTAAAGTAGGCCGAGGTTGCAGTGCCTACAGCTTCCACACGTTGTCTAGAGTCTTGTCATTTGATTCGCAATTGATTCTTGGTCTAACCGAATCAAGGGAACTCCTTCCCTCTGGTCTCCGACCGGATGTTTTGATCGAGCTCTCTACGGACATGTTTTATACACGGATAGCTAAAGAATTTACATCGTCTCCTGATGAATTTTATCGCTTATTAACGTGTACTAATACCTAAAGTTGCATTACAAAAGTATTTCGAAGTGTTTTGTGAAAGTTTATCGTCGACTTTTTGAGTAAAAAAAATGACGTTACGTTATGAAACGCTATTTTTTTCCGTTTATCACACAGTATTCTTAGATCAATATCTAGGCTATATATGGACCGATTTAATCGAAAAAAGACCCTAAATGATGTTTATGGGACATCTAGGAGTGCCAAGAAAGAAGCTCGTCAAAGGTAATGAATGTTTTATATTTTATTTCAGCGTTTTTGGTTTGTGCCGGCTAACGCAAAATCTGTCATGTTAGGTGACGTTGCAGTATTTTGAGGGTGCATGGTATCAGATAATAGCTTCTCATGCTTTCGCCGAAAAGCATTTCACAAATCTGACTTGGTGGATAGATTCACAACGAGTGTAGCTTTAATTCACTATATTGTATGTCAATTTTTATGAATGTTTGAGGTTTATCAACCTCTATAGGTGGCGCTCTTTAACATTTCCGCTGATTGTGGTTCCCACCTCTGTACCACGTCCTAGTTGATTCTAAGATCTGTATTTGATCATGTATATGTTTTTGCTCTTTATTCTTTGTTATAGAGCCAAAAAGATTGGAGAAGTCGTTTACTCATACATCTCCATTTTGGATAGATAATTCTTTGTGTTGTTGTTTGTTTAGTGTTTTCCAATTTTCCCAGAAGTGGTTAGAGTCTATGGATTCTTCAATTGCACATGCTGGTCCTTCTTTTTCCGTAGTGTATTTCTGTATTGTTTTAGTGATTCACCATAGTGAAGGCGTAGACTCAGGTTTTCCGGGTCTCTATGTTTTTGGTTGGACAGGTTTCTCAATCTCTCTCTCTCTCTCTCTCTCTCTCTCTCTCTCTCTCTCTCTCTCTCTCTCTCTCTCTCTCTCTCTCTCTCTCTCTCTCTCTCTCTCTCTCTCTCTCTCTCGAGTTCCGGTGGTGATGTAGCCATGTAGCCTCTGTACTACATACATGGACAAATGTCTAATTTCCTCCTAACTACACCGTTTCCTCTACCTTGTGAGTCAGAGGTTTGGACTTTAAGACACACAATTTCTAAAATAAGCACTCACACACACACACACACACACACACACACACACACACACACACACACACACACACACACACACACACACACACACACACACACACACACACACACACACACACACACACACACACACACACTTTAAATAGTTTATTTGAATCCACCAAATTTACATTTAAAAGGGATTCAAACATTTCTAAAGGTCCCTGTGTACAGATAGCACCTCCTTCTCCAAACCGCTAGGCTGCCCACGACAGCTGAAACAGAGCAGTACCTAGCCAACTGTTTTTCCCTAGTTTTTGGTCAGGCCCGAAATCTGGAGGCCACGCACTGCAAGCCTGTGTACTTGGCCGAGACTGCCAAATATCAGCTCCACCAGCTAGCACCTATACCCGAGGCTGTCCAAACGTGCCACGGGGGGAAGGTATTTAAGAAGCTGGTTGGCAAAGGCCTGCTCCATGAGCAGCCCACTTCCAAATGAGCAGCCCACTTCCAAAATAAGCCCTTGCCCCTTCACAACAACAACATCTGGTGTATTTGGCACACAGGAAAACACATCAACAAACCAGCTTCCTGTTACACAATATCGTTTATGGATGTGTTCTGTTGGTGAGAATACTTGTCTCACCTCGCTTGCTATCAGGTCGACAAGGCGGTCATGTCTAGCAATGTACAAATCCTTGTATAAACAGTAGCCTCTCACAAAATGGGCAACAAACTCTATTACATTTGACTCATGTAAAATACAAAATGGTTTGATTTGCATGGCACCATGGTGCTAGATTATATTCTGTTGGTAGAACTTGCACGGAGCACTGACGGAGCATTTCATCACTCTCCATCTTGGTCAAATAGCCCTTACCCAGCCTGAAGGTGTGTTGGGTCATTGTTCTGTTGAAAAACAAATGATAGTCCCTCTAATGGAAAACCAGATGGGATGGCGTATCGCTGCAGAATGCTGTGGTATCCATACTGGTTAAGTCTGCCTTAAATTCTAAATTCAGCAAAGCAGCCCCATATCATCACACCTCCTCCTCCATGCTCGTGTTTCTTGGCCCAAGCAAGTCTCTTCTTATTATTGGTGTTCGTTAGTAGTGGTTTCTTTTCAGCATTTCGACCATGAAGGCCTGATTCCCGTAGTTTCCTCTGAAAAGTTGACGTTGAGATGTGTCTGTTACTTGAACTCTGTGAAGCATTTATTTGGGCTGCAATCTGAGGTGCAGTTAACTCTAATGAACTTATCCTCTGCAGCAGAGGTAACTCTGGGTCTTCCTTTCCTGTGGAGGTCCTCATGAGAGCCAGTTTCATTATAACACTTGATGGTTTATGCAACTGCACTTGAAGAAACTCAAAGTTCTTGAAATTTTCTCAATTGACTGAACTTCATGTCTGAAGGTAATGAATGATTGACTATGCTCCAATTGGGGGAGGGGTGGCAGGGGAGGATAATAAAGGAAATATATTTTAAAACTATATATGTATATTTATTTATATGTATTTATGTATGTATTCAGACATGCCCCCTCAGAGAGACACAGCTGCATGTGAGCTCTCACATTTTTCAACATGTTTCTTACAAAAGGATAGATTTGGAGTTAAATAAACTTGGATGTTTCGGTAGGTACATATGCAGGATGCTACCCGAAACAGCATGGCCTTCGCTCCAGATCAAAACTGAACCGAATTTAATCGGAGAGATTACTGCTTCCACGGTTTCCCTTTCCCAAGATATACGGAGGGTGCAAACAGCAGAGACCTGATGTCACGTCTTCTGCCGAAGTCGATGCCTCGGCCTTGTTCAGGCGGTGCTCGGCGGTCGACGTCGACGGTCTTCTAGCCATAGCCCATCCATTTATTTTAGTCACCTGAGGGCTCTGTTTACCTCGGCTCCCGTGCTGGCCCATCCAGATCCCTCTTTGGCGTTCATAGTCGAGGCTGGGATAGGAGCTGTGCTTTCTCAGCACTCGGGAACGAGCGAGACTATGACGTGGGGGACCGGGAGTTGTTGGCTGTTGTGAAGGCTTTGAAGGCGTGGAGACATTGGCTTGAGGGGGCTAAACACCCTTTTCTCATCTGGACTGACCACCACAATCTGGAGTACATCCGGGCAGCGAGGAGACTGAATCCTTGTCAGGCAAGGTGGACCATGTTCTTTACCCATTTTGTGTTTACCCTGTGTTTCCCAGAATGTGAAGGCAGACAAAGGCAGAATGTGAAGGATGAATAACACAGAGGAGTGGCCCATGGATCCCACTCCCATACTCCCGGCCTCCCGCCTAGTCGGTTGTGTGGGAGCTGGACGCGGACATCGAGCGGGCGTTGCTTACAGAGCCCGCACCCATCCAGTGTCCCGCTGGGCGTCTGTACGTTCCGTCTGCTGTCAGTGACCGGCTGATCTCTTGGGCCCACACGTCACCCTCATCTGGTCATCCAGGTATCGGTTGGACGGTGCGCTGTCTGAGCAGGAAGTACTGGTGGCCCACTTTGGCTAAGGACGTGAGGGTTTATGTTTCCTCCTGTTCAGTGTGGGCCCAGTGTAAGGCTTCTAGGCACCTGCCCAGAGGTAAGTTACACCCCTTACCCATTCCACAGCGGCCATGGTCACACCTGTCGATCGATTTCCTGACCGATCTTCCCCCATCACAGGGAAACACCATGATCATGGTCGTTGTGGATCGTTTCTCTAAGTCCGGCCCTCTCCTCCCTTTGCCTGGTCTCCCTACAGCCCTACAGATGGCGGAGGCCTTGTTTACGCATGTCTTCCGGCACTACGGGGTGCCTGAGGATATAGTGTCTGATCGGTTTCCCAGTTCACGTCAAGGGTCTGGAGGGCGTTCATGGAAAGTCAGGGGGTCTCGGTCAGCCTTACCTCAGGATTTCACCCCGAGAGTAATGGGCAGGTGGAGAGAGTTAACCAGAATGTGGGTAGGTTTCTGAGGTCTTATTGCCAGGACCGGCCTGGGGAGTGGGCAGAGTTCGTGCCCTGGGCAGAGATGGCCCAGAACTCGCTCCGCCACTCCTCCACTAACCTCTCTCCCTTCCAATGTGTGTTAGGGTATCAGCCAGTTCTGGCTCCTTGGCATCAGAGTCAGACAGAAGCTGACCATCACCTCAGTGAGGCCCCGGTGTTCGCACCGGGGGACTGGGTCTGGCTCTTGACCCGGAACCTGCCCTTCCGCCTGCCCTCCCGGAAGCTGGGTCCGCGGTTTGTGGGGCCATTTAAAGTCCTGAGGAGAGTGAACGAGGTATGTTATAGGTTTCAGCTTCCCCCCGATTACCGCATTAACCCCTCGTTTTATGTGTCTCTCCTCAGGCCGGTGGCGGCTGGCCCTCTGTTTCCCTCATGTCTTTGTGTGGTATTGTTTATTCAGTTTCATTCTTTTTCATGTATTGCACACGTTAGTCTGTTGCGTTGGGTTATGTTAACCCGCATTGTTAGTTCGTGTTCACTTTGCCGTGTGTTTTTGGTTCTTCAAAATAAAAGGCTCCGTTGGCTACACCATATCTGCTCTCCTGCACCTGACTCCTTTACAACCATTTACGCATGCCTGACACCTGAGGACACCATCCAACCTGGAACTGAGTGAGTAGAGTTTGGTCTGATGCTATTTTGAAAATGGAAAAAAAAGTACATTATAATGATATATTTTACTTTATGGGGACTGAATGCTGAGTTAAGGCTCTCAGTGTCATGCAGGTGAATGAGGACCCAAAAGCGACTTGGCGAAAACAGAGTCTTTAATCCAGTAAAGTAAATCTACAATCATAAGACATAATTCCACTCGTAATGACGAGAACAGACTGGAGACTCGATCAAGAACTGCAGGTTGCCTCGGGAAGGCACTTGAACGTAGCAGACTCAGACACCTGCTCACCACGCAGCATCTGAGGGAAACACGACACGACAGAGCGATACACAGACACAGCACGGTGAACAATAGACAAGGATCCGACAGGGCAGAAACGGAAAACAAGGGGAGAAATAGGGACTCTAATCAGGGAAAAAGATAGGGAACAGGTGTGGGAAGACTAAATGATTGATTAGGGGAATAGGAACAGCTGGGAGCAGGAACGGAACGATAGAGAGAAGAGAGAGAGGAAGAGAGAGAGAAAAAGGGGAACGAACCTAAAAAGACCAGCAGGGGGAAAACGAACAGAGGGAAAAGCAAAATGACAAGACAATCTAAGACAAAACATGACACTCAGGCTTGCAAGGATAGACAATATTCAACTTCAATTAGCACTAAGGTGTGAAGGAAAATTCCTTTGGTGTGAAGGAAAAGGCCTTCGAGGCCTTTGTGCCCAACAAGTGACAAGAGTGTTTGAATCGTCCTCTGAAGCCCCTCCTGCTGTTCAAAGACCATTCACTGGCATTTTCTACAAGAAATCTGCCTCCAGAAATAAAAGCTTCTCCCAAGTGGGTGTGACACCTACTCCCATTGCCTGCTGCACTGCTGCTTGGATTCCACCTGGCGATCTGTTCACCGTCCACCCTGGTCTGTCTCCCCCTGTCTGGTACAGGTACCCCCACCACACTCACCCCTCTCTGTTCACCGTCTGCCCCAGCCTGTCTCCCCCTGTCTGGTACAGGTACCCCCACCACACTCACCCCTCTCTGTTCACCGTCTGCCCCAGCCTGTCTCCCCCTGTCTGGTACAGGTACCCCCACCACACTCACCCCTCTCTGTTCACCGTCTGCCCCAGCCTGTCTCCCCCTGTCTGGTACAGGTACCCCCACCACACTCACACCTCTCTCCGAGATTTCGCTCGCCTCCAGCACACACTCACTGTTGGGGCGAGTGACTGAACTTACAATGGGTATCCCCAAGTCGTAATATATTTTGCTATTTTGCTTTTTGCCCCATGACTTCTGCATACTTAGTTGACTACAGACTTTCTTTACCCAACCGTGGGACAGACTTTGTTCCCACACTCTGGAGCCGCAAAACACCAGTCTCAACGTCATCAGTGATGCTGGCCTTCTAGGCAGAGTTGCAAAAGAAAAAAGACATATCTCAGACTGGCCAATAAAAATAAAAGATTAAGACGGGCAAAAGAACACAGACACTGGACAGAGGAACTAACTCCGTTATCAGTAGAAGTCCGTCACATTCATCACTCCTCCCTGCTCCATTATCAGACAAGGTAACAATGTGGGTCGACACACAAGTTAACATCCCTGTCTTAGTACATGCATTTCACACTTATGTCAGTGTTCATATTTAATATAAGCAACATTTATTATATTTATCGATGTTGTGGATGAGCGTGTTGTTTGTTTGTTCTGTTCCTCTCTCCATCTCTGTAGCTTCCGGGTTTGCTGGATAAGGACCCGAGTTAAGGGAAATGGGCTGACTTTGTAGTGCCTGTCCCGAATGGCTCATTAATGTAAATGTGCATATTGAAAGACACTGTCAGTAGTGATGTAATTTTGTAAATGTTATGTTGTGATATTGTTTCATAAACGTGTTGCAATGTATATACTTTAGTATGTTTTGTTAAATGGAAAATGTAGGTTTGTATTGGTAATTGCTCAATTAATTAGGATGAATTGTTCTGAGGGGAGGGGCTAGCCCTATAATAGGAGCTCCTCTTTCAGTTCATAGAGAGGCATTTTGGATTGAGCTGTGAATGGGGCAGCATTGTTTTTAGCTGTCCCATAAGGTATACGTTTGATGGCAATACTGTTGTTTTTGTTCTGAAATCACTCTGTAAATAAACACCCTGAAGCACCGCCGTCTTTTTATTTTGATAGAGGTTAGGTTTTCCAGTTTAGGCTTCTGGCCTACTCTACTCTACTCTACTCTACTTGACATACTGGACAGAGGAACTCTGCCTAGAAGGCCAGCATCGTGGAGTCGCCTCTTCACTGTTGATGTTGAGACTGGTGTTTTGCGGGTACTATTTAATAAAGCTGCCAGTTGAGGACTTGTGAGGCATCTGTTTCTCAAACTAGACACTTTAATGTCCTCTTGCTCAGTTGTGCACCGGGGCCTCCCACTCCTCTTTCTACTCTGGTTCGAGACAGTTGCGATGTTCTGTGAAGTGAGTAGTACACAGCGTTGTACGAGATCTTCAGTTTCTTGGCAATTTCTTGTATGGGATAGTCTTCATTTCTCAGAACAAGAAGAAAGTATGTTGTTTCTGGTCATTTTGAGCCTGTAATCTACCCACATATGCTGATGCTCCAGATACTCAACTAGTCTAAAGAAGGCCAGTTCTATTGTTTCTTTAATCAGAACAACAGTTTTCAGCTGTGCTAACAATTGCAACAAGGTTTTCTAATGATCAATTAGCCTTTAAAAATGATAATCCTGGATTAGCTTTTACACCTGCATTGTTTGCTGTTTGGGGTTTTATGCTGGGTTTCTGTACAGCACTTTGAGATATCAGCTGATGTATGATTTGATTTGATTAGCCATTGCCGTTGGACCACAGGAGTAATGGTTGCTGATAATGGGCCTCTGTACCCCTATATAGATATTCCATTAAAAAATATGCCTTTTCCAGCTACAATAGTCATTTACAATATTAATGGACAAAAAGGTGCTTTTCTTTCAAAAACAAGGACATTTCTAAGTGACCCCAAACTTTTGAATGGTAGTGTATGTATTTGCAAAAACATATTTAGGGGATTTGAAGTGATGCAGACAATTACATTGATGGAAGCTACAATCGATCTGCAATATGAAAGCTATATACCCCCTAAAAAATGGTACAATAATGGACTGTTGTTTCTCTTATTTGAGCTGTTCTTACCATAATATATATCAAATAGGGCTGTCTTATGTATCTGTATACACCCTTATCATGTCACAACACAACTGATTAGTTCCAAACTCATTATGAAGAAAAGAAATTCCACAAATTAACTTTTAACAAGGCATACCTGTTAATTGAAATGCATTCCAGGTGACTACCTCATGAAGCTGGTTGAGAGAATGTCAAAAGTGTGCAAACCGGTCATCAAGGCAAAGGGTGTCGACTTTGAAGAATCTCAAATATATAAAATATATATTGATTTGTTTAACAATTTTTGGGGTTACTACATGATTCCATATGTGTTATTTCATAGTTTTGATGTCTTCACTATTATTCTACAACGTAGAAAATAGTAAAAAAAAAAAGTAAAACCTTGGAATGAGTAGGTGTTTCCAAACGTTGTACTGATACTGAAAGTACTGACCATCAGGTAGGGTGTGCCAGGGGCTGTGGGACCTCTATATAGCCTCATCAGGCCCCTATACATTGAGTGTACAAAATTTTTTAATTATTATTTTTTAAATTTTACTAGGCAAGTCAGTTAAGAACAAATTCTTATTTTCAATGACGGCCTAGGAACAGTGCCTGTTCAGGGGCAGAACAACAGATTTTGTACCTTGTCAGCTCGGGGATTGGAACTTGCAACCTTTCTGTTACTAGTCCAATGCTCTAACCACTAGGCTACCCTGCCACCCCAAGGGTGGACTTGCTCTTTGAATGACAAGGACTTACCAGGTGAATCCAGGTGAAAGCTATTGTCCCTTATCGATGTTCACTGTTAAATGCACTTCAATAAGTGCAGATAAAGGGAGACAGGTTAGAGAAGGATGTTTAAACCTTAAGACAATTGAGACATATATTGTGTATATGTGCAATTCAGAGGATGAATTGGGAAGAAAAAAGATTAATGTGACTTTGAACAGGGTATGGTAGTAGGTGCCTTTGAACAGGGTTTGGTAGTAGGGTCCTTTGAACAGGGTATGGTAATAACAGGGTATGGGCCTTTGAACTAAACAACAGGGTATGGTGCCTTTGATATAGGTGCCTTTGAACAGGGTATGGTAATAGGTGCCTTTGGGTCTTTGAACAGGGTATGGCAGTAGGGGCCTTTGATATGGTAGTAGGAGCCTTTGAATAGGGTATGGTAATATGGGCTTCTGAACAGGGTATGGTAATATGGGCCTTTGAACAAGGTATGGTAATATGGGCCTCTGAACAGGGTATGGTAATATGGGCCTTTGAACAGGGTATGGTAATATGGGCCTCTGAACAGGGTATGGTAATATGGGCCTCTGAACAGGGTATGGTAATAGGTGTCTTTGAACAGGGTATGGTAATATGGGCCTTTGAACAGGGTATGGTAGTAGGGGCCTTTGAACAGGGTATGGTAGTAGGGTCCTTTGAACAGGGTATGGTAATAGGTGCCAGGCGCACTGGTTTGAGTGTGTCAAGAACTACAACGTTGCTGGGTATTTCACTGTTTCCCGTGTGTATCAAGGATGGTCCACCACCGACCATCCAGCCAACAGGTCATAGATGAAAGAGAGCTAAGGAGGCTGACACGAATTGTGCAGAGCAACAGACGGGCTACAGTTGGACAGTCCAGTACACCATTAGTGCCCAAAGACCCATGAAAGAATATACAACTCGTTGTACATTGACACAAATGGGGTATGGCAGTTGACGACCTGACAAAGTACCACCTCTTTCAGCAAAAAACAGCAAACTGTGGTTGCAGTAGGCTAAGGAACGAAAACACTGGACACTGGAGATCTGGAAAAACATTGCCTGGGCTGATTAATTGTGGTTCCTGCTGTTTCACGCTGACGGGAGGACTAGGGTATGGAGAAAACAAACATGAGTACATGTATCCATCATGCCGTGTGTCAACATTCCAGTCTGCTGGTGGTGGTGTAGGGTGTGTTTTCATGCTACACGTTAGGCCCCTTGATAACATTGGAGCAATGTTTTAATTCCACAGGACATGTGAACATCATTGCCAATCAGGTGCATCCGTTCATGGCAGCAGTGTAGCCATCTGCAAAATGTATGTTTTCAGCAGGATAACGCCCCAAGCCACGAGGCTTGTCCAGGAATGGTTCCAAACATGACAGTGAATTGAGCTTACTGCAGTGGCCTGCCCAGTCCCCAGATCTCAATCCAATTGAGCATCTATAGGGTGATGTGGAACCAGCTATTCGGAGTAACGATACACTACCAGCCAACTTGACCCAACTTTGGGACACATTGGAGTCAACATCCCTGTTGAATGCTTTCGACACCTTGTAGAGTCCATGCCCCGACAAATTGAGGCTGTTCTGGGGGTAAAAGTGGGTGCAACTCAATATTAATAAGAAGGTATTTTGTACACTCAGTGTATAACCCGATATAGGTCTGTAATAGCTACATGTTTCAAGCAGACCACCATAGTTCCTGTGTCAAAGGAAGCGAAGGTAACCTGCCTAAATGATTACCGCCCTGTGGCACTCATGTCTGTAGCCATGAAGTGCTTTGAAAGGCTGGTCATGGCTCACAACAACAGCATCCTCCCAGACACCCTAGACCCCCTCCAATTTGCATACCGCCCTAACAGATCCACAGATGATGCAATCTCAATTGCACTCCACACTGCCCTTTCTCACCTGGACAAAATGAAAACCTATGTGAGAATGCTGTTCATTGACTACAGCTCAGCTTTCAACACTATAGTGCCCACGAAGCTCATCACTAAGTTAAGGACTCTGGGACTAAACACCTCCCTCTGCAACTGTAACCTGGACTTCCTGATGGACTGCCCCCAGGTGGTAAGCGTAGGCAACAACACGTCTCAACACTGGGGCCCCTCAGGGGTGTGTACTCAGTCCCCTCCTGTACTCCCTGTTCACTCATGACTTCACGGCCAGGCACGACTCCAACACCATCATTAAGTTTGCTGACGACACAACAGTGGTAGGCCTGATCACCGACAATGATGAGACGGCCTACAGGGAGGAGGTCAGAGAACTGGCAGTGTGGTGGCAGGACAACAACCTCTCCCTCAATGTGAGCAAGACAAAGGAGCTGATCGTGGACTACAGGAAAAGGCAGGCCGAACAGGCCCCCATTAATGGAGCTATCTAATTTCCCTTGCCATCGACAATACAGGGAACTGGCGGAGGGATATATATAAATTTTTTTGTGAACGGTTTTTCCTTGGGGTTTTGCCTGCTACACAAGTTCTCTTATAGTCACAGACATGATTTAACCAGTTTCATAAACGTCAGAGTGTTGTCTATCCACAGATACTAATCGTATGCATATACTATATTCCTGGCATGAGTAGCAGGACGTTTAAATTTTGCACGCTTTTTATCAAAAAGTTGAAAAAAATTACCCTAACCTCTAAGAGGTAACATCAACGGGGCTGTAGTGGAGCGGATCGAGAGTTTCAAGCTCCTTGGTGTCCACATCACCAATGAACTATCATGATCCAAGCACACCAAGACAGTCGAGAAGAGGGCACGACAACACCTTTTCCACCTCGGGAGACTGAAAAGATTTGGCATGTTTCCTGCCATCCAGGACCTATATAATAGGCGGTGTCAGAGTAAAGCCCATAAAATGATCAGAGACTCCAGTCACCCAAGGTACAGACTGTTTTCTCTGCCACCACATGGCAAGCGGTACTGGAGCGCCAAACCCAGGACCAAAAGACTCCTCAACAGCATCTACCACCAAGCCATAAGGCTGCAGAACAAAACAATAAAATCACCACCTGACAACTTACATTGACCCCTCCCCCCTTTTTGTACAAGGCTGTTATTCACTGTTTATTATCTATGCATAGTCAATTCACCCCCACCTACATGTACAAATGACCTCAACTAACCTGTACAAAGCCTCGTTATTGTTTTTCTTATTGTGTTAGTTTTTATTATTACTTTTTATTTTAGGCTTTTTATTTTATTTTAGTCTACTTAAATATTTTCTTAACTCTTCGTGAACTGCACTCTTGGTTAAGGGCTTGTAAGTAAAGCATTTCACGGTAATGTCTACAGTATAACCCCTATACAGTATAACCCCTATATAACCCCTATACAGTATAACCCCTATATAAACCCTATACAGTATAACCCCCTATATAAACCCTATACAATATAACCCCCTATATAAACCCTATACAATATAACCCCCTATATAACCCTATACAGTATAACCCTTATATAAACCCTATACAGTATAACCCCTATATAAACCCTATACAGTATAACCCCCTATATAAACCCTATACAGTATAACCCCTATATAAACCCTATACAGTATAACCCCTATATAAACCCTATACAGTATAACCCCCTATATAAACCCTATACAGTATAAACCCCTATATAAACCCTATACAGTATAACCCCTATATAAACCCTATACAGTATAACCCCTATATAAACCCTATACAGTATAACCCCTATATAAACCCTATACAGTATAACCCCTATATAAACCCTATACAGTATAACCCCTATATAAACCCTATACAGTATAACCCCCTATATATCCCTATACAGTATAACCCCCTATATATCCCTATACAGTACAACCCCTATATAAACCCTATACAGTATAACCCCTATATAAACCCTATGCAGTATAACCCCTATATAAACCCTATACAGTATAACCCCTATATAAACCCTATACAGTATAACCTATAAAACCCTATACAGTATAACCCCTATATAAACCCTATACAGTATAACCCCTATATAAACCCTATACAGTATAACCCCTATATAAACCCTATATATAACAGTAAACCCTAACCCCCTATATAAACCCTATACAGTATAACCCCTATATAAACCCTATACAGTATAACCCCTATATAAACCCTATACAGTATAACCCCTATATAAACCCTATACAGTATAACCCCCTATATAAACCCTATATAAACAGTATAACCCCTATATAAACCCTATACAGTATAACCCCCTATAAACCCTAAACCCTATATAAACCCTAGTATAACCCCCTATATAAACCCTATACAGTATAACCCCCTATATAAACCCTATACAGTATAACCCCCTATATAAACCCTATACAGTATAACCCCTATATAAACCCTATACAGTATAACCCCCTATATAAACCCTATACAGTATAACCCCTATATAAACCCTATACAGTATAACCCCTATATAAACCCTATACAGTATAACCCCTATATAAACCCTATACAGTATAACCCCTATATAAACCCTATACAGTATAACCCCTATATAAACCCTATACAGTATAACCCCTATATAAACCCTATACAGTATAACCCCTATATAAACCCTATACAGTATATAAACCCTATACAGTATAACCCCTATATAAACCCTATACAGTATAACCCCTATATAAACCCTATACAGTATAACCCCTATATAAACCCTATACAGTATAACCCCTATATAAACCCTATACAGTATAACCCCTATATAAAACCCTATATAAACCCTATACAGTATAACCCCTATATAAACCCTATACAGTATAACCCCTATATAAACCCTATACAGTATAACCCCTATATAAACCCTATACAGTATAACCCCTATATAAACCCTATATAAACCCCTATATAAACCCTAGTATAACCCCTATATAAACCCTATAGTATAACCCTATATAAACCCTAGTATAACCCCTATATAAACCCTATACAGTATAACCCCTATATAAACCCTATACAGTATAACCCCTATATAAACCCTATACAGTATAACCCCTATATAAACCCTAACAGTATAACCCCTATATAAACAGTATAACCCCTATATAAACCCTATACAGTATAACCCCTATATAAACCCTATACAGTATAACCCCTATATAAACCCTATACAGTATAACCCCTATATAAACCCTATACAGTATAACCCCCTATATAAACCCTAAACCCTATACAGTATAACCCCCTATATAAACCCTATACAGTATAACCCCCCCTATATAAACCCTATATATAACCCTATATAAACCCTATACAGTATAACCCCTATATAAACCCTATACAGTATAACCCCTATATAAACCCTATACAGTATAACCCCTATATAAACCCTATACAGTATAACCCCTATATAAACCCTATACAGTATAACCCCTATATAAACCCTATACAGTATAACCCCTATATAAACCCTATACAGTATAACCCCTATATAAACCCTATACAGTATAACCCCTATATAAACCCTATACAGTATAACCCCTATATAAACCCTATATAAACCCTATATAAACCCTAGTATAACCCCTATATAAACCCTATACAGTATAACCCCTATATAAACCCTATACAGTATAACCCCTATATAAACCCTATACAGTATAACCCCTATATAAACCCTATACAGCATAACCCCCTATATAAACCCTATACAGTATAACCCCTATATAAACCCTATACAGTATAACCCCTATATAAACCCTATACAGTATAACCCCTATATAAACTCTATACAGTATAACCCCCTATATAAACCCTATACAGTATAACCCTATATAAACCCTATACAGTATAACCCCCTATATAAACCCTATACAGTATAACCCCTATATAAACCCTATACAGTATAACCCCTATATAAACCCTATACAGTATAACCCCTATATAAACCCTATACAGTATAACCCCTATATAAACCCTATACAGTATAACCCCTATATAAACCCTATACAGTATAACCCCTATATAACCCCTATACAGTATAACCCCTATATAACCCCTATACAGTATAACCCCTATATAAACCCTATACAGTATAACCCCCTATATAAACCCTATACAATATAACCCCCTATATAAACCCTATACAATATAACCCCCTATATAACCCTATACAGTATAACCTTTATATAAACCCTAAACAGTATAACCCCCTATATAAACCCTATGCAGTATAACCCCCTATATAAACCCTATACAATATAACCCCCTATATAAACCCTATACAGTATAACCCCTATATAAACCCTATACAGTATAACCCCTATATAAACCCTATACAGTATAACCCCTATATAAACCCTATACAGTATAACCCCTTATATAAACCCTATACAGTATAACCCCCTATATAAACCCTATACAGTATAACCCCTATATTTCCCTATACAGTATAACCCCCTATATAAACCCTATACAGTATAACCCCTATATAAACCCTATATAACCCTATACAGTATAACCCCTATATAAACCCTATACAGTATAACCCCTATATAAACCCTATACAGTATAACCCCCTATATAAACCCTATACAGTATAACCCCTATATAAACCCTATACAGTATAACCCCTATATAAACCCTATACAGTATAACCCCTATATAAACCCTATACAGTATAACCCCCTATATAAACCCTATACAGTATAACCCCTATATAAACCCTATACAGTATAACCCCTATATAAACCCTATACAGTATAACCCCTATATAAACCCTATACAGTATAACCCCTATATAAACCCTATACAGTATAACCCCTATATAAACCCTATACAGTATAACCCCTATATAAACCCTATACAGTATAACCCCTATATAAACCCTATACAGTATAACCCCCTATATAAACCCTATACAGTATAACCCCCTATATAAACCCTATACAGTATAACCCCTATATAAACCCTATACTCCAGTTTCAACTGTTCTGCCTTACTATTATTCGACCATGCTGGTCATTTATGAACATTTGTAAGTCGCTCTGGATAAGAGCGTCTGCTAAATGACTTAAATGTAAATGTAAATGTATTTGAACATCTTGGCCATGTTTTGTTATAATCTCCACCCGGCACAGCCAGAAGAGGACTGGCCACCCCACTTAGCCTGGTTCCTCTCTAGGTTTCTTCCTAGGTTTTGGCCTTTCAAGGGAGTTTTTCCTAGCCACCGTGCTTCTACACCTGCATTGCTTGCTGTTTGGGGTTTTAGGCTGGGTTTCTGTACAGCACTTTGAGATATCAGCTGATGTACGAAGGGCTATATAAATACAGTTCATTTGATTTGATTTCATATACAGTATAACCCCTATATAAACCCTATACAATATAACCCCCTATATAACCCTATACAGTATAACCAATATATAAACCCTATACAGTATAACCCCTATATAAACCCTATAGAGCCCTATACAATATAACCCCGTATATAAACCCTATATAGTATAACCAATATATAAACCCTATAGAGCCCTATACAGTATAACCCCCTATATAAACCCTATACAGTATAACCAATATATAAACCCTATACAGTATAACCCCTATATAAACCCTATAGAGCCCTATACAATATAACCCCTATATAACCCTGTACAGTATAACCCTATAAAAAACCCATACAGTATAACCCCTATATAAACCCTATACAGTATAACCCATATATAACCCTATATAACCCTTTACAGTATAACCCATATATAAACCCTATATAACCCTCTACAGTATAACCCCTATATAAACCCTATATAACCCTATACAATATAACCCCCTATATAACCCTATACAGTATAGCCCCTATATAAACCTTATATAACCCTATATGACCCCAATATAACCCATATATAACCCATATATAACCCATATATAACCCTATACAGTATAACCCTATACAGTATAACCCTATATAGTATAACCCCCATATAAACCCTATATAAACCCTATAGAACCCTATAGAACCCTATACAATATAACCCCCATATAACCCTATACAGTACAACCCTATGTAAACCTTATATAACCCTATACAGTATAACCCCCTATATAAACCCTATATAATCCTATACAGTATAACCACCTATATAAACCCTATATAACCCTATACCGTATAACCCCTATATAAACTATATATAACCCTATAGAACCCTATAGAACCCTATACAATATAACCCCCCATATAACCCTATACAGTACAACCCTATATAAACCCTATATAACCCTATAGAGTATAACCCCTGTATAAACCCTATATGACCCTATACAGTATAACCCCTATATAAACCCTATATAACCCTATATGACCCCAATATAACCCATATATAACCCCTACTTAACCTATATAGCCTGATCAGAGGACCGTTTTTAAGCATCAAAGCAGGGGAAAGTCCAGCACCACTCCATCATCGTGGCTGCCTTCGGGCAGAGCCACTAACAACAGGCAGCTTTACAGCGGCTGGATACCAGGACCTGTATCCCCAATGACACCCTATTCAGTGCACCACTTTCGGCCAGCACACTATGGGACTCTCTATGGGCCCTGGTCAAAAAGTAGCGCACTATGTAGGGAATAGGGTGTTATATAGGCCCAGGACCTGGCTAATGTGAAACGGAACCTACTAGGGGCTGTTAGATGGGCGGGATATACTGGACAAGACAGGGGGGCACACTAATGGAGACCAGAGAAACACACACACACACACACACACACACACACACACACACACACACACACACACACACACACACACACACACACACACACACACACACACACACACACACACACACACATACACAGACAGACAGGCTTTTAAGAACCCTCCGCTCTGCATGATGCTGCTCAGAGAGCCCAGACACTGTTGACTGATGGAGGAGGTCATTAAGAGTCCCAATGTTTTGTTCCAGCTTCTAATCGTACAATAACACCCTCGCACTCTTTTATCTCCCTGTTCTTACTGTTCAAATACATCTCAACGGGAGAAAAACACCAGGGTAAAACAGAGTGAAGTAAAACGATGGGGCGAAGTTGAGCTCACTGCTACGCCCCATCCCAAATGGGACCCCATTCACTATGTAGCGTACTACTGTTGAGCAGGGCCACTAGTGTACATATATTTTTTGATACTTTATTTAACTAGGAAAGACAATTAATTAAGAACAAATTCTCCTACCGGGGAACAATGGGTTAACTTCATTGTCCGGGGCAGATTTTTACCTTGACAGCTCGGGGATACGATACAGCAACCTTTCAGTTACTGACCCAAAGGTCTAACCACTAGGCCACCTGCCGCCCTCCCACTAGGCCACCTCCCACCACACCACTAGGCCATCTCCCACCACACCACTAGGCCACCTCCCACCACACCACTAGGCCAACTCCCACCACACCACTAGGCCACCTCCCACCATACCACTAGGCCACCTCCCACCACACCACTAGGCCACCTCCCACCACACCACTAGGCCACCTCCCACCACACCACTAGGCCACCTCCCACCACACCACTAGGCCACCTCCCACCACACCACTAGTCCACCTCCCACCACACCACTAGGCCACCTCCCACCACACCACTAGTCCACCTCCCACCACACCACTAGGCCACCTCCCACCACACCACTAGGCCACCTCCCACCATACCACTAGGCCACCTCCCACCACACCACTAGGCCACCTCCCACCACTAGCCTACACTTGATCTTAGCAAAAACAACAAGAAGGGATTGCTGCTAGATTCTCTAACTGTGAGGAAAACCAAGCATCTGCAAACCATCCTAGCTAAAACACTTTTCCCGAAATAGAGAAAAGAGCAATGGCAACAACAACAAAAAGCTTTTGTTGAACAGGGATTGTTCTCCACTAGCCTACCTGGTTAAATAAAGGTGTTCTCAACTAGCCTACCTGGTTAAATAAAGGTGTTCTCAACTAGCCTACCTGGTTAAATAAAGGTGTTCTCAACTAGCCTACCTGGTTAAATAAAGGTGTTCTCAACTAGCCTACCTGGTTAAATAAAGGTGTTCTCAACTTGCCTACCTGGTTAAATAAAGGTGTTCCTGGTTAAATAAAGGTGTTCTCAACTAGCCTACCTGGTTAAATAAAGGTGTTCTCATCTAGCCTACCTGGTTAAATAAAGGTGTTCTCAACTAGCCTACCTGGTTAAATAAAGGTGTTCTCAGCTAGCCTACCTGGTTAAATAAAGGTGTTCTCAGCTAGCCTACCTGGTTAAATAAAGGTGTTCTCAACTAGCCTACCTGGTTAAACCTCCCACCACACCACTAGGCCACCTCCCACCATACCACTAGGCCACCTCCCACCACACCACTAGGCCACCTCCCACCACACCACTAGGCCACCTCCCACCACACCACTAGGCCACCTCCCACCATACCACTAGGCCACCTCCCACCACACCACTAGGCCACCTCCCACCATACCACTAGGCCACCTCCCACCACTAGCCTACACTTGATCTTAGCAAAAACAACAAGAAGGGATTGCTGCTAGATTCTCTAACTGTGAGGAAACCCAAGCATCTGCAAACCATCCTAGCTAAAACACTTTTCCCGAAATAGAGAAAAGAGCAATGGCAACAACAACAAAAAGCTTTTGTTGAACAGGGGTTGTTCTCAACTAGCCTACCTGGTTAAATAAAGGTGTTCTCAACTAGCCTACCTGGTTAAATAAAGGTGTTCTCATCTAGCCTACCTGGTTAAATAAAGGTGTTCTCAACTAGCCTACCTGGTTAAATAAAGGTGTTCTCAACTAGCCTACCTGGTTAAATAAAGGTGTTCTCAACTAGCCTACCTGGTTAAATAAAGGTGTTCTCAAATAGCCTACCTGGTTAAATAAAGGTGTTCTCATCTAGCCTACCTGGTTAAATAAAGGTGTTCTCAACTGGCCTACCTGGTTAAATAAAGGTGTTCTCATCTAGCCTACCTGGTTAAATAAAGGTGTTCTCAGCTAGCCTACCTGGTTAAATAAAGGTGTTCTCAGCTAGCCTACCTGGTTAAATAAGGGTGTTCTCAACCAGCCTACCTGGTTAAATAAAGGTGTTCTCAGCTAGCCTACCTGGTTAAATAAGGGTGTTCTCAACTAGCCTACCTGGTTAAATAAAGGTGTTCTCAGCTAGCCTACCTGGTTAAATAAAGGTGTTCTCAACTAGCCTACCTGGTTAAATAAAGGTGTTCTCAACTAGCCTACCTGGTTAAATAAAGGTGTTCTCAACTAGCCTACCTGGTTAAATAAAGGTGTTCTCAACTAGCCTACCTGGTTAAATAAAGGTGTTCTCAGCTAGCCTACCTGGTTAAATAAGGGTGTTCTCAACTAGCCTACCTGGTTAAATAAAGGTGTTCTCAGCTAGCCTACCTGGTTAAATAAAGGTGTTCTCAACTAGCCTACCTGGTTAAATAAAGGTGTTCTCAGCTAGCCTACCTGGTTAAATAAAGGTGTTCTCAACTAGCCTACCTGGTTAAATAAAGGTGTTCTCAACTAGCCTACCTGGTTAAATAAAGGTGTTCTCAACTAGCCTACCTGGTTAAATAAAGGTGTTCTCAACTACCCTACCTGGTTAAATAAAGGTGTTCTCATCTAGCCTACCTGGTTAAATAAAGGTGTTCTCAACTAGCCTACCTGGTTAAATAAAGGTTTTCTCAGCTAGCCTACCTGGTTAAATAAAGGTGTTCTCAGCTAGCCTACCTGGTTAAATAAAGGTGTTCTCAACTAGCCTACCTGGTTAAATCCCACCACACCACTAGGCCACCTCCCACCATTCCACCTCCCACCACACCACTAGCCACCTCCCACCACACCACTGGCCACCTCCCACCACACCACTAGGCCACCTCCCACCATACCACTAGGTCCCACCACACCACTTCCCACCATACCACTAGGCCACCTCCCACCACTAGCCTACACTTGATCTTAGCAAAAACAACAAGAAGGGATTTCTGTTTCTCTAACTGTGAGGAAACAAGCATCTGCAAACCATCCTAGCTAAAACACTTTTCCCGTAGAGAAAAGAGCAATAACAACAACAAAAAGCTTTTGTTGAACAGGGGTTGTTCTCAACTAGTCTACCTGGTTAAATAAAGGTGTTCTCAACTAGCCTACCTGGTTAAATAAAGGTGTTCTCATCTAGCCTACCTGGTTAAATAAAGGTGTTCTCATCTAGCCTACCTGGTTAAATAAAGGTGTTCTCAACTAGCCTACCTGGTTAAATAAAGGTGTTCTCATCTAGCCTACCTGGTTAAATAAATGTGTTCTCAACTAGCCTACCTGGTTAAATAAAGGTGTTCTCAGCTAGCCTACCTGGTTAAATAAGGGTGTTCTCAACTAGCCTACCTGGTTAAATAAAGGTGTTCTCAGCTAGCCTACCTGGTTAAATAAAGGTGTTCTCAACTAGCCTACCTGGTTAAATAAAGGTGTTCTCAGCTAGCCTACCTGGTTAAATAAAGGTGTTCTCAACTAGCCTACCTGGTTAAATAAAGGTGTTCTCAACTAGCCTACCTGGTTAAATAAAGGTGTTCTCAACTAGCCTACCTGGTTAAATAAAGGTGTTCTCAACTACCCTACCTGGTTAAATAAAGGTGTTCTCATCTAGCCTACCTGGTTAAATAAAGGTGTTCTCAACTAGCCTACCTGGTTAAATAAAGGTTTTCTCAGCTAGCCTACCTGGTTAAATAAAGGTGTTCTCAGCTAGCCTACCTGGTTAAATAAAGGTGTTCTCAACTAGCCTACCTGGTTAAAGGCCACCTCCCACCACACCACTAGGCCACCTCCCACCATACCACTAGGCCACCTCCCACCACACCACTAGGCCACCTCCCACCACACCACTAGGCCACCTCCCACCACACCACTAGGCCACCTCCCACCATACCACTAGACCACCTCCCACCACACCACTAGGCCACCTCCCACCATACCACTAGGCCACCTCCCACCACTAGCCTACACTTGATCTTAGCAAAAACAACAAGAAGGGATTTCTGCTAGATTCTCTAACTGTGAGGAAACCCAAGCATCTGCAAACCATCCTAGCTAAAACACTTTTCCCGAAATAGAGAAAAGAGCAATGGCAACAACAACAAAAAGCTTTTGTTGAACAGGGGTTGTTCTCAACTAGTCTACCTGGTTAAATAAAGGTGTTCTCAACTAGCCTACCTGGTTAAATAAAGGTGTTCTCATCTAGCCTACCTGGTTAAATAAAGGTGTTCTCATCTAGCCTACCTGGTTAAATAAAGGTGTTCTCAACTAGCCTACCTGGTTAAATAAAGGTGTTCTCATCTAGCCTACCTGGTTAAATAAATGTGTTCTCAACTAGCCTACCTGGTTAAATAAAGGTGTTCTCAGCTAGCCTACCTGGTTAAATAAGGGTGTTCTCAACTAGCCTACCTGGTTAAATAAAGGTGTTCTCAGGTAGCCTACCTGGTTAAATAAGGGTGTTCTCAACTAGCCTACCTGGTTAAATAAAGGTGTTCTCAGCTAGCCTACCTGGTTAAATAAAGGTGTTCTCAGCTAGCCTACCTGGTTAAATAAAGGTGTTCTCAATTGGCCTACCTGGTTAAATAAAGGTGTTCTCAACTAGCCTACCTGGTTAAATAAAGGTGTTCTCAGCTAGTCTACCTGGTTAAATAAAGGTGTTCTCAGCTAGCCTACCTGGTTAAATAAAGGTGTTCTCAGCTAGCCTACCTGGTTAAATAAAGGTGTTCTCAGCTAGCCTACCTGGTTAAATAAAGGTGTTCTCAACTGGCCTACCTGGTTAAATAAAGGTGTTCTCAACTAGCCTACCTGGTTAAATAAAGGTGTTCTCAACTGGCCTACCTGGTTAAATAAAGGTGTTCTCAACTAGCCTACCTGGTTAAATAAAGGTGTTCTCAACTAGCCTACCTGGTTAAATAAAGGTGTTCTCAGCTAGCCTACCTGGTTAAATAAAGGTGTTCTCAGCTAGCCTACCTGGTTAAATAAAGGTGTTCTCAACTAGCCTACCTGGTTAAATAAAGGTGTTCTAAACTAGCCTACCTGGTTAAATAAAGGTGTTCTCAACTGGCCTACCTGGTTAAATAAAGGTGTTCTCAGCTAGCCAACCTGGTTAAATAAAGGTGTTCTCAACTAGCCTACCTGGTTAAATAAAGGTGTTCTCAACTAGCCTACCTGGTTAAATAAAGGTGTTCTCAACTAGCCTACCTGGTTAAATAAAGGTGTTCTCAGCTAGCCTACCTGGTTAAATAAAGGTGTTCTCAGCTAGCCTACCTGGTTAAATAAAGGTGTTCTCAGCTAGCCTACCTGGTTAAATAAAGGTGTTCTCAACTGGCCTACCTGGTTAAATAAAGGTGTTCTCAACTAGCCTACCTGGTTAAATAAAGGTGTTCTCAACTAGCCTACCTGGTTAAATAAAGGTGTTCTCAACTAGCCTACCTGGTTAAATAAAGGTGTTCACAACTAGTCTACCTGGTTAAATAAAGGTGTTCTCAACTAGTCTACCTGGTTAAATAAAGGTGTTCACAACTAGTCTACCTGGTTAAATAAAGGTGTTCACAACTAGTCTACCTGGTTAAATAAAGGTGTTCTCAACTAGCCTACCTGGTTAAATAAAGGTGTTCACAACTAGTCTACCTGGTTAAATAAAGGTGTTCTCAACTAGCCTACCTGGTTAAATAAAGGTGTTCACAACTAGTCTACCTGGTTAAATAAAGGTGTTCACAACTAGTCTACCTGGTTAAATAAAGGTGTTCTCAACTAGCCTACCTGGTTAAATAAAGGTGTTCACAACTAGTCTACCTGGTTAAATAAAGGTGTTCTCAACTAGCCTACCTGGTTAAATAAAGGTGTTCACAACTAGTCTACCTGGTTAAATAAAGGTGTTCTCAACTAGCCTACCTGGTTAAATAAAGGTGTTCACAACTAGTCTACCTGGTTAAATAAAGGTGTTCTCAACTAGCCTACCTGGTTAAATAAAGGTGTTCACAACTAGTCTACCTGGTTAAATAAAGGTGTTCTCAACTAGCCTACCTGGTTAAATAAAGGTGTTCACAACTAGTCTACCTGGTTAAATAAAGGTGTTCTCAACTAGTCTACCTGGTTAAATAAAGGTGTTCACAACTAGTCTACCTGGTTAAATAAAGGTGTTCACAACTAGTCTACCTGGTTAAATAAAGGTGTTCTCAACTAGCCTACCTGGTTAAATAAAGGTGTTAACAACTAGTCTACCTGGTTAAATAAAGGTGTTCTCAACTAGCCTACCTGGTTAAATAAAGGTGTTCACAACTAGTCTACCTGGTTAAATAAAGGTGTTCACAACTAGTCTACCTGGTTAAATAAAGGTGTTCTCAACTAGCCTACCTGGTTAAATAAAGGTGTTCACAACTAGTCTACCTGGTTAAATAAAGGTGTTCTCAACTAGCCTACCTGGTTAAATAAAGGTGTTCACAACTAGTCTACCTGGTTAAATAAAGGTTTTCTCAACTAGCCTACCTGGTTAAATAAAGGTGTTCACAACTAGTCTACCTGGTTAAATAAAGGTGTTCTCAACTAGCCTACCTGGTTAAATAAAGGTGTTCACAACTAGTCTACCTGGTTAAATAAAGGTGTTCTCAACTAGCCTACCTGGTTAAATAAAGGTGTTCACAACTAGTCTACCTGGTTAAATAAAGGTGTTCTCAACTAGCCTACCTGGTTAAATAAAGGTGTTCTCAACTAGTCTACCTGGTTAAATAAAGGTGTTCTCAACTGGCCTACCTGGTTAAATAAAGGTGTTCTCAACTAGCCTACCTGGTTAAATAAAGTTGTTCTCAACTAGCCTACCTGGTTAAATAAAGGTGTTCTCAACTAGCCTACCTGGTTAAATAAAGGTGTTCTCAACTAGCCTACCTGGTTAAATAAAGGTGACATAAAACAATAATAAAAGTGATGATATACGCTCTAAAGTGATGATATACACTCTAAAGTGATGTTATACGCTCTAAAGTGATGATATACGCTCTAAAGTGATGATATACGCTCTAAAGTGATGTTATACGCTCTAAAGTGATGATATACGCTCTAAAGTGATGTTATACGCTCTAAAGTGATGATATACGCTCTAAAGTGATGTTATACGCTCTAAAGTGATGTTATACGCTCTAAAGTGATGTTATACGCTCTAAAGTGATGTTATACGCTCTAAAGTGATGTTATACGCTCTAAAGTGATGTTATACGTTAGTGATGTTATCACACCTAATCTCGTTCTCTGACACTTCCGCCCAAATACACGGAAGGTCTGATGGACCGACACATCAAACTTGACCTTCATTAGTTATGGTTAGGTGAAAAACCACATTTTAAGAAGATAAATTGTGGACATAAGCAGGGTTTAGTAATAATGACAAATACTTTACTCAGTAAATGACAACATAAACACTTACCTTGATGAAAGCCCCAAAATAAATAAACACTTACCTTGATGAAAGCCCCCAAAATAAATAAACACTTACATTGATGAAAGCCCCCAAACTAAAGAAACACTTATCTTGATGACAGCCCCCAACCTAAAGAAACACTTATCTTGATGACAGCCCCCAACCTAAAGAAACACTTATCTTGATGAAAGCCCCCAAACTATAAAGAAATTAAAAGTGTCTTTCTTCTGGAACCAAGTTGCTTGTTCCTCCATACACAAACATGCACACAATGAAAAGGAGCAATACCGCATGGTCCTGGGCCAGGTCAGGTCTTTAACCTCACACTATAACGAGCCATACCGTGTGGTACTGGGCCCGGTCAGGTCTTTAACCTCACAATATAACGAGCCATACCGTGTTGTACTGGGCCCGGTCAGGTCTTTAACCTCACACTATAACGAGCCATACCGTGTTGTACTGGGCCCGGTCAGGTCTTTAACCTCACACTATAACGAGCCATACCGTGTTGTACTGGGCCCGGTCAGGTCTTTAACCTCACAATATAACGAGCCATACCGTGTTGTACTGGGCCCGGTCAGGTCTTTAACCTCACACTATAACGAGCCATACCGTGTTGTACTGGGCCCGGTCAGGTCTTTAACCTCACACTATAACGAGCCATACCGTGTGGTACTGGGCCCGGTCAGGTCTTTAACCTCACAATATAACGAGCCATTCCGTGTGGTACTGGGCCCGCATCACAATTGAACGAGACATACCGTGTGGTGCTGGGCACAGTCAGGTCTCTCACACATTCCTCCCCCCATTATAGCAGGTTCTAATCAAGCCCTGGTCTACATGGGAACAGAGGAGGAATACCTGGTGAGGTAGTCTCAGGTTGGAAACTATCTTGGTTCTGACACACACCCACACACACACCTTTACTGCTTTACTCTACTGTATTTAGTCAATGCCACTCTGACATTGCTCAATCCAATAATTATATATTTCTTAATTCCATTTTTTTACTTTTAGATTAGTGTGTACTGTTGTGAATTGTTAGATACTACTGCACTGTTGGAGCTAGGAAGACAAGCATTTAGTTAGATACTACTGCTCTGTTGGAGCTAGGAACACAAGCATTTAGTTAGATACTACTGCACTGTTGGAGCTAGGAACACAAGCATTTAGTTAGATACTACTGCTCTGTTGGAGCTAGGAACACAAGCATTTAGTTAGATACTACTACACTGTTGGAGCTAGGAACACGAGCATTTAGTTAGATACTACTACACTGTTGGAGCTAGGAACACAAGCATTTAGTTAGATACTACTGCTCTGTTGGAGCTAGGAACACAAGCATTTAGTTAGATACTACTGCTCTGTTGGAGCTAGGAACACGAGCATTTAGTTAGATACTACTGCTCTGTTGGAGCTAGAAACACAAGCATTTAGTTAGATACTACTACACTGTTGGAGCTAGGAACACAAGCATTTAGTTAGATACTACTGCACTGTTGGAGCTAGGAACACAAGCATTTAGTTAGATACTACTGCACTGTTGGAGCTAGGAACACAAGCATTTAGTTAGATACTACTGCTCTGTTGGAGCTAGGAACACAAGCATTTAGTTAGATACTACTGCTCTGTTGGAGCTAGGAACACAAGCATTTAGTTAGATACTACTGCACTGTTGGAGCTAGGAACACAAGCATTTAGTTAGATACTACTGCACTGTTGGAGCTAGGAACACAAGCATTTAGTTAGATACTACTGCACTGTTGGAGCTAGGAACACAAGCATTTAGTTAGATACTACTGCTCTGTTGGAGCTAGGAACACAAGCATTTAGTTAGATACTACTGCTCTGTTGGAGCTAGGAACACAAGCATTTAGTTAGATACTACTGCTCTGTTGGAGCTAGGAACACAAGCATTTAGTTAGATACTACTGCTCTGTTGGAGCTAGGAACACAAGCATTTAGTTAGATACTACTGCTCTGTTGGAGCTAGGAACACAAGCATTTAGTTAGATACTACTGCTCTGTTGGAGCTAGGAACACAAGCATTTAGTTAGATACTACTGCTCTGTTGGAGCTAGGAACACAAGCATTTAGTTAGATACTACTGCTCTGTTGGAGCTAGGAACACAAGCATTTAGTTAGATACTACTGCTCTGTTGGAGCTAGGAACACAAGCATTTAGTTAGATACTACTGCTCTGTTGGAGCTAGGAACACAAGCATTTAGTTAGATACTACTGCTCTGTTGGAGCTAGGAACACAAGCATTTAGTTAGATACTACTGCACTGTTGGAGCTAGGAACACAAGCATTTAGTTAGATACTACTGCACTGTTGGAGCTAGGAACACAAGCATTTAGTTAGATACTACTGCACTGTTGGAGCTAGGAACACAAGCATTTAGTTAGATACTTCTGCACTGTTGGAGCTAGGAACACAAGCATTTAGTTAGATACTTCTGCACTGTTGGAGCTAGGAACACAAGCATTTAGTTAGATACTTCTGCACTGTTGGAGCTAGGAACACAAGCATTTAGTTAGATACTTCTGCACTGTTGGAGCTAGGAACACAAGCATTTAGTTAGATACTACTACACTGTTGGAGCTAGGAACACAAGCATTTAGTTAGATACTACTGCACTGTTGGAGCTAGGAACACAAGCATTTAGTTAGATACTACTGCACTGTTGGAGCTAGGAACACAAGCATTTAGTTAGATACTACTACACTGTTGGAGCTAGGAACACAAGCATTTAGTTAGATACTACTGCACTGTTGGAGCTAGGAACACAAGCATTTAGTTAGATACTACTGCACTGTTGGAGCTAGGAACACAAGCATTTAGTTAGATACTACTACACTGTTGGAGCTAGGAACACAAGCATTTAGTTAGATACTACTGCACTGTTGGAGCTAGGAACACAAGCATTTAGTTAGATACTACTGCACTGTTGGAGCTAGGAACACAAGCATTTAGTTAGATACTACTGCACTGTTGGAGCTAGGAACACAAGCATTTAGTTAGATACTACTGCACTGTTGGAGCTAGGAACACAAGCATTTAGTTAGATACTACTGCACTGTTGGAGCTAGGAACACAAGCATTTAGTTAGATACTACTGCTCTGTTGGAGCTAGGAACACAAGCATTTAGTTAGATACTACTGCTCTGTTGGAGCTAGGAACACAAGCATTTAGTTAGATACTACTGCTCTGTTGGAGCTAGGAACACAAGCATTTAGTTAGATACTACTGCTCTGTTGGAGCTAGGAACACAAGCATTTAGTTAGATACTACTGCTCTGTTGGAGCTAGGAACACAAGCATTTAGTTAGATACTACTGCTCTGTTGGAGCTAGGAACACAAGCATTTAGTTAGATACTACTGCTCTGTTGGAGCTAGGAACACAAGCATTTAGTTAGATACTACTGCTCTGTTGGAGCTAGGAACACAAGCATTTAGTTAGATACTACTGCTCTGTTGGAGCTAGGAACACAAGCATTTAGTTAGATACTACTGCTCTGTTGGAGCTAGGAACACAAGCATTTAGTTAGATACTACTACACTGTTGGAGCTAGGAACACAAGCATTTAGTTAGATACTACTGCACTGTTGGAGCTAGGAACACGAGCATTTAGTTAGATACTTCTGCACTGTTGGAGCTGTAGGAACACAAGCATTTAGTTAGATACTTCTGCACTGTTGGAGCTAGGAACACAAGCATTTAGTTAGATACTTCTGCACTGTTGGAGCTAGGAACACAAGCATTTAGTTAGATACTACTACACTGTTGGAGCTAGGAACACAAGCATTTAGTTAGATACTACTACACTGTTGGAGCTAGGAACACAAGCATTTAGTTAGATACTACTGCACTGTTGGAGCTAGGAACACGAGCATTTAGTTAGATACTACTACACTGTTGGAGCTAGGAACACAAGCATTTAGTTAGATACTTCTGCACTGTTGGAGCTAGGAACACAAGCATTTAGTTAGATACTTCTGCACTGTTGGAGCTAGGAACACAAGCATTTAGTTAGATACTTCTGCACTGTTGGAGCTAGGAACACAAGCATTTAGTTAGATACTACTACACTGTTGGAGCTAGGAACACAAGCATTTAGTTAGATACTACTGCACTGTTGGAGCTAGGAACACAAGCATTTAGTTAGATACTACTGCACTGTTGGAGCTAGGAACACGAGCATTTAGTTAGATACTACTACACTGTTGGAGCTAGGAACACAAGCATTTAGTTAGATACTACTACACTGTTGGAGCTAGGAACACAAGCATTTAGTTAGATACTACTGCTCTGTTGGAGCTAGGAACACAAGCATTTAGTTAGATACTACTGCACTGTTGGAGCTAGGAACACGAGCATTTAGTTAGATACTACTGCTCTGTTGGAGCTAGGAACACGAGCATTTAGTTAGATACTACTGCTCTGTTGGAGCTAGGAACACAAGCATTTAGTTAGATACTACTGCACTGTTGGAGCTAGGAACACAAGCATTTAGTTAGATACTACTGCTAGGAACACAAGCATTTAGTTAGATACTACTGCTTGTTGAGCTAGGAACACAAGCATTTAGTTAGATACTACTGCTCTGTTGGAGCTAGGAAAACAAGCATTTAGTTAGATACTACTGCACTGTTAGAGCTAGGAACACAAGCATTTAGTTAGATACTACTGCTCTGTTGGAGCTAGGAACACAAGCATTTAGTTAGATACTACTGCTCTGTTGGAGCTAGGAACACAAGCATTTAGTTAGATACTACTGCTCTGTTGGAGCTAGGAACACAAGCATTTAGTTAGATACTACTGCACTGTTGGAGCTAGGAACACAAGCATTTAGTTAGATACTACTACACTGTTGGAGCTAGGAACACAAGCATTTAGTTAGATACTACTGCACTGTTGGAGCTAGGAACACGAGCATTTAGTTAGATACTTCTGCACTGTTGGAGCTAGGAACACAAGCATTTAGTTAGATACTTCTGCACTGTTGGAGCTAGGAACACAAGCATTTAGTTAGATACTTCTGCACTGTTGGAGCTAGGAACACAAGCATTTAGTTAGATACTTCTGCACTGTTGGAGCTAGGAACACAAGCATTTAGTTAGATACTTCTGCACTGTTGGAGCTAGGAACACAAGCATTTAGTTAGATACTACTACACTGTTGGAGCTAGGAACACAAGCATTTAGTTAGATACTACTACACTGTTGGAGCTAGGAACACAAGCATTTAGTTAGATACTACTGCACTGTTGGAGCTAGGAACACAAGCATTTAGTTAGATACTACTGCACTGTTGGAGCTAGGAACACAAGCATTTAGTTAGATACTACTGCACTGTTGGAGCTAGGAACACAAGCATTTAGTTAGATACTTCTGCACTGTTGGAGCTAGGAACACAAGCATTTAGTTAGATACTTCTGCACTGTTGGAGCTAGGAACACAAGCATTTAGTTAGATACTACTGCACTGTTGGAGCTAGGAACACAAGCATTTAGTTAGATACTACTACACTGTTGGAGCTAGGAACACAAGCATTTAGTTAGATACTACTGCACTGTTGGAGCTAGGAACACAAGCATTTAGTTAGATACTACTACACTGTTGGAGCTAGGAACACAAGCATTTAGTTAGATACTACTGCACTGTTGGAGCTAGGAACACAAGCATTTAGTTAGATACTACTGCAAGCTAGGAACACAAGCATTTAGTTAGATACTACTGCTCTGTTGGAGCTAGGAACACAAGCATTTAGTTAGATACTACTGCTCTGTTGGAGCTAGGAACACAAGCATTTAGTTAGATACTACTGCTCTGTTGGAGCTAGGAACACAAGCATTTAGTTAGATACTACTGCTCTGTTGGAGCTAGGAACACAAGCATTTAGTTAGATACTACTGCTCTGTTGGAGCTAGGAACACAAGCATTTAGTTAGATACTACTGCTCTGTTGGAGCTAGGAACACAAGCATTTAGTTAGATACTACTGCTCTGTTGGAGCTAGGAACACAAGCATTTAGTTAGATACTACTGCTCTGTTGGAGCTAGGAACACAAGCATTTAGTTAGATACTACTACACTGTTGGAGCTAGGAACACAAGCATTTAGTTAGATACTACTGCACTGTTGGAGCTAGGAACACGAGCATTTAGTTAGATACTTCTGCACTGTTGGAGCTAGGAACACAAGCATTTAGTTAGATACTTCTGCACTGTTGGAGCTAGAACACAAGCATTTAGTTAGATACTTCTGAGCTAGGAACACAAGCATTTAGTTAGATACTTCTGCACTGTTGGAGCTAGGAACACAAGCATTTAGTTAGATACTACTACACTGTTGGAGCTAGGAACACAAGCATTTAGTTAGATACTACTACACTGTTGGAGCTAGGAACACAAGCATTTAGTTAGATACTACTGCTCTGTTGGAGCTAGGAACACAAGCATTTAGTTAGATACTACTGCTCTGTTGGAGCTAGGAACACAAGCATTTAGTTAGATACTACTGCTCTGTTGGAGCTAGGAACACAAGCATTTAGTTAGATACTACTGCTCTGTTGGAGCTAGGAACACAAGCATTTAGTTAGATACTACTGCTCTGTTGGAGCTAGGAACACAAGCATTTAGTTAGATACTACTACACTGTTGGAGCTAGGAACACAAGCATTTAGTTAGATACTACTGCACTGTTGGAGCTAGGAACACGAGCATTTAGTTAGATACTTCTGCACTGTTGGAGCTAGGAACACAAGCATTTAGTTAGATACTTCTGCACTGTTGGAGCTAGGAACACAAGCATTTAGTTAGATACTTCTGCACTGTTGGAGCTAGGAACACAAGCATTTAGTTAGATACTTCTGCACTGTTGGAGCTAGGAACACAAGCATTTAGTTAGATACTTCTGCACTGTTGGAGCTAGGAACACAAGCATTTAGTTAGATACTTCTGCACTGTTGGAGCTAGGAACACAAGCATTTAGTTAGATACTACTACACTGTTGGAGCTAGGAACACAAGCATTTAGTTAGATACTACTACACTGTTGGAGCTAGGAACACAAGCATTTAGTTAGATACTACTGCACTGTTGGAGCTAGGAACACGAGCATTTAGTTAGATACTACTACACTGTTGGAGCTAGGAACACAAGCATTTAGTTAGATACTTCTGCACTGTTGGAGCTAGGAACACAAGCATTTAGTTAGATACTTCTGCACTGTTGGAGCTAGGAACACAAGCATTTAGTTAGATACTACTGCACTGTTAGAGCTAGGAACACGAGCATTTAGTTAGATACTACTACACTGTTGGAGCTAGGAACACGAGCATTTAGTTAGATACTTCTGCACTGTTGGAGCTAGGAACACAAGCATTTTGCTACACCCGTAATAACTTCAGATAAATATGTTTATAACACCAATAACATCTGATAAATATGTGTATAACACCAATAACATCCGATAAATATGTGTATAACACCAATAACATCCGATAAATATGTGTATGTGATCAATAAAATGTCACTTGATTTTGATGTTTTTATTTTAAAGGCTTTGCAGGTCCATCAACCCATTTAAATACCTCTCACGCTACAGTAACCTGTGGATCACGAGAGAACCTTTTATAGATCAGCAGAATGTTAATAACCTATTTATTAACATTATTTACTATAGTGTTTACTATTTATTAACATTATTTACTATAGTGTTTACTATTTATTAACACTATTTTCTATAGTGTTTACTATTTATTAACACTATTTACTATAGTGTTTACTATTTATTAGTACTATTTACTGTAGTGTTTACTATTTATTAACACTATTTACTATAGTGTTTACTATTTATTAACACCTTGTGTAGTGTCCTGTAATACTGAGTTTGAAGTGACACACCTTCGGTCATTCATAACACATCCATAAAGAATTTATATATCGCATGACATTGTTCTTAATAATTTAAAGTCAGACCCCTTTGGTCATTTATAACAGATACATAAATGCCTTATGTCCTGACGCACAACTTATTATAAAGTCAAACACTTTTGATCATTCATAACACATTCATAAAGGCTTTTTTTATTTAACCTTTATTTAAATCCGGCAAGTCAATTAATTAAGTCAATTAATCAATTACAATGACGGCCTACCCTGGACAAAACCTCCCCCAACCCGGACAACACTGGGCCAATTGTGCGCCACCCTTTGGGACTCCCGATCACGGTCAGTTGAGATACAGACCGGGATCAAACCAGGGTATGTAGTGATGCCTCTAGCACTGAGATGCAGTTCCCTAGACCCGCTGCGCCACTCGGGAGTATTAACACTTAGGGAATTATCTCTAACAGTTAAAACAATTTAAACAATGTTAAAAATAAAACATTTACTTTTATTTGTACATTTTTAAAACAATACAAATGCAATGAAACTTCAAAAAGTCCAGCAATGTAATGACATTGAACATTACACAGGACTGTGAATAGTGTAGCATGTCCCTGAGCTGTCGGAAGAATGGTTCTTGCCCCTCTTCCTGCTGGAGGTACTGCATGATGGTTCCAACCTTAAAAGTAACAACAAAGAAAGTCAGCAGGTCTGTTAGGAAATGCCTTTGTCACAAGATCTGGATAAGGTCTGTGCTGCGCCAGAAACTCTAAATGGGAAGATGGAGAAACTCCATTCAATTCGTATTATTATATTCCATCTTTAATTTACAAATCTCATGAACTGACTATGACACATGGCTTTAACTATGGGGGATTTGTGTTTTTCTGTGCCTGCTAGCTAGCTAGCTATGTTTCGGCTAGCTAGCAATTGCTGTGAAGTCACAGAATTTATTTGTAATAATATTTGAGGTAGCTACAGTATGAGATCTAACAAAACTTAACTACTACAAACTCATTTAAATTACAATAAATGAAGGTTTACTTACTTGTTTTTCACTGTCCAGTGGCAGCACAAGTGGGCATTTGATTTGTGAACTCATCACATGATCAGCGTCTCGTCAGTAACACTAAAAAAGTACTTCTGGGACACGGAATTTAGGACATTTTCAAAATTAAACTCCCCACATAATAGTAGAAACCTGTAAATAAACATTCATGACATACGAAAATGATTGTCTTAACATTAAAACAATGTATATGGAATACAGATTGATTTAGAGCAATGCATATTCTGGGTACTGCAGTAAAAATTACTGTAGTCAATACTCTGTAGGGTTTGTAGAATATATATATATATATATACATATGGTGTCATGTCATGGGGCTCTGAATTGTCACGCCTTGGTCATTGTATTTTGTGTTTTCGTTATATTATTTGGTCAGGCCAGGGTGTGACATGGGTTTATGTTATATTGTATTTTCATATTGGGGTTTGTAGTATTTGGGATCGCGGCTGATTAGGGGTGTTGTATAGGCTTGTCTGCCTGAGGCGGTTCTCAATCAGAGTCAGGTGATTCTCGTTGTCTCTGATTGGGAACCGTATTTAGGTAGCCTGGTTTCGCTTTGTATTTCGTGGGTGATTGTTCCTGTCTCTGTGTAGTTTCACCAGATAGGCTGTAATTAGGTTTCACGTTCCGTTTGTTGTTTTGTATTTTGTAATAGTTATTTCATGTATCGTTTTCTTTTAAAGACACGAGTAACCACCACGCTGCATTTCAGTCCGACTCTCTTTCTACAAACGAAGAACGACGTTACAGAATCACCCACCACACACGGACCGAGTGGCGTGGTTACAGGCAGCGACAGCAGGAGCAGAAAAAGGAGGACGTTATGTACAGCAAAGGCATGGAGTATACGACGTGGGAAGAAATAGACAGGTGGGCGGCCGACCCAGAGAGAGTGCAGGAGCCCGCCTTGGATTCGCTAGAGCAGTGCGAAGAGGGCTATAGGCGAATGGAGTCGAAAAGAAAGACACGGCGGCGCAGAGCGAAAACCGAAAGTAACCCACAACTATTTATTGGGGGAGGGCGCAGAGAGAGAGTGGCTGAGTCAGGAGTCAGACCTGAGCCTACTCTCCCTGTTAATTGTGAGGAGCAGCAATATAAGGACTTCTGGTCTTGGGAGATGATATTAGACGGAAAAGGACCCTGGGCGCAGCCAGGAGAATATCGCTGTCCCAAGGAAGAACTAGAGGCGGCTAAAGCAGAGAGGCGCTGGCATGAGGAGGCAGCACAGCGATATGGTTGGAAGCCCGAAAAGCAGCCCCAAAAAATTATTGAGGGGTGGGCTTAATGGGAGTATGGCTATGCCAGGTAGGAGACCTGCGCAAACTCCCTGTGCTTACCGGTGGGCTAGAGAGACTGGGCAGACACCGTGTTATGCTATGGAGCGCATGGTGTTTCCAGTGCGGGTGCATAGCCAGGTGCAGCACATACCAGCCCTTCGTATTGGCCGAGCTAGAGTGGGCATCGAGCCAGGTAAGCTTGGGCAGGCTCTGTGCTCAAGAGCTCCAGTGCGCCTGCACGGTCCGGTCTATCCAGAGCCACCTCCACACACCAGTCCTCCGGTAGCAGCTCCCCGTACCAGGCTTCCTGTACGTGTCTCGATCCTGTTTCCAACCACGCACCAGGCCTTCTGTGCGCCTTGTTCAGCACAGCCAGAGCCTTCCTTCCCTCCTCCGCTGTCGGAGTCTCCTGCCTGTTCAGCACAGCCAGAGCCTTCTTTCCCTCCTGCGCTGTCAGAGTCTCCCGCCTGTTCAGCACAGCCAGAGCCTTCCTTCCCTCCTGCGCTGTCGGAGTCTCCCGCCTGTTCAGCGCTATCAGAGCCTTCCTCCTCTACAGCGCTGCCGGAGCCTCCTGCCTGTTCGGAACAGCCTGAGCTGCCAGTCTGCATGGAGCTGTCAGTCTGCAAGGTGCTGTCAGTCTGCATAAAGCAGCCAGAGATGTCAGTCTGTATGAAGCAGTCAGAGCTAAGCCTGCATGGAGCAGTCAAAGCTGCCAGTCTGTTCGAATAAGAGCTGTCAGTCTGCATGAAGCAGCCAGAGCTGTCAATCTGCAAAAGCTGTCAGTCTGCAAAGATGCCAGTCTGCAAGGAGCTGTCAGTCTGCAAGGAGCTGTCAGTCTGCATAGAGCAGCTAGATCCGCCAGTCAGCCATGATCTTCTAGATCTGCCAGTCAACCTGATTCTTCCAGATCTGCCAGTCAACCAGCCTCTTCCAGATCTGCCAGTCAACCAGTCTCTTCCAGATCTGCCAGTCAAGCAGTCTCTTCCAGATCTGCTAGTCAACCAGTCTCTTCCAGATCTGCTAGTCAACCAGAATCTTCCAGATCCGCCAGCCAGCCAGGATCTACCGGAGCCTACTACCTGCCTCAGCTTCATCTCAGTACTGTGCTTCCTCTCAGTACTGGGATTCCTCTCAGTACTGGGCTTTCTCTCAGTACTGGGCTTCCCCTCAGTTCCGATTCCCTCAGTTCCGTAGTTCCACCTCAGTTCCGGCTGCCCCTCAGTTCCGGGCTGCCCCTCAGTCTCGAGCTGCCCCTCAGTCCCGAATTTAGTCCCGAGCTGCCCCTCAGTCTCGAGCTGCCTTCCCAGCTGCCCCTCAGTCCCGATGTCCCTCAGTCCCGAAACTGTCCCTCAGTCCCGAGATGCCCCTCAGTCACAGCTGCTCCTCAGTTCTGTGGGGTTCTGGGTTTAGGCCATGGTCGGCGGCGGGTGGATTATCCTAGGACGCGAAGGGGAGGAACTAGGACATTAATGGAGTGGGGTCCACGTCCCGAGCCGGAACCGCCACCATGGAGAGACGCCCACCCGGACCCTCCCTATGGTTTTGAGGTGCGTCCGGGAGTCCGCACCTTAGGGAGGGGGGGATCTGTCACGCCTTGGTCATTGTATTTTGTGTTTTCGTTATATTATTTGGTCAGGCCAGGGTGTGACATGGGTTTATGTTATATTGTATTTTCGTATTGGGGTTTGTAGTATTTGGGATCGCGGCTGATTAGGGGTGTTGTATAGGCTTGTCAGCCTGAGGCGTTCTCAATCAGAGTCAGGTGATTCTCGTTGTCTCTGATTGGGAACCGTATTTAGGTAGCCTGGTTTGCTTTGTATTTCGTGGGTGATTGTTCCTGTCTCTGTGTAGTTTCACCAGATAGGCTGTTATTAGGTTTCACGTTCCGTTTGTTGTTTTGTATTTTGTAATAGTTATTTCATGTATCGCTTTCTTTATTAAATGAGTAACCACCACGCTGCATTTCAGTCCGACTCTCTTTCTACAAACGAAGAACGACGTTACATGAATAATATATTGTGTTGCTGGCCTTTTACTGCACCCATTCCATTGGCAGCTGAATCACATTACATGTGCGCTTACTGCACTACAGAAAACCTGCTAACCAAACAACAGCGCAGGGCATGCTAACTGAATTAAAGGGCAACTACACAAAAACAAATCTATGTTTCTTTGAAAAAGTCAACCCTTGATGTGGTTTAAGCATTGTTGTGAACACATAAAATCCCATCTGGTTGTTTTTCTGTTTAAAAACGTTTGAAAAAAGTGAGGTAAACGAGAGAGTCTCTCGTTTACCTCACTTTTTTCAAACTTTTTTTTTTAGTCAGTGGAGCAAAGTTCTAAAGTAAAAATACTTGAATATAGTACTTAAGTTGTTTATTAGGGTATCTGTACTTTACTATTTATATTTTTGACAACTTTTACTTCACTAAATTCCTGAAGTAAATAAGGTACTTTTTTACTCCATACATGTTCCCTGACAACCCAAAGTACTCATTACATGTTGAATGCTTAGCAGGACAGGAAAATTGGCAACTAATCAAGAGAACACGTGCCTCTCGTCTGGCAGACTCACTAAACACAAATGCATATTTTGTAAATAATGTTGGAGTGTGTCCCTGGCAATCTGTAAATTTAAAAAACAATAAAATGGTGCTGTCTGCTTTGCTTAAAATAAGGAATTTGAAAGTATTTTTTACTTTTACTTTTGATACTTAAGTATATTTTAGCAATTCCATTTACTTTTGATAGTTAAGTATATTTAAAACCAAATACTTTTAGACTTATTCTCAAGTAGTATTTTACTGGGTGACTTTCACTTTTACTTGAGTAACTTTCTATTAAGGTATCTATACCTGCACTCAAGTATGACAATTGGTTACTTTTTCCACCACTGAGTATAGTTAGGCCCTATCATGAATAAACCCTAACCCCTCCTCCCCAGTATAGTTAGGTCCTATCATGAATAAACCCCAACCTCTCCTCCCCAGTATAGTTAGGCCCTATCATGAATAAACCCCAACCCCTTCTCCCCAGTATAGTTAGGCCCTATCATGAATAAACCCCAACCCCTCCACCCCAGTATAGTTAGGCCCTATCATGAATAAACCCTAACCCCTCCTCCCCAGTATAGTTAGGTCCTATCATGTTGAAACCCCAACCCCTCCACCCCAGTATAGTTAGGCCCTATCATGTTGAAACCCCAACCCCTCCTCCCCAGTATAGTTAGGCCCTATCATGTAGAAACCCCAACCCCTCCTCCCCAGTATAGTTAGGCCCTATCATGTAGACACCCCAACCCCTCCTCCCCAGTATAGTTAGGCCCTATCATGTAGAAACCCCAACCCCTCCTCCCCAGTATAGTTAGGCCCTATCATGTAGAAACCCCAACCACTCCTCCCCAGGATAGTTAGGTCCTATCATGAAGAAACCCCAACCCCTTCTCCCCAGTACAGTTAGGCCCTATCATGTAGAAACCCCAACCCCTCCTCCCCAGTATAGTTAGGTCCTATCATGTTGAAACCCCAAACCCTCCTCCCCAGTATAGTTAGGCCCTATCATGTTGAAACCCCAAACCCTCCTCCCCAGTATAGTTAGGTCCTATGATGTTGAAACCCCAAACCCTCCTCCCCAGTATAGTTAGGTCCTATCATGTTGAAACCCCAACCCCTTCTCCCCAGTATAGTTAGGCCCTATCATGTAGAAACCCCAACCCCTCCTCCCCAGTATAGTTAGGTCCTATCATGTTGAAACCCCAAACCCTCCTCCCCAGTATAGTTAGGCCCTATCATGTTGAAACCCCAAACCCTCCTCCCCAGTATAGTTAGGTCCTATCATGTTGAAACCCCAAACCTTCCTCCCCAGTATAGTTAGGCCCTATCATGTTGAAACCCCAAACCCTCCTCCCCAGTATAGTTAGGTCCTATCATGTTGAAACCCCAAACCCTCCTCCCCAGTATAGTTAGGTCCTATCATGAAGTTGAAACCCCAACCCCTTCTCCCCAGTATAGTTAGGCCCTATCATGTAGAAACCCCAACCCCTCCTCCCCAGTATAGTTAGGCCCTATCATGTAGAAACCCCAACCTCTCCTCCCCAGTATAGTTAGGTCCTATCCTGAAGAAACCCCAACCCCTCCTCCCCAGTATAGTTAGGCCCTATCATGAAGAAACCCCAACCCCTTCTCCCCAGTATAGTTAGGCCCTATCATGTAGAAACCCCAACCCCTCCTCCCCAGTATAGTTAGGCCCTATCATGTAGAAACCCCAACCTCTCCTCCCCAGTATAGTTAGGTCCTATCCTGAAGAAACCCCAACCCCTCCTCCCCAGTATAGTTAGGCCCTATCATGAAGAAACCCCAACCCCTTCTCCCCAGTATAGTTAGGCCCTATCATGTAGAAACCCCAACCCCTCCTCCCCAGTATAGTTAGGCCCTATCATGAAGAAACCCCAACCCCTTCTCCCCAGTATAGTTAGGCCCTATCATGTAGAAACCCCAACCCCTCCTCCCCAGTATAGTTAGGCCCTATCATGTAGAAACCCCAAACCCTCCTCCCCAGTATAGTTAGGTCCTATCATGTTGAAACCCCAAACCCTCCTCCCCAGTATAGTTAGGCCCTATCATGTAGAAACCCCAACCCCTCCTCCCCAGTATAGTTAGGTCCTATCATGTAGAAACCCCAACCCCTCCTCCCCAGTAGAGTTAGGCCCTATCATGTAGAAACCCCAACCCCTTCTCCCCAGTATAGTTAGGCCCTATCATGTAGAAACCCCAACCCCTCCTCCCCAGTATAGTTAGGCCCTATCATGTAGAAACCCAACCCCTCCTCCCCAGTATAGTTAGGCCCTATCATGTAGAAACCCCAACCCCTCCTCCCCAGTATAGTTAGGCCCTATCATGTAGAAACCCCAACCCCTCCTCCCCAGTATAGTTAGGCCCTATCATGTAGAAACCCCAACCCCTCCTCCCCAGTATAGTTAGGCCCTATCATGTAGAAACCGTAACCCCTCCTCCCCAGTATAGTTAGGTCCTGTCCTGAAGAAACCCTAAACCCTTCTCCCCAGTATAGTTAGGCCCTATCATGAAGAAACCCTAACCCCTTCTCCCCAGTATAGTTAGGCCCTATCATGTAGAAACCCCAACCCCTTCTCCCCAGTATAGTTAGGTCCTATCATGAAGAAACCCTAACCCCTTCTCCCCAGTATAGTTAGGCCCTATCATGAAGAAACCCTAACCCCTTCTCCCCAGTATAGTTAGGCCCTATCATGAAGAAACCCTAACCCCTTCTCCCCAGTATAGTTAGGCCCTATCATGAAGAAACCCTAACCCCTTCTCCCCAGTATAGTTAGGTCCTGTCCTGAAGAAACCCTAACCCCTTCTCCCCAGGATAGTTAGGTCCTGTCCTGAAGAAACCCTAACCCCTCCTCCCCAGTATAGTTAGGTCCTGTCCTGAAGAAACCCTAACCCCTTCTCCCCAGTATAGTTAGGCCCTATCATGAAGAAACCCCAACCCCTTCTCCCCAGGATAGTTAGGTCCTGTCCTGAAGAAACCCCAACCCCTTCTCCCCAGGATAGTTAGGCCTGCCATGTAGAAACCCTAACCCGTCCTCCCCAGTATAGTTAGGTCCTGTCCTGAAGAAACCCTAACCCCTTCTCCCCAGTATAGTTAGGCCCTATCATGAAGAAACCCTAACCCCTTCTCCCCAGTATAGTTAGGCCCTATCATGAAGAAACCCTAACCCCTTCTCCCCAGGATAGTTAGGTCCTGTCCTGAAGAAATCCTAACCCCTCCCCCTCCCTTTTAACGATGATAGTGACTCAGGCATGTCATTAAAAAGAGGTTAATATGCCCCACCAACATTAGACAACTATACGGAAAGTCCTTATATTTTATAAATAAGGAAATCAAATCAATGATGTGTCACGTCCTGACCTTAGTTCCCTTTGTAAGTCTCTATTTTAGTTTGGTCAGGGCGTGAGTTGGGATGGGCATTCTATGTTTTGTATTTCGGTGTTTGGCCTGGTATTGTTCCCAATCAGAGTTAGCTGTCAATCGTTGTCTCTGATTGAGAACCATACTTAGGCAGCCTGTTTTCCCACTATGGGTTGTGGGTTGTTGTTGTCTCTGATTGAGAACCATACTTAGGCAGCCTGTTTTCCCACTATGGGTTGTGCCTAGTTCTTTTCTGTTTAGTGTTTTTGTTGCACCTTACAGAACTGCTCGTTGTTGGTTTGTTGTTTTTGCTCAGTATTCATCTTTATTAAAATGATTATGAAACCACGCTGCACTTTGGTCCTCTTCTCCCTCAGTAAGTTAGAACCCCACCAAAAAAGGACATGCATGCTGCCAAGAAAGCTCCCCACAGCCCGGTCCATTCTGCCTCCTCCACGCACCAGGCCTCCTGTAGGTCTCCCCAGCCTGGTGGGTCCTGTGGCAGCTACACGCACCAGGCTGTCTCTCTGTCTCCTCCCTCCAGGTTCGCCCGTCTGTCCGGAGCTGCCAGAGCCACCCGTCTGTCAGGAGCTGCCAGACCGCCCATCAGTCAGGAGCTCCCCGCCCGTCTGTCAGGAGCTGCCAGAGCCGCCCGTCTCAGGAGCTGCCAGAAACCCCAAGAGCCCCTCCTCCCCAGAGCCGCCCGTCTGTCAGGAGCTGCCAGAGCCGCCCGTCAGTCAGGAGCTGCCAGAGCCGCCCGTCAGTCAGGAGCTGCCAGAGCCGCCCTTCACTCCGGCACTGGCAGAGTCGCCCTTCACTCTGGCGCTGCCAGAGTCGCCCTTCACTCCGGCGCTGCCAGAGTCGCCCTTCACTCCGGCGCAGCCAGAGTCTCAAAACAAATCAAATCAAATGTATTATATAGCCTTTCGTACATATCTCAAAGTGCTGTACAGAAACCCAGCCTAAAACCCCAAACAGCAAGCAATGCAGGTGTAGAAGCACGGTGGCTAGGAAAAACTCCCTAGAAAGGCCAAAACATAGGAAGAAACCTAAGAGGAACCAGGCTATGTGGGGTGGCCAGTCCTCTTCTTGCTGTGCCGGGTGGAGATAACAGAACATGGCCAAGATGATCAAATGTTCATAAATTACCATCGTGGTTAAATAATAATAATCACAGGCAGAACAGTTGAAACTGGAGCAGCAGCACGGCCAAGTGGACTGGGGACAGCAAGGACTCATCATGTCAGGTAGTCCTGAGGCATGGTCCTAGGGCTCAGGTCCTCCCCAAAGAGAGAATTAGAGAGAGCATACTTAAATTCACACAGGACACCAGATAGGACAGAAGTACCCAAATATAACAAACTGACCCTAGCCCCCGACACATCCCTGCAGCATAAATACTGGAGGCTGAGACAGGAGGGGTTAGGAGACACTGTGGCCCCATCCGATGACACCCCCAGACAGGGCCAAACAGGAAGGATATAACCCCACCCACTTTGCCAAAGCACCCCTAGAGGGATATCTTCAACCACCAACTCACCATCCTGAGACAAGGCCGAGTATAGCCCACAAAGATCTCCACCACGCATAACCCAAGGGGGGGGAGCCAACCCAGACAGGAAGATCACATCAGTGACTCAACCCACTCAAGTGAGGCACCCCTTCCTAGGGACGGTATGAAAGAGCCCTAGTAAGCCAGTGACTCAGCCCCTGTAATAGGGTTAGAGGCAGAGAATCCCAGTGGAGAGAGGGAAACCGGCCAGGCAGAGACAGCAAGGGCAGTTTGTTGCTCCAGAGCCTTTCCGTTCACCTTCACACTCCTGGGCCAGACTACACTCAATCATATGACCCACTGAAGAGATGAGTCTTCAGTAAAGACTTAAAGGTTGAGACCGAGTCTGCGTCTCTCACATGGGTAGGCAGACCATTCCATAAAAATGAAACTCTATAGGAGAAAGCCCTGCCTCCAGCTGTTTGCTTAGAAATTCTAGGGTCAATTAGGAGTCCTGCGTCTTGTGACCGTAGCCTATCGTGTCTCCCGCCTATCTGGCGCTGCCGGAGTCTCCTGTTTATTCGGGGCCCGCTGCAAGGGTCCCCAGTCCGAGGTCGGTGGCGAGGGTCGCCGCTCCAAAGGTGCAACTTAAGTGGGCCAAGACTATGGTGGAGTGGGGTCCACGCCTGCGCCAGAGCCACCACTGCGACAGATGCCCACCCAGACCCTCCCCTATGGGTTTAGGTTTTAAGGAAAGTCCGCACCTTTGGGGGTGGGGGTGTCTGTCACGTCCTGACCTTAGTTCCTTTTTTATGTCTCTATTTTAGTTTGGGCAGGGCGTGAGTTGGGGTGGGCATTCTATGTTTTGTTCTATGTTTTTGTATTTCGTTTGGCCTGGTATTGTTCCCAATCAGAGGCAGCTGTCAATCGTTGTTTCTGATTGAGAACCATACTTAGGCAGCCTGGTTTCCCACTATGTTGTGGGTTGTTGTTGTCTCTGATTGAGAACCATACTTAGGCAGCCTGGTTTCCCACTATGGGTTGTGGGTTGTTGTTGTCTCTGATTGAGAACCATACTTAGGCAGCCTGGTTTCCCACTATGGGTTGTGGGTTGTTGTTGTCTCTGATTGAGAACCATACTTAGGCAGCCTGGTTTCCCACTATGGGTTGTGGTTAGTTCTTTTCTGTTTAGTGTTTTTGTTGCACCTTACAGAACTGTTAGTTTGTTGGTTTGTTGTTTTAGTTCAGTATTCATCTTTAATAAAATGATTATGAATACGTACCACGCTGCACTTTGGTCCTCTTCTCCCTCTCCCGATAAAAACCGTTACATGATGAGAGAATAATTAAATAAATTGATAGCTGATACAGACATGGTGGACCGAAAGGTTGTGAGTTCAAATCCCAGGTAAGGACACGTTGAATAATAATGACTGTTTACATGCACAATGTAATCACAATATTTAAGTTGAAAACACTGTATTTTAATAGCACTGTTTCTGTGATGGGCCTGGCAACAGTAACAAAGCGTGACATGTAATGACATCTTTTGGGGAGAATGTTTCTTTGGGTCCATCAGGCAACGTCCTGACAACTGATACACATCAATGTTTTTTCAACATTCCCATGAAAATTTGTCTCGAACATGAATATCTTACGTTGTGAGACCATGGCAACCATGTTCTGTTTATGTTTGTTGGAACATTGATGGAATGTTCTCCTAACCCTCAGAAAACAGGACAGCTGGATGTTCTTGCAACTAGAACATTAATGTTGTATATTCTGAGAACATTGTAATCATGTTCTAGATAATTTCTGCTTGACATTAAGGGAATGTTATCCTAACATTAGGGGTACATTACAAAAAAAAACATTCTCCCGCCCTAGAATTGTTAGCTGGGTGACTCCACAGTCTACAGGTCCACAGTAATTGTGATGTATGACTGACCCTGTTCCAGGTTGAGGTATTGGTGAATACAGTGACAGCTAGCGTACCCAGATTAGCATCGCTAATCGCCAAGAAAGCAAAATATACATTGAGATCCGCGGCCATGATTAGCTGGCGGTCTGAAAACACACAAAGGATGTGTGAATTGGCTCGTTAACAGTAAATTGACGTTTTCATTCCTGAAATGGTGAACAGATCTAAGGAACAACAGATTTTTTAAACTGATTTAAACAAGGCAGGCGGAGGAGGGCGAGGTATGGAGGGATTGAGATGAGAGGCATTAGTTAAGAAAACAGAGCCGTGGGCTGGGAGCGACAAGGCCTTGGCGGCCGTAGCTTATCAGCGTATAGTGAGCTGGGTGCCGTTAATTCACAGGAAATTACCGAGGCGTGTGCGCTGAAATAATCAGCCGATTGTTTATTTGTTCAGGCCACTGGCGCGAAGCCTTTATCTGCCTTACAGCAACCTCCCAAAGTCTCCCGATTCTGAATGAACGTACTGGAACACTCCAACACACACACACACACACACACACACACACACACACACACACACACACACACACACACACACACACACACACACACACACACACACACACACACACACACACACACACACACACACACACACACACTGATTTACCAAGAAATGGAGTACGTACGGGAATTGAAGTATTTTCTCCCTGGTTACGACATCGCCAGGCTTACTGTGGTTCCATTCAGCATCTGGTGTGGATGTCTTGACCGGCCGAGGAAACTCCAGCCCTCATATGACATCTGTCAGACCTGTCAGTTTCAAATGCTCCTGAATGGAGATCCATGGTGGAAAGTTAGACCGTGGAAAGACACATTCAATCCCTCTGGGAATCTGACTGGTTGAATTGGTTGATCTCTTCATCCTGTACATGTTACGTCAATTAGCTTTTAGAGTGACAGTGTGATTATTATGGGTGGTTAACATACATGAACACATTTTTTAATTATGTTTTGTATTTAAACTTTATTTGACTAGGTAAGTCAGTTAAAGAACACATTCTTATTTACAATGACGGCCGAGAAACAGAACGATAGATTTTTACCTTGTCAGCTCAGGGATTCAATCTAGCAACCTTTCGGTTACTGGCCCAACGCGCTAACCCACTAGGTTACCTGCTGGCCCACTAGGTTACCTGCCGTCCCACTAGGTTACCTCCCGGCCCACTACGATACCTGCCGACCCACTGGGCTACCTGCCGTCCCACTGGGCTACCTGCCGGCCCTCTAGGCTACTTGCCGGCCCACAAGGTTACCTGCCGGCCCACTAGGCTACTTGCCGGCCCACTAGGCTACCTCCCGGCCCACTAGGCTACTTTCCGGCCCACTAGGCTACTTGCCGGCTCACTGGGCTACCTGCCAGCCCACTGGGCTACCTGCCGGCCCACTAGGCTACCTGCCGCACCAGATCATCTAGATGATCTGTAAATTAGACACTGATATCAAGTAAAGACAGTAAGCATCTGCATGTAAGCAATGCCGGGACCATGAAATGTACAACAGCATGACAGCAGCCTGGTCCATTCAGTTGCTGCTGTGCTCCTCTGGCTGATTCAATTATGCGGCTGTATTAATGACCCACAGCCACAGCAGGACAGCGGATTACATGGTCAATGTCCGGGCCAAATATTGTTACCATGCCATGGAAGACACATCAGATACACAGCTGCTACCAGCAGGACAAGGAAATGTGTTTGTGTGAAACAGCCAAAAACAATGCAAGTTGATAATATACTTTTATAAGCTGAATCGATATTGTCCGCTAGTAAACACGTTTTTTTAGGGTCATATGGAATCATTTTTGCTTTATGCCAACTCCTGCTGCTTTTCCACATCCCCTTCTGAGTGGAGGTTTGAGTGAATGATAGGAGAAATAACAAGACTTCCTGATTTACTCCCTGTCTTAACCGTTGGCCAGGGTTAAGACCTCCTGATTGAGTCCCTGTCTTAACCGTTGGCCAGGGTTACGACTTCCTGATTGAGTCCCTGTCTTAACGTTGGATTAAGACCTCCTGATTGAGTCCCTGTCTCAACGTTGACCAGGGTTAAGACCTCCTGATTGAGTCCCTGTCTTAACGTTGACCAGGGTTAAGACCTCTGATTCAGTCCCTGTCTTAACATTGACCAGGGTTAAGACCTCCTGATTCAGTCCCTGTCTCAACGTTGACCAGGGTTAAGACCTCCTGATTCAGTCCCTGTCTCAACGTTGACCAGGGTTAAGACCTCCTGATTGAGTCCCTGTCTCAACGTTGACCAGGGTTAAGACCTCCTGATTGGTCCCTGTCTTAACGTTGACCAGGGTTAAGACCTCCTGATTGAGTCCCTGTCTTAACCGTTGGCCAGGGTTACGACTTCCTGATTGAGTCCCTGTCTCAACGTTGACCAGGGTTAAGACCTCCTGATTGAGTCTCTGTCTTAATGTTGGATTAAGACCTCCTGATTGAGTCCCTGTCTTAACGTTGACCAGGGTTAAGACCTCCTGATTGAGTCCCTGTCTTAACCGTTGGCCAGGGTTACACTTCCTGATTGAGTCCCTGTCTCAACGTTGACCAGGGTTAAGACCTCCAGATTGAGTCCCTGTCTCAACGTTGACCAGGGTTAAGACCTCCTGATTCAGTCCCTGTCTTAACCGTTGGCCAGGGTTAAGACCTCCTGATTGAGTCCCTGTCTCAACGTTGGATTAAGACCTCCTGATTGAGTCCCTGTCTCAACGTTGACCAGGGTTAAGACCTCCTGATTGAGTCCCTGTCTCAACGTTGACCAGGGTTAAGACCTCCTGATTGAGTCCCTGTCTTAACGTTGACCAGGGTTAAGACCTCCTGATTGAGTCCCTGTCTTAACGTTGACCAGGGTTAAGACCTCCTGATTGAGTCCCTGTCTTAACGTTGACCAGGGTTAAGACCTCCTGATTGAGTCCCTGTCTCAACGTTGACCAGGGTTAAGACCTCCTGATTGAGTCCCTGTCTTAACGTTGACCAGGGTTAAGACCTCCTGATTGAGTCCCTGTCTTAACCGTTGGCCAGGGTTACGACTTCCTGATTGAGTCCCTGTCTCAACGTTGACCAGGGTTAAGACCTCCAGATTGAGTCCCTGTCTCAACGTTGACCAGGGTTAAGACCTCCTGATTCAGTCCCTGTCTCAACGTTGACCAGGGTTAAGACCTCCTGATTGAGTCCCTGTCTCAACGTTGGATTAAGACCTCCTGATTCAGTCCCTGTCTCAACGTTGACCAGGGTTAAGACCTCCTGATTGAGTCCCTGTCTCAACGTTGACCAGGGTTAAGACCTCCTGATTGAGTCCCTGTCTCAACGTTGACCAGGGTTAAGACCTCCTGATTGAGTCCCTGTCTTAACGTTGGATTAAGACCTCCTGATTCAGTCCCTGTCTTAACGTTGACCAGGGTTAAGACCTCCTGATTGAGTCCCTGTCTTAACCGTTGGCCAGGGTTACGACTTCCTGATTGAGTCCCTGTCTCAACGTTGACCAGGGTTAAGACCTCCTGATTGAGTCTCTGTCTTAATGTTGGATTAAGACCTCCTGATTGAGTCCCTGTCTTAACGTTGACCAGGGTTAAGACCTCCTGATTGAGTCCCTGTCTTAACCGTTGGCCAGGGTTACGACTTCCTGATTGAGTCCCTGTCTCAACGTTGACCAGGGTTAAGACCTCCAGATTGAGTCCCTGTCTCAACGTTGACCAGGGTTAAGACCTCCTGATTCAGTCCCTGTCTCAACGTTGACCAGGGTTAAGACCTCCTGATTGAGTCCCTGTCTCAACGTTGGATTAAGACCTCCTGATTCAGTCCCTGTCTCAACGTTGACCAGGGTTAAGACCTCCTGATTGAGTCCCTGTCTCAACGTTGACCAGGGTTAAGACCTCCTGATTGAGTCCCTGTCTTAACGTTGACCAGGGTTAAGACCTCCTGATTGAGTCCCTGTCTTAACCGTTGACCAGGGTTAAGACCTCCTGATTGAGTCCCTGTCTTAACGTTGACCAGGGTTAAGACCTCCTGATTGAGTCCCTGTCTCAACGTTGACCAGGGTTAAGACCTCCTGATTGAGTCCCTGTCTTAACGTTGACCAGGGTTAAGACCTCCTGATTGAGTCCCTGTCTTAACCTCCAGGGTTACGACTGATTGAGTCCCTGTCTCAACGTTGACCAGGGTCCTCCAGATTGTCCCTGTCTCAACGTTGACCAGGGTTAAGACCTCCTGATTCAGTCCCTGTCTCAACGTTGACCAGGGTTAAGACCTCCTGATTGAGTCCCTGTCTCAACGTTGGATTAAGACCTCCTGATTCAGTCCCTGTCTCAACGTTGACCAGGGTTAAGACCTCCTGATTGAGTCCCTGTCTCAACGTTGACCAGGGTTAAGACCTCCTGATTGAGTCCCTGTCTCAACGTTGACCAGGGTTAAGACCTCCTGATTGAGTCCCTGTCTTAACGTTGGATTAAGACCTCCTGATTCAGTCCCTGTCTTAACATTGACCAGGGTTAAGACCTCCTGATTCAGTCCCTGTCTCAACGTTGACCAGGGTTAAGACCTCCTGATTCAGTCCCTGTCTCAACGTTGACCAGGGTTAAGACCTCCTGATTGAGTCCCTGTCTCAACGTTGACCAGGGTTAAGACCTCCTGATTGAGTCCCTGGCCAGGTTTACGACTTCCTGATTGAGTCCCTGTCTTAACCATTGGCCAGGGTTAAGACCTCCTGATTGAGTCCCTGTCTTAACGTTGACCAGGGTTAAGACCTCCTGATTGAGTCCCTGACTTAATGTTGGCCAGGGTTAACTTCCTGTTTGAGTCCCTGTCTTAACTGTTGGCCAGGTTTAGTCCCTTGTCCCTGTCTTAACCATTGGCCAGGGTTAAGACCTCCTGATTGAGTCCCTGTCTCAACGTTGACCAGGGTTAAGACCTCCTGATTGAGTCCCTGTCTCAACGTTGACCAGGGTTACGACTTCCTGTTTGAGTCCCTGTCTTAACTGTTGGCCAGGTTTACGACTTCCTGTTTGAGTCCCTGTCTTAACCGTTGGACAGGGTCAGCTACTGGACCAGATGTGAACTTAAGCTTTGAATGTGTATCATAGTGGCAGTCTTCATTTAGATTTCCATTGTGACTAATCTGTCATTAGACCATATTAAAACAACGGTCAGTATGAGCTGTGCCACGCCATAACGGGTCCCCAGTGGATCTAAACACAACACTTCCATATTGCAGGAACGTACACAGACACACATGCTGTTGAGAGTTTTTTTCCCAGCCAGTCCGACACAGTCACACACGAACCAACCCCAAATCACTAGCAGGCATTGTTATAGCCATGAATGCCTCTCTTTATATTATGGTTTTACTCCCATACACACTAAGAGGAAAGAAAATGTGTTGGCCTACTAGAGATGACAAGTGAAGAAAGGCTACAGCTTGACTTAGCCTTGTAATTAAGTGTGAACTTAGCACAGTTCCCCAGGACACATAAATAAGTCGCCATTCCAACGCCGACTCTGGACCCTTGCTGAGTGGAGCTAGAGTAAACAAAGACTGATCGATTTAAAACGCTAGCTCACGCAGTGGCTGACTGCCTGGGTGCATGGGACATTAAAGCTGGTGCGGAGGTGTTTATATTTGTTGAGCCATTGAATGTCGTGCTTGATGACAGAAGTCACTTGAAGGCTCCAGCGTGATTCGTGTATTTAGAGTTTGCGACCTTGGTGTTGGTGGATTTATTTAATTTGTTTAATCAGCTCCTCTGGTCATCATCGTATCCCCATTACGGCATGCGTTACACCCTAACCTTCTTCACCCCATAAATACTCCCTCCACCCCAACACACATTCTCTCTCCACACCAACTGCTCATATCTGTAAAATCAACTTCATGCTTTAATGCAGCTGCAGCACTTTCCAGCCGGGGCCTACCCCATCACTCCATCTCACCCAGAAAGATCACTCCAGATTCAAGTTGAAATTTTACGTTTTTGCTGGTCCCCAGGACGTCAGGCGACGCAGTCAAAACCGTCCACTAGGGGCAACATGTTTTTATTGAAACATTCGTCTGGAGCTGTGATTGAACCCACAGTCTACAGTGGAAGCCCACTGCCTTGACAATGAGGGAGCTGTGATTGTACCCACAGTCTACAGTGGAAGCTCACTGCCTTGACCATGAGGGAGCTGGATTGAACCCACAGTCTACAGTCCCACTGCCTTGACCATGAGGGAGCTGTGATTGAACCCACAGTCTACAGTGGAAGCTCACTGCCTTGACCATGAGGGAGCTGTGATTGAACCCACAGTCTACAGTGGAAGCTCACTGCCTTGACCATGAGGGAGCTGTGATTGAACCCACAGTCTACAGTGGAAGCTCACTGCCTTGACCATGAGGGAGCTTAGACCACTGTACCATCCCCCACAATGAGTAAGCAAGGGAAGTCTTAGTTACTGGCTAAACTTAACCGGGGAGTTGTTTTTCTGTTTTAACCTATCCCAAACCTTAATCCTTCATTTAACCAATCGGAATTAATGCTTGAAGTTAATTAACCCCATCCCAAATCTTAATCCTTAATTTAACCAATATGAATTAATGCCTGAAGTTAATTAACCTTATCCCAAATCTTAATCCTTAATTTAACCAATCAGAATTCATGCCTGAAATGTTAACCAATCGGAATGAATGCCTTAACTTAACCGGGGAGTTGTTTCTGTGTGATATGAGCATACATCTGGACCTCACGAGGGAGCTGTGTGTTTAAATAGAGGACGTCGTGTGTTTAAATAGAGGACGTCGCTACCAAGGGCAACGGTGAGCTCTATTACCATGAAGTAGGTTTAGGTTTTGCTAGGGTGTTGTGGGACAGGGGTGGCAGATGGCTGTAAACCACAAGCTCCGTGGGTCTCGTGTTCAATCCCAGTGATAGGCACTCATTTTTGTACTTATTTTTGTACTCATTTTGCACTAATTTTTGTACTTATTTTTGTACTAATTTTTGCACTCATTTTTGTACTCATTTTTGTACTCATTTTTGCACTAATTTTTTGTACTCATTTTTGCACAATTCTGACGTTTCATCCCAAACACGTTGAAAACTTGGAGTAATGTGGAAGAAAAAAAAACATCTAGCATGCAAACCTCACCGGCCACTTTGGGAGCACGAGTGCGACAAAATAAATAAACACACACATATTATTCAATAATTTCACCTACACCACTCACTCGTGAACGAGCGTCTGCGTAACCAAGTGTTAGAACCGAACTTGGTTCTATTTGAGATGCTCCACGTGCTGCAAGTCTCCTCCTTGTCAGATTTCAGGAAGATAAACAAAAAAACACACGGATGCTTGAAGGAATAACAAAGAGAGATTAATTAAAAGATAACTAACTATTAAACTAACTAGGTTTCCCTTTTTATGTGTGGATTCATCTCTGGAGTAGAGAGAACACACGATTTTCTATGACTCTGGTTGTCAAAGTTCTACAAAGAACCATATAAAATAAAGAGATCCGTATGCCTGTTAGGTAAAATAACAATCCGATGTTCATCTCCCACGTCAAACTAACTAGCAATATCTAGCTAGATAAATGTCTGTGAATGTTTCATATGTGTTTTCGACCTGGCCCCGAAATTAATATCATTGATTCACAGATTATTTTTGTATTTTGACCTGCGTGTCATGATCGTGTCTCTGGTAGGGATGGACAAAATGAACATGGCGCACACAAACGTAATTCTGCAGTGAGCCTGTGAGAGTTTGTTGATCTCCACAGCCCAGTCCAACTTTCACCAATCTGTTGAAGTTTAAGATGGTTAGGGCATGTTGTCTGCAACACCGGAGTAAGGGGCAAGTTGGTGAATGTCTCGTACTCGAGGCAGTTTCCTGCAGTCAAATGACCAAATCGCCCTCTAGTGGGCGCATGTGGAATATTGTTCATTAAGTCATAACTAATAAACATATATATTTTTAAACCTGCCCGAAAATCCTCTGTTTCTATGCCAAATGGTTTTGTTATATGTCAGTCCTCTGTCAGCTACCCATTGCCTTGATGACAGCTTTGCACACTCTTTAAAAATGATGTTCGAGGGGATAAAAAAGTAGTTTTACTGTCATTACACAGCATACTATTGTCCATGGTAGATCTTCAGTATTATCATCCATGTGAGTATCAAAAGCACAACGAAAGACTGTCTTGGGATTGAAACGTACATCAATACTCTGTAGACGTTCAATAGAAAGAAGTGTAAACTCTCTTCATCACTGCAATTTGGCAAAATGTAATTTAAACAAAACAGCGCCACTTTATCACAGCAGGCACTGATGAACGCGGTACAAACAAGAAGCTACTGTACTGTCAGCTACTGCTGAGGTAGACACATTATTTGTCAGCTACTGCTGAGGTAGACACATTATCTGACAGCTAACTGCTGAGGTAGACACATTATCTGTCAGCTACTGCTGAGGTAGACACATTATCTGTCAGCTACTGCTGAGGTTGACACATTATTTGTCAGCTACTGCTGAGGTAGACACATTATCTGACAAACACGCCAGATTGGCCCTCCTTCTCTGAATATTGAAACGCTCCTATCATAGTCTCTCCTCCTCTCAAATCAAATCAAATCAAATCAAATTTATTTATATAGCCCTTCGTACATCAGCTGATATCTCAAAGTGCTGTACAGAAACCCAGCCTAAAACCCCAAACAGCAAACAATGCTACTAGGAAAAACTCCCTAGAAAGGCCAAAACCTAGGAAGAAACCTGGAGAGGAACCGGGCTCTCCCAAGATGTTCAAATGTTCATCCAGCATGGTCAAATAATAATAAGGCAGAACAGTTGAAACTGGAGCAGCAGCACAGTCAGGTGGACTGGGGACAGCAATCATAGTCAGGTAGTCCTGGGGCACGGTCCTAGGGCTCAGGTCCTCCGAGTTAGAGAGAGCATATGTGGGGTGGCCAGTCCTCTTCTGACTGTGCCGGGTGGAGATTATAACAGAACGTGGCCAAGATGTTCAAATGTTCATAAATGACCAGCATGGTTGAATAATAGCAAGGCAGAACAGTTGAAACTGGAGCAGGAGCATGGCCAGGACTGGGGACAGCAAGGAGTCCTCATGTCAGGTAGTCCTGGGACATGGTCTCCAGTCCTCTCCTCTCCTCTCCTCACCCCTCCTCTCCATGGTCAAATAATAATAAGTCAGGCACAGTCAGGACTGGGGACAGCAAGGAGCCATCATGTCAGGTAGTCCTGGGGCACGGTCCTAGGGCTCAGGTCCTCCGAGAGAGAGAAAGAAAGAGAATTAGTGGCCAGTCCTCTTCTGACTGTGCCGGGTGGAGATTATAACTCCTCTCCTCACCAATCATAGTCTCTCCTCCTCTCCTCACCAATCATAGTCTCTCCTCCTCTCCCTCCCTCCTCCCCTCCTCCTCTCCTCTCCTCACCAATAGTCTCTCCTCCTCTCCTCACTCCTCCTCTCCCCTCCTCACCATTCCTCTCCTATCATAGTCTCTCCTCTCCCCTCCCCTAATCTCCTATCATAGTCTCTCCTTCTCTCCCCTCCTCTCCCCTAATCTCCTATCATAGTCTCTCCTCCTCACCCCTCCTCTCCCCTAATCTCCTATCATAGTCTCCTCTCTCCCCTCCTCACCATTAATCTCCTATCATAGTCTCTCCTCCTCACCCCTCCTCTCACCTCCTCTCCCCTCCTCTCCTATCATAGTCTCTCCTCCTTTCCTCTCCCCTCCTCGCCTATCAGTCTCTCCTCCTCTCCTCTCCACTCCTTACCCATCCTCCCCCCTCCTCTCCTCACCTATCATAGTCTCTCCTCCTCACCCCTCCTCACCCCTCCACTCCCCTAATCTCCTATCATAGTCTCTCCTCATCTCCTCTCCTCTCCCCTCCTCTCCCCTCTCCTCCTATCATAGTCTCTCCTCCTCTCCCCTAATCTCCTATCATAGTCTCTCCTCCTATCCTACATTACTCATCTCATATGTATATACTGTACTCTATACCATCTACTGCATCTTGCCTATGCCGTTCGGCCATCACTCAACCATATTTTTTTTTGTATATATACACTTATGCATTATTTTACACTTGTGTGCATAAGGTAGTTGTTGTGAAATTGTTAGGTTAGATTACTCGTTGGTTATTACTGCATGGTCGGAACTAGAAGCACAAGCATTTCTCTACACTCGCATTAACATCTGCTAACATGTGTATGTGACAAATAAAATTTGATTTGATTTGATCATAGTCTCCCCTCTCCTAACATAGTCTCTTCTCTCTCCCCTCCCCAGGCCACTCCCCACCCCAGGCCACTCCCCAGGCCACTCCCCTCCCCAGGCCACTCCCCAGGCCACTCCCCAGGCCACTCCCTCCCCAGGCCACTCCCCTCCCCAGGCCACTCCCCTCCCCAGGCCAGCTAAACCAGATGGATTACTCTACTCCCTGATAATCCCAGTCTCTCCCCATGGCTGTCTGTGCCTGCCTGCTGTGAACAGATTAGCTCACCGTAACAAAACAATGAGGAACCTGGCCTGCAGTGGAGGTGTTTCGACTGGAGACATGGCTTGGGGCACAGGGTTACATAGGGATATCCTATTGAATCATGAGGTTCACTGCAATTCAACTGGATTACTGAAGACCGCTGGTGATCAAGTGATCAATTGCTATATATACAGTATATATATGGCTAGTGTACCCACACATAGTACATATAATGGGGTAGTGGAAAGGGGGAACTGCCTTTACTTTGACACACACACACACACTCACACACACACACACAAACCAAAATAGCATTTAGGTGGTGAAAAGAGAAGAATCCCTTTACTTTGAAAGCATTGAGGGACACCCTCTCTGAACAGCGTTGGGAAATTCTAGAGCTGGAACAGACCCAGGAAGAGGAGCCTATCCATCCCTCTCTAGGCATATGTTGTGAATCCGCCGTGTTTGACACTATCTGCATCCCAAAAGGCACCCTATTCCCTATATAGTGCACTACTTTTGACCAGGGCCCATAGTGAACGATAGAGGCAATAAGGGTGCATGTTTGGAGCAGCCACTGTAATGTGATAAAACATTCATATAAATTGACTGTAAATCAGATAAACATGAGAAAGAGGTAATAAAAGATGTGCTGCTACTTGTTTCACAGGGGAAACACATGACTCAACACACTTGATTCACAGGGGAAACACATGACTCAACACACTTGATTCACCAGGGAAACACATGACTCAACACACTTGATTCACCAGGGAAATACATGACTCAACACACTTGATTCACAGGGGAAACACATGACTCAACACACTTGATTCACAGGGAAACACATGACTCAACACACTTGATTCACAGGGGAAACACATGACTCAACACACTTGATTCACCAGGGAAATACATGACTCAACACACTTGATTCACCAGGGAAACACATGACTCAACACACTTGATTCACAGGGGAAACACATGACTCAACACACTTGATTCACCAGGGGAAACACATGACTCAACACACTTGATTCACCAGGGAAACACATGACTCAACACACTTGATTCACCAGGGGAAACACATGACTCAACACACTTGATTCACCAGGGAAATACATGACTCAACACACTTGATTCACAGGGGAAACACATGACTCAACACACTTGATTCACAGGGGAAACACATGACTCAACACACTTGATTCACAGGGGAAACCCATGACTCAACACACTTGATTCACAGGGGAAACACATGACTCAACACACTTGATTCACAGGGGAAACCCATGACTCAACACACTTGATTCACAGGGGAAACACATGACTCAACACACTTGATTCACAGGGAAACCCATGACTCAACACACTTGATTCACAGGTGAAACACATGACTCAACACACTTGATTCACAGGGGAAACCCATAACAAAAACACACTTGTTTCTCATCATATTCGTAATTCAAAGCCTCACATGTGTTGATAACTTCTCAAATCAAAACGCTTCCAGTGAACCTTCGGTTGCAATATCTGTAATGGCTTTCTAATCTCTCCACCAGGGACCTACACGTGTGTCTGCCAGGCTTCAACTCTCCCATGCAGGAACAAATGAGAACAATGTGTATCTCTCGGTTTGATATCAATATGGGATTATATTGCCTAGTTAAATAAACGTTAAATTATTTTATTTATTTATTTTTTATCTGAGCCAGTAAATACACACACACACACACACACACACACACACACACACACACACACACACACACACACACACACACACACACACACACACACACACACACACACACACACACACACACACACACACACACACACACACACACACACAACCACACACACACACATAACCACACATAACACACACACACACACACACACACACACACACACACACACACACACACACACACACACACACACACACACACACACACACACACACACACACACACACACACACACACACACACACACACACACACACAAAAGGAAAGGACACAACTCTATCTAAGAACAAAATTGCATATTGTCATAGCAACAATAACACCCTAGCGACAAAAAAATGTAAATCTTAAAAAGTGAAAAACCGAGTCAGGACCCAGTTTTCAATGCAAATATTTTTTTTAAATCTGCATAAAAACAATATGCAAATGTACGTTCAATATGCAAACGTTTCCACCAGAGATAAAACCCTGTGTGTCGTGGTGCATAAGAATAGCATTCATGGTTAAAATTCCCATCTACCAAACAAAAAATAACAATACAAGTTAAATGTGTTTCCATCGTATTTTTCAACTCTACTGATGGTTTTCTCACAAATAAATGTGAGTTATACATCATAGTGAGTGTACCCACTCTAGGACTGGATTGTGAACACTAGCCAATAGTGTGCCGATACAGCCGATACAGCCGATACAGCCTACACGATGAGATGATTATTATGGGCAAACGGCAGTCAAGCATCGATCATCATGTCACCAGAATAAGACCCTCAATATTTTTATCGGAAAGGAGCGTCAAGCTCGTCGCCGTGCACTTTCACCAACCTGTGAAGTTCCATCGGAACTGATTTCATTCGTAGCCTAATAAAAATGTACGCTTTTCCTGACAAGTCGCGTGACTCCAAGTTCACTTCGATAAGATGGTTATTAAATCAGTGTTTGTGGATAAAAACGTTTCCAATTTCTCACATTATTAGATTTTTTTTTACAATCACTTTGGCACCAATTTCAGAACCTTGTGGTCATTTTTCAAAACTCTAGACACAAAACTCAAAACGGTCATCACTTGTAACACAGGCTGTCCAAAGTTCCAAACATTACATTGTACATCTTTAATGTTACCTTGCACTTTTTAACATTTGTATTTTTATTTCACCTTTATTTAACCAGCTAAGCTAGTCGAGAACAAGTTCTCATTTACAACTTCGACCTGGCCAAGATAAAGAGTCATTTGTGCTGGTTTTTGTCAGCATCCAGCTCCATCACCCTCTAAAAATACATTTTGTGAAGATAATTACTTATTACAATGATGTAGAATTTGGGGGGGAATTTTTCACAACAGGCATCTTGAAACTGAACATAGCTGAACATATTCAGTCCTCAGTTGCCTCACTCTGTCTGAATTTATTTGAAAAGGCACACGGTATAGCTGTTTTAGACACACCTGGTGCCTTTTCAGCAATAGTCAGCAAAACTTACGGCTTCCACATTGTTTAACATGTCATCATTGTCCGAGATGTGCTGCAGAATGTCTGTAAGGCGAATATCATTTCTGGTCCCAACCAAATTGACCACAGTCCGCTCTTGTTGGTCATAATTTTGCCTCTGCCTCCCCTATTTGGCCTCGTCTCAATTCTGCAGGTAAAAAATTGCAGTAAGAAAACATTTATTCACATCACCTAATATGTGGTACACATTGGCATGCAGTAAACAGTCATTTGACAATTGAGAGTAGCCTAATGTTTAGTGCATGCTGAAGACTTACTACCGGTTCTCATTGAGGACAGTTCTGATGATTGAGGCCACAGTTGATCTTCTGAGGTTTGGTTGAATCATTGTAGCTGCCTCAGTCGTTGTCATGCCATGATTTACGACATGGTCTACAACTACTGCTTGGATTTCATTAGACACTCTTTGCAGTTGCTGCCGCTGTCTGGGTCCGTGGCCTTGTCCTCTACTACGTTCCCCTTGTCCTCTACTACGTTCCCCTTGTCCTCTACCACATTCCCCTTGTCCTCTACTACGTTCCCCTTGTCCTCTACTACGTTCCCCTTGTCCTCTACCACGTTCCCCTTGTCCTCTACTACGTTCCCCTTGTCCTCTACTACGTTCCCCTTGTCCTCTACTACGTTCCCCCACCCATCTCAGAAGGGGTGCTTGTCCTCTACTACGTTCCCCTTGTCCTCTACTACGTTCCCCTTGTCCTCTACTACGTTCCCCTTGTCCTCTACTACGTTCCCCTTGTCCTCTACTACGTTCCCCCACACCTCTCAGAAGGGGTGCTTGTCCTCTACTACGTTCCCCTTGTCCTCTACCACGTTCCCCTTGTCCTCTACTACGTTCCCCCACACCTCCTCAAACGAGGCCCACGACCAACTCTCAGAAGGGGTGCTTGTCCTCTACCACGTTCCCCAATACCTCTCAAACGAGGCCCACGACCACCTCTCAGAAGGGGTGCTTGTCCTCTACCACGTTTCCCCACACCTCCTCAAACGAGGCCCACGACCACCTCTCAGAAGGGGTTCTTGTCCTCTACCACGTTCCCCCATACCTCTCAAACGAGGCCCACGACCACCTCTCAGAAGGGGTGCTTGTCCCCTGCCACGTTCCCCCACCCCTCTCAGACGAGGCCCACGACCACCTCTCAGAAGGGGTGCTTGTCCTCTACCACGTTCCCCCACCCCTCTCAGACGAGGCCCACAACCACCTCTCAGAAGGGGTGCTTGTCCTCTACCACGTTCCCCCACCCCTCTCAGAAGGGGTGCTTGTCCTCTACTACGTTCCCCTTGTCCTCTACTACGTTCCCCTTGTCCTCTACTACGTTCCCCTTGTCCTCTACTACGTTCCCCTTGTCCTCTACTACGTTCCCCCACACCTCTCAGAAGGGGTGCTTGTCCCCTACCACGTTCCCCTTGTCCTCTACCACGTTCCCCTTGTCCTCTACTACGTTCCCCTTGTCCTCTACTACGTTCCCCCACACCTCCTCAAACGAGGCCTACGACCACCTCTCAGAAGGGGTGCTTGTCCTCTACCACGTTCCCCAATACCTCTCAAACGAGGCCCACGACCACCTCTCAGAAGGGGTGCTTGTCCTCTACCACGATCCCCCACACCTCCTCAAACGAGGCCCACGACCACCTCTCAGAAGGGGTGCTTGTCCTCTACCACGTTCCCCCATACCTCTCAAACGAGGCCCACGACCACCTCTCAGAAGGGGTGCTTGTCCCCTGCCACGTTCCCCCACCCTCTCAGACGAGGCCCACGACCACCTCTCAGAAGGGGTGCTTGTCCTCTACCACGTTCCCCCACCCCTCTCAGACGAGGCCCACAACCACCTCTCAGAAGGGGTGCTTGTCCTCTACCACGTTCCCCCACCCCTCTTAGATGAGGCCCACGACCACCTCTCAGAAGGGGTGCTTGTCCTCTACCACGTTCCCCCACCCCTCTCAGACGAGGCCCACAACCACCTCTCAGAAGGGGTTCTTGTCCCCCGCCATTCCTTTGACCACCACGTCTTCCTCGTCTTCCTCCTCCGACTGCTTGATCTCCATTGTGACCTGGATCACCTGCCGTCTCTATGGTATCGCTATGTTGTTGCAGGTGGATACCACTCATTCACTATATATTCGTACCACAATGTGAAATTGATCATCAGTAACGAGTTGGCAGTATTGGAAAAGCAAGTACAAGGGCCTGCATACATACAGTCGTGGCCAAAAGTTTTGAGAATGACACAAATGTACATTTTCACAAAGTCTGCTGCCTCAGTATCTTTAGATATTTCTGTCAGATGTTATGGAATACTGAAGTATAATTACAAGCATTTCATAAGTGTCAAAGGCTTTTATTGACAATTACATGAAGTTGATGCAAAGAGTCAATATTTGCAGTGTTGACCCTTCTTTTACAAGACCTCTGCAATCTGCCCTGCTGTCAGTTAATTTCTGGGCCACTGATGGCAGTCCATTTTTGCATAATCAATGCTTGGAGTTTGCTAGAATTTGTGGGTTTTTGTTTGTCCACCCGCCTCTTGAGGATTAACCACAAGTTCTCAATGAAATTAAGGGGAGTTTCCTGGCCATGCACCCAACCACTTAGTTATCACTTTTGCCTTATGGCAAGGTACCCCATCATGCTGGAAAAGGCATTGTTCATCACCAAATTGTTCCTGGATGTTTGGGAGAAGATGCTCTCGGAGGATATGTTGGTACCATTCTTTATTCATGGCTGTGTTCTTAGGCAAAATTGTGAGTGAGCCCACTCCCTTGGCTGAGAAGCAACCCCACACATGAATGGTCTCAGGATGCTTTACTGTTGGCATGACACAGGACTGATGCTAGCGCTCGCCTTGTCTTCTCCGGACAAGCTTTTTTCCGAACTCCCCAAACAATCAGAAAGTGGATTTATCAGAGAAAATGACTTTACCCCAGTCCTCAGTAGTCCAATCCCTGTACCCTTTGCAGAATATCAGTCTTTCCCTGCTGTTTTTCCTGGAGAGAAGTGGCTTCTTTGCTGCCCTTCTTGACACCAGGCCATCCTCCAAAGGTCTTCGCCTACCTGTGTGTGCAGATGCACTCACACCTGCCTGCTGCCATTCCTGAGCAAGCCCTGTACTGGTGGTGCCCTATCCCACAGCTGAATCAACTTTAGGAGATGGTCCTGGTGCTTGCTGGACTTTCTTGGGCGCCCTGAAGCCTTCTTCACATCAATTGAACCGCTCTCCGTGAAGTTCTTGATCATCCGATAAATGGTTGATTTTAGGTACAATCTTACTGGCAGCTTGTGAAGCCCTTCTGTGCAAACAATGATGACGGCACATGTTTCCTTGCAGGTAAGCATGGTTGACAGAGGAAGAACAATGATTTCAAGCACCACCCTCCTTTTGAAGCTTCCAGTCTGTTATTCAAACTCAATCAGCATGACAGAGTGATCTCCAGCCTTGTGCTCGTCAACACTCACACCTGTGTTAACGAGAGAATCACTGACATGATGTCAGCTGGTCCTTTTGTGGCAGGGCTGAAATGCAGTGGAAATGTTTTTGGGGGATTCAGTCCATTTGCATGGCAAAGAGGGACTTATAAATTCATAGAAATTCATCTGATCACTCTTCATAACATTCTGGAGTATATGCAAATTGCCATCATACAAATTGAGGCAGCAGACTTGGTGAAAATAAATATTTGTGTCATTCTCAACTTTTGGCCACGACTGTACACTCACCAGGCTCTTTATTAGGTACACCTGCACGATAACGCAAATAACCTGCTCATTCAAAACAGTGAATCAGGTGGCTGCCTACAACTCCATATATAGAGTATATAGAGTAGAGAGCTTTAGTTGTTGGTCGACCAAACATTAGAATGAGCAAGACGCGCAATCTAAGCAATTTTGACCGTGGTATGATTGCTGGTGGTTAAAGCATCTCAGAAATCCCTACTCTAGAGTTTACATTGATGCGATAAAGAAAACACTGCAAAAACACCTTGTTAATGAGAGAGGTCAGAGGACAATGTCCAGACTCATTCAAGCTAACAGAAAGACTACAAACGCTCAAATAAGAGCTGTTTAAAACAGTGGTGTTCAGAAGGGCATCTCTTAACCTACAACACCGTGACAAATTCAGGCTGTTGTGGAGTCAAAAGGGGGTCCTACCCAGTACTAGATACAGTTTCCATACACCTTAGCCAAATACATTTAAACTCAGCTTTTCACAATTCTTGACATTTAATCCTAGTAAAAATTCCCTGTCTTGGGTCAGTTAGGATCACCACTTTATTTTAAGAATGTGAAATGTCAGAATAATAGTAGAGAGAATATTTTATTTCGGCTTGTTTTTCTTTAATCACATTCCCAGTGGGACAAAAGTTTACATACACTCAATTAGTATTTGTAAGCATTGCCTATAAATTGTTTAACTAGGGTCAAACATTTTGGGTAGCTTTCCACAAGCTTCCCACAATAAGTTGGGTGAATTTTGGCCCATTCCTCCTGACAGAGCTGGTGTACCAGAGTCAGGTTTGTAGGCCTCCTTGCTTGCACACGCTTTTTCAGTTCTACCCACAAATACTCTATAGGATTGAGGTCAGGCCTTTGTGATGGCTACTCTCAATACCTTGACTTTGTTGTCCTTAAGACATTTTGCCACAACTTTGGAAGTATGCTGTGGCCATTGTCATTTGGAAGACCCATTTGCGACCAAGCTTTAACTTCCTGACTGATGTCTTGAGATGTTGCTTCAATATATCCACATCATTTTTCTACCTCAAGATGCCATCTGTTTTGTGAAGTGCACCAGTCCCTCCTGCAGAAAAGCACCCCCACAATATGATGCTGCCACCCCCGTGCTTCACGGTTGGGATGGTGTTCTTCGGCTTGCAAGCCTCCCCCTTTTTCCTCCAAACATAACGATGGTCGTTATGGCCAAACAGTTCTAATTCTGTTTCATCAGACCAGAGGACATTTCTCCAAAAAGTACAATCTGTGTCCCCAACTGGGGACACAATCTGTCCCCAGTTGCAAACCCGTAGTCTGTCTTTTTTAGGGTGGTTTTGGAGCAGTGGCTTCTTCCTTGCTGAGTGGCCTTTCAGGTTATGTCGATATAGGACTCGTTTTACTGTGGATATAGATACTTTTGTATCGGTTTCCTCCAGCATCTTCACAAGGTCCTTTGCTGTTGTTCTGGGATTAATTTGCACTTTTTGCACCCACGTGTGTTAATCTCTAGGAGACAGAACGTGTCTACTTCCTGAGTGGTATGACAGCTGCGTGGTTCCATGGTGTTTATACTTGCGTACTATTGTCTGTACAGATGAACGTGGTACGTTTGGAAATTGTTCCCAAGGATGAACCAGACTTGTGGAGGTCTACAAATGATCTGAGGTCTTGGCAGATTTATTTTGATTTTCCCATGATGTCAAGCAAAGAGGCACTGAGTTTGAAGGTAAGCTTTGAAATACATCCACAGGTACACTTCCAATTGAAGCTTCTAAAGCCATGACATCATGTTCTGAAATTGCCCAAGCTGTTTAAAGGCACAGTCAACTTAGTGTATGTAAACTTCTGACCCACTGGAAGTGTGATACATTGAATTATAATTTAAATAATCTGTCTCTAAACAATTGTTGGAAAAATTACTTGTGTCATGCACAATGTAGATGTCCTAACCGACTTGCCAAAACTATAGTTTTTAACAAGAAATATGTGGAGTGGTTGAAATACGAGTTTTAATGACTCCAACCTAAGTGTATGTACACTTCTGACTTCAACTGTAGGTGTACCTAATAAAGTGTACATTAATGTGAAATCTGAAAACATTGTCTGGAAAAGTGGTACATGGGACCATAGAAATAGTGTCTGATAAAGAATGATGATTAAATATTACATCCATAGATAATGTAGTCCAATTGGTTCATGTTCCACGGTAATTGGTGTCAATGGATCTCGTTATCCTGAAACTTTCATGATCTAAACATGGAATATTGATCGTCAGTTTCCATAAAACTATGCATTAAGAGTAATGCAACAGTTACTTATCATTTTGATCAGTCGTATCAATTGATAGTTAGATCATTGTAATGAAATTAATAGACAGTCATCTCAGATGTAATGTGTAAACTGCATTTTGAAATGGTGATACTTTGATGTTAAGTTGTGTCGTTTTGAACAGGTGATTTTAGTTCAATGAACAAATGATCTTGTCTTTATGTTTATTGAATGCAAGGAATTGGAAAAAGTGTTAGAGTTTTGAAAAACGTGCATTTTCATCATCGGTTCTGAGTTTTGTGTCTAGAGTTTTTGAAAAATTACATCG
>NC_060186.1:77151633-77169133 GCF_021184085.1 Oncorhynchus gorbuscha | reverse complement strand
GTTTAACATGATCTTTTAATGGCTAACTCCTCTGTACCTCACACATACAATTGTCTGTAAGGTCAAGCAAATTGAATTTGAAACACAGACTAAACCACAAAGACCAGGGAGGGTTTCCACTGCCTCACAAAGAAGAGCACCTATTGGTAGAAAGCTAAACATGAATATCCCTTTGAGCATGGTAAAGTTATTAATTACACATTAAAACAGTTACAGAGTTTAATGGCTGTGATAGGAGATACCTGAGGATCAACAACATTGTAGTTACTCCACAATACTAACATTAATGACAGTGTGAAAAGAAGCCTGTACAGAATACAAATATTCCAAAACATGCTTTTTTTGCAACAAGCACTAAAGTGAAACTGCAATAAATGTGGCAAAGAAATTAACTTTATGTCCTGAATACAAAGTGTTATGTTTGGGTCAAATCCAACACAACACATCACTGAGTACCATTCTTCATATTTTCAAGCATGGTGTTGGCTGCATCCTGTTGAGTATGCTTGTCATTGGCAAGGATTAGGGATTGTTTTAGTATAAAAATAAACGGCATAGAGCTAAGCACAGACAAAATCCTAGAGGAAAACTTGCTTCAGTCTGCTTTCCAACAGACAAAGTCACCTTTCAGAAGGACAATAACCTAAAACGCAAGGCCAAATATATTCTGGAGTTGCTTACCAAGACAGCATTGAATGTTCCTGAGTGGCCTAGTTGCAGTTTTGACTTAAATTGGCTTGAAAATCTATGGTAAGACTTGAAAATGGCTGTCTAGTAACGATCAACAAGCAACAAAGCTTGAAGAATTTTGAAAAAATTTTTTTTTTTTTTTAATACATTTGATTTGATTTGATTTGGAAAGACTCACAGCTGTAATCACTGTGAAATGTTTTATTTATTTAATCCATGTTGAATTCAGGCTGTAAACCAACAGAATGTGGAATATGTCAAAGGGCATGAATACTTTCTAAAGGCATTTCTATATTTATTTACAGTACCAGATCATAAACTCAGCCCAGGTCCTCCTCTGGTACTAAATACATTTGATTTGAGGTCCTCCTCTGGTACTGTAAATACCATTTATTTCCTCCTCTGGAATACTGTAAACCAACAGGTCCTATGTCTGGTACTGTAAATACCAAAGGTCCTCCTCTGGTACTGTAAATACCACAGGTCCTCCTCTGGTACTGTAAATACCACAGGTCCTCCTCTGGTACTGTAAATACCACAGGTCCTCCTCTGGTACTGTAAATACCATAGGTCATCCTCTGGTACTGTAAATACCACAGGTCCTCCTCTGGTACTGTAAATACCATAGGTCCTCCTCTGGTACTGTAAATACCACAGGTCCTCCTCTGGTACTGTAAATACCATAGGTCCTCCTCTGGTACTGTAAATACCACAGGTCCTCCTCTGGTACTGTAAATACCATAGGTCCTCCTCTGGTACTGTAAATACCACAGGTCCTCCTCTGGTACTGTAAATACCATAGGTCCTCCTCTGGTACTGTAAATACCACAGGTCCTCCTCTGGTACTGTAAATACCATAGGTCCTCCTCTGGTACTGTAAATACCATAGGTCCTCCTCTGGTACTGTAAATACCACAGGTCTTCCTCTGGTACTGTAAATACCATAGGTCCTCCTCTGGTACTGTAAATACCACAGGTCCTCCTCTGGTACTGTAGATACCATAGGTCCTCCTCTGGTACTGTAAATACCACAGGTCCTCCTCTGGTACTGTAAATACCATAGGTCCTCCTCTGGTACTGTAAATACCACAGGTCCTCCTCTGGTACTGTAAATACCATAGGTCCTCCTCTGGTACTGTAAATACCATAGGTCCTCCTCTGGTACTGTAAATACCATAGGTCCTCCTCTGGTACTGTAAATACCACAGGTCCTCCTCTGGTACTGTAAATACCATAGGTCCTCCTCTGGTACTGTAAATACCACAGGTCCTCCTCTGGTACTGTAAATACCACAGGTGGAATACATCGGCCAGAGTTACACAGCTAATGATTCCCTGTGGGCTAATAAAGACTGTTTCAGTGGATTTACTGCAGAGATTATGCATTGCGGAATAAGCTGAACCACCTCTTAAAATGTATACGGCAAATATATTAGGGTTGCATGATCCAATGTTCCCTCTACGCTGCCGCGTACACGCGCGCAGTAGAGCGAAGACTGCCAAACAGCTCCCTGGGACTGCCATGCAGAAATATCAGCCCACAGAGAGAAGCACCAGATTGAACTTCACTCAATTTCTAGAGCAGATCTCCAAAGTATTCCTAGTCCGTCGCCAAACATTTCTGTAAAAAAACAACAACGATAAGCCATGTGATCCTATTTCTTTTTTTTTATTAGTCCTAACTTCTGTCGGTAGGTGCATCCTCGAATCAGCTGCCCTGCTCGCCCAGGTAGGCGTACTTTTGCCATTTACAACCATTTCATATGTCTGAAGGTACAAACTCTGCACTACAGGTGTACCGATTTTCAATCGTATTGCTCAGATTACCGTGTCTGCACGGATGTATCAGGCATAAGAAATCTACAGCAAAATTGATAGTGTGAGATTTCAAAACATTTAAACCATGACTAGAGAGAGACAACGAATACAACAAAGAGCTGCCGTTTCTATGAGTGTTCTATTATTAAGTTCTTACTCAGCACTGTCAACACGTTCTTCCTACTTCCACACAGCACTACAACAAGCACTGCAGCAGTAATGAATGAGTAGGAAAGTGAATCTATACGCTTCCATTGTTGTTATTATTAGCGGCTTGGGAGTTTTTTTAAATTTAGTAAAATTTCACTTTCTCTGTTCACAGGACAGACAACATATAAAAATGGCCTGAACAACAACTTATTGGCAGGGCAATTCAAGCAAAGACAATATTCAGTGATAATATATTGGGCATATTGCTTAATGCACAAACCTCATAGCTACAGAACTGTTTTCAATTGGTTAATGTTGCATAGGATTACGTTTTTTAAGTCATGGTAAAAAAACAATCTGAGCGGCTAGCGTTTTTACTCAGAAATTGATCTTGACTCAGGAAAGGCTGGTGGCCACCAGAATTTTCCCTGTTAACACCATCAACATTTCCCTTTACAGCGGCAATTATGATAGAGTTAACGCAACATTAGCCCCTTTCAATGCAACATACCGAAACAAAATGAACTCTGCAAGAGATTTTGTTGAAGGCAGAACACATCGGGAATAGGATTCGATTGCATTGACACACACTCCTCAGCCAGTACTCTACACAGACTGGTAACCAATCAGACTGGCAGTAGGTCTACATGCCAGATATGGATCCGTGCCTTCACGTTGAACTGGACTGTGTTTACAGCATGGGCGGTTCTGAGTACATGCGGCTTGTTTTGAAATCAAAGCAAGCGCTGCATGTAGCCACGTGTGCACATTTTGTTCATATCCTTTGCTAGTTAGTGAATTATTAGCCCAGTTATATGTACTTTGTAGTCAGCAATAGGAGAGTGATTGTTTCCTACAAGAGCACAAAACGTGTACATTTCTAGACATCTTTGAAAAGCGAGTGAGTAAAGTGTATTTGTTGGTCTATATAGTGATCCTTTTGGTCATTATAATGATTATGTTGGTCTATATAGTGATCCTTTTCTATATCATGATTCTGTTGGTCTATATCATGATTCTGTTGGTCTATATAGTGATCCTGTTGGTCTATATAGTGATTCTGTTGGTCTATATAGTGATCCTGTTGGTCTATATAGTGATCCTATTGGTCTATATCATGATTCCGTTGGTCTATATAGTGATCCTGTTGTTGGTCTATTGGTCTATATAGTGATCCTATTGGTCTATATCATGATTCCGTTGGTCTTTATAGTGATCCTATTGGTCTATATAGTGATCCTATTGGTCTATATCATGATTCCGTTGGTCTATATAGTGATCCTATTGGTCTATATAATGATTCTACTGGAGTATATAGTTATCATGTTGATATATACACTGCTCAAAAAATAAAGGGAACACTAAAATAACACATCCTAGATCTGAATGAATGAAATATTCTTATTAAATACTTTTTTTCTTTACACAGTTGAATGTGCTGACAACAAAATCTCTGTTTTCTCTGGCAAATGCCAAACGTCCTGCTCTGTGTTGGGCTGTAAGCACAAACCCCACCTGTGGACATCGGGCCCTCATGCCACCCTCATTGAGTCTGTTTCTGACCGTTTGAGCAGACACATGCACATTTGTGGCCTGCTGGAGGTCATTTTGCAGGGCTCTGGCAGTGCTCCTCCTGCTCCTGCACAAAGGCGAAGGTAGCGGTCCTGTTGCTGGGTTGTTGCCCTCCTACGGCCTCCTCCACGTCTCCTGATGTACTGGCCTGTCTCCTGGTAGCGACTCCATGCTCTGGACACTACGCTGACAGACACAGCAAACCTTCTTGCCACAACTCACATTGATGTGCCATCCTGGATGAGCTGCACTACCTGAGCCACTTGTGTGGGTTGTAGACTCCGTCTCATGCTACCACTAGAGTGAAAGCACCGCCAGCATTCAAAAGTGACCAAAACATCAGCCAGGAAGCATAGGAACTGAGAAGTGGTCTGTGGTCACCACCTGCAGAACCACTCCTTCATTGGGGGTGTCTTGCTAATTGCCTATAATTTCCACCTGTTGTCTATTCCATTTCCACAACAGCATGTGAAATGTCTTGTCAATCAGTGTTGCTTCCTAAGTGGACAGTTTGATTTCACAGAAGTGTGATTGACTTGGAGTTACATTGTGTTGTTTAAGTGTTCCCTTTATTTTTTTGAGCAGTGTATAATGATCCTATTGGTCTATGTAGTGGACAAATAGGTCTATACAGTGATCCTGTTGGTCTATATAGTGATCCTATTGTTCTAAAAATATAACTTGATTGTCTTTAAAATATAGGGATCCTGTTGGTCGGTATAATGATCCTATTGGTAAATATAATGATATTTGTCTATGTTGTGGTCAAATAGGTCTATATAGTGATCCTATTGGTCTATATAGTAATCATGTGGGTCTATATAGTGATCCTATTGGTATATACAGTATAATGATCCTATTGTAAATCTAAGTGTGCGTTCTCTAATTCTCTCCTTCTCTCTTTCTTTCTCTCTCTCGGAGGACCTGAGCCCTAGAACCATGCCCCAGGACTACCTGACATGATGACTCCTTGCTGTCCCCAGTCCACCTGGCCATGTGATTTCAACTGGCCTGGGCCCTAGGACCATGTCCCAGGACTACCTGACATGAGGACTCCTTGCTGTCCCCAGTCCACCTGGCCATGCTCCTAAGTTTCAACTGTTCTGCCTTATATTATTCAACCATGCTGGTCATTTATGAACATTTGAACATCTTGATAATCAAGAGGACTGTTGGTCTATATAATTCTCCTTTCTTTCTCTCTCTCGGAGGACCTGAGCCCTAGGACCGTGCCCCAGGACTACCTGACATGATGGCTCCTTGCTGTCCCCAGTCCACCTGACTGTGCTGCTGCTCCAGTTTCAACTGTTCTGCCTTATATTATTTGACCATGCTGGTCATTTATGAACATTTGAACATCTTGGTCATGTTCTGTTATAATCTCTACCCGGCACAGCCAGATGGCCACCCCACATGAGGTTTCTTCCTAGGTTTTGGCCTTTCTAGGGAGTTTTTCCTAGCCACCGTGCTTTTACACCTGCATTGTTTGCTGTTTGGGGTTTTAGGCTGGGTTTCTGTACAGCACTTTGAGATATCAGCTGACGTACGAAGGGCTATATAAATAAATTTGATTTGATTTGATTTGATTATTGGTCTATATAGTGAACCTGTTGGTCGGTATAATGATCATGTTGGTCTATATAATGATCCTGTGGGTCTATATAGTGATCATATTGGTATATACAGTATAATGATGTGATTGCTCTATATAGTGATCCTGTTCGTCAGTATAAGATGCTGTTGGTCTATAAAATGATCAGATTGGTCTATTTTGTAATCCTGTTGGTCTATATAGTGATCCTGTTGGTCTATATAGTGATCCTGTTGGTCTATATAGTGATCCTGTTGGTCTATATAGTGATCCTGTTGGTCTATATAGTGATCCTGTTGGTCTATATAGTGATCCTGTTGGTCTATATAGTGATCCTGTTGGTCTATATAGTGATCCTGTTCGTCAGTATAAGATGCTGTTGGTCTATAAAATGATCAGATTGGTCTATATAGTGATCCTGTTGGTCTATATAGTGATCCTGTTGGTCTATATAGTGATCCTGTTGGTCTATATAGTGATCCTGTTGGTCTATATAATGATCCAGAGTCAGTAGGGATGACCAGTGATGTTCTCTGTTTAGTGAGTCCACCAGATTAGAGGCAGTAGGGATGACCAGGGATGTTCTCTGTTTAGTGAGTCCACCAGATCAGAGGCAGTAGAGATGACCAGGGATGTTCTCTGTTTAGTGAGTCCTCCAGATCAGAGGCAGTAGGGATGACCAGGGATGTTCTCTGTTTAGTGAGTCCAGCAGATCAGAGGCAGTAGGGATGACCAGGGATGTTCTTTTGATAAGTGCATGAATTGGACAATTTTCCTGTCCTGCCATGCATTCAAAATTTAACAAATACTTTTGGCTGTCAGGGAAAATGTACAGAATAAAAAATATGTTATTTTCTTCAGGAATGTAGTGAAGTGAAAGTAAAAGTTGTGAAAAATAGAAATAATAAAGTAAAGTACAGATACCCTATAAACTACTTAAGTAGTACTTTAAAGTATTTTTACACCACTGATTGGGCTCATTGAAAGAGATGTCACCCTCTTCAAACAAGACTTCCTTAATCATCCTGAAAATGTCAGCCCTAAGTAAACATCTACTGGATGATGTTTTGTGTTATAGAGCAGTGTTTCTGATTGGTTCTGACTAGTGGATGATGTTTTGTGTTACAGAGCGGTGTTTCTGATTGGTTCTGACTAGTGGATGATGTTTTGTGTTACAGAGCGGTGTTTCTGATTGGTTCCTTGTTGTTACCACTCTCTTCCTATTCGTCGTCCATCATTACCCATGAGCCACAGCCGTATTACTGTAACACACCCACACTGATACCTCCCTCTGACATGTTGAGGCGTTGAGTTAGCTGTGACCTTAGAGGCACAGGTCAGGTGTAATACGATGCTCTACTCTGGCTCAGTCAGCTCCCAATGCTACCTCGTTAAGCCAGCCAGGGAAAGGTAATAAATACAAGATGCTGTAGAAACATTGGTTCCAGACTGTGGGGAACAATAATGCTGAGGAGACAAACAGCTACCACGACTCCTTGTCTCTTTGAACAGTCAGACCAGACCTCAGGCCTTTGTTAGATGAAACAATACTGTTCAACGGGGCTGCTCTATAAGTATAAACCACCTGGGTCTGAGTCTCACTGAAGCTTTCCATGTGTGGCCCTGTGAGTGTTGGTCGCGGATGAGGTGACTTCCCTTTTACATATTAAAGCTCTTTGAGGACTTGGAAAAGCACTAGGCCTATATAAACCCATTCCTTTATTGTCCGCATGTGGCCTGATCCATTGTGGTAGAGCCGAGAACAGACTTAATGGTTTAAACAGAGGAACACTCAGCCTGTATAGGGGGGATAAAGGTATTGCGTAGCTACCTTGCAGTCTCAGTTCAACCAAGATGTGTGGAACAAAGAACAAGTTGGATATAATGAGCATTATTCTACACTAGATATTCAGGCTCAGTATATATTCTACACTAGATATTTAGACTCAGTATATTCTACACTAGATATTCAGGCTGGGTATATATTCTACACTAGATATTCAGGCTCAGTATATATTCTACACTAGATATTCAGACTCAGTATATATTCTACACTAGATATTCAGGCTCAGTATATTTCTACACTAGATATTCAGGCTCAGTATATATTCTACACTAGATATTCAGGCTCAGTATATTTCTACACTAGATATTCAGGCTCAGTATATTCTACACTAGATTTTCAAGCTCCCAGGAGTATAAGGAAAGTTCAATAAAAACAACAAACTTTTTAATTGAACACTTTCAAATGTCACCTTGATTTAACTAGGCAAGTTAGTTAAGAACAAATTCTTATTTACAATGACAGCCTGCCGGGTAACGGTGGTTCAACTGCCATGTTCAGGGGTAGAACGACAGATTCTTACCTTGTCAACTCAGGGATTCGATACAGCAACCTTCTGGTTACTGGCCCAATGCTCTAACCACTAGGCTACCTGTTATTCACTTCCTGTTACTGTTGTAACCAGAGAGATTGTACAGTATGGCCTATCAGACTCAGGCCAACCATACCTGGGTCAAATGCTTTCAGATAACCTGAGCTGAACTGTACATAGGAACCAGCTGCAATAGTCAGTCTGTTTCAAGTATTTTACGTTTGTACTTGACAGAGGTCTGTCTGACTACAAACACAACCACACACACACACACACGAACCCCGGGACATATTAAAGACACACGGACACAGAACTACACACACGCACATACACAGATGAAACCACAGAACATTACAGACACACACAAACACACAACGACGAACCCCAGGACAGTACAGAGTGGCGTCGAGGCAGTTTATTGGCAGAGAGCAGAACGCTTTTCACGCCTTCAGCCCACTTCACGTTCCAGCTGCTTGACTGCATTTCCACTTTCTCAAATAAAGTGTGTGTGTGTGTGTGTGTGTGTGTGTGTGTGTGTGTGTGTGTGTGTATGTGTGTGTGTGTGTGTGTGTATGTGTGTACACTGTGTGTGTGTGTGTATGTGTTGTGTGTGTGTATTCAGGCTCAGTATGTGTGTGTAGATGTAAGCTGTCTCTGTCTGTGTGTGTGTGTGTGTGTGTGTGTGTGTGTGTGTGTGTGTGTGTGTGTGTGTGTGTGTGTGTGTGTGTGTGTGTGTGTGTGTGTGTGTGTGTGTGTGTGTGTGTGTGTGTGTGTGTGTGTGTGTGTGTGTGTGTGTGTGTGTGTGTGTGTGTGTGTGTGAGACCGGGTGTGTGTTTATGATAAAATAGTGGAAAAATAAACAACCTGCTTTGACCTGTTCGTCATGTCCTCACTTCAATACACACACACACACACACACACACACAACACAGGCAACACAGTTAACAACAACACACTTACCACAATGACAACCTGCACACACACACACACACACACACACACACACACACACACAGACAGACAGAGACACATACAGAGGCAGACACACACACACACACAAACACACTGGTTTCAAGGGCAACCATAGAGCATGATTGTGTTACAATACACACATTTTATATTGTCATTGTGTTATGGTCTGATTGTTTCATTGGAATGGTGTCAGCAAGATAACATCAGTGCTTTGTAGGGCAAATCTTTCCAACTGCCATTAGCTTTAGTGGTTCTCTGTTAATCCATTTAGTAGCAGAAATGTGTCTTCTGCCTTACAAGAAATGCACCAGAAGTAAACTACTGTATAATGGTAGAAGACTAAACTATAGTATAATGGTAGAAGACTAAACTATAGTATAATGGTAGAAGACTAAACTATAGTATAATGGTATAACAGTAAACTACAGTATATTGGTAGAAGAGTAAACTACAGTATAATGGTAGAAGACTAAAGTATAGTATAATGGTAGAAGACTAAACTACAGTATAATGGTAGAAGACTAAACTATAGTATAATGGTAGAACAGTAAACTATAGTATAACGGAGAAGACTAAACTATAGTATAATGGTAGAAGACTAAACTATAGTATAATGGTAGAAGACTAAACTTTAGTATAATGGTAGAAGACTAAACTTTAGTATAATAGTAGAAGACTAAACTATAGTATAATGGTAGAAGACTAAACTACAGTATAATGGTAGAAGACTAAACTACAGTATAATGGTAGAAGACTAAACTATAGTATAATGGTAGAAGACTAAACTATAGTATAATGGTAGAAGACTAAACTACAGTATAATGGTAGAAGACTAAACTACAGTATAATGGTAGAAGACTAAACTATAGTATAATGGTAGAAGACTAAACTATAGTATAATGGTAGAAGAGTAAACTACAGTATAATGGTATAACAGTAAACTACAGTATAATGGTGAAGACTAAACTACAGTATAATGATATAACAGTAAACTATAGTATAATGGTAGAAGACTAAACTACAGTATAATGGTAGAAGAGTAAACTATAGTATAACGGTATAACAGTAAACTACAGTATAATGGTAGAAGACTAAACTACAGTATAATGGTAGAAGAGTAAACTACAGTATAATGGTAGAAGAGTAAACTACAGTATAATGGTAGAAGAGTAAACTACAGTATAACGGTAGAAGAGTAAACTACAGCATAATGGTAGAAGAGTAAACTACAGTATAATGGTAGAAGAGTAAACTACAGTATAATGGTAGAAGAGTAAACTACAGTATAATGGTAGAAGAGTAAACTGGTATAATGGGAAGAGTAAACTACAGTATAATGTGTTAAGAGTAAACTACAGTATAATGGTAGAAGAGTAAACTACAGTATAATGGTATAAACTACAGTATAATGGTAGAAGAGTAAACTACAGTATAACGGTAGAAGAGTAAACTCAGCATAATGGTAGAAGAGTAAACTACAGTATAATGGTAGAAGAGTAAACTCAGTATAATGGTAGAAGAGTAAACTACAGTATAATGGTAGAAGAGTAAACTACAGTATAATGGTAGAAGAGTAAACTACAGTATAATGGTAGAAGAGTAAACTACAGTATAATGGTAGAAGACTAAACTATAGTATAATGGTAGAAGACTAAACGTTTGTATAATGGTAGAAGACTAAACTATAGTATAATGGTAGAAGACTAAACTATAGTATAATGGTAGAAGACTAAACTATAGTATAATGGTATAACAGTAAACTACAGTATATTGGTAGAAGAGTAAACTACAGTATAATGGTAGAAGACTAAAGTATAGTATAATGGTAGAAGACTAAACTACAGTATAATGGTAGAAGACTAAACTATAGTATAATGGTAGAACAGTAAACTATAGTATAACGGTAGAAGACTAAACTATAGTATAATGGTAGAAGACTAAACTATAGTATAATGGTAGAAGACTAAACTTTAGTATAATGGTAGAAGACTAAACTTTAGTATAATAGTAGAAGACTAAACTATAGTATAATGGTAGAAGACTAAACTACAGTATAATGGTAGAAGACTAAACTACAGTATAATGGTAGAAGACTAAACTATAGTATAATGGTAGAAGACTAAACTATAGTATAATGGTAGAAGACTAAACTACAGTATAATGGTAGAAGACTAAACTACAGTATAATGGTAGAAGACTAAACTATAGTATAATGGTAGAAGACTAAACTATAGTATAATGGTAGAAGAGTAAACTACAGTATAATGGTATAACAGTAAACTACAGTATAATGGTAGAAGACTAAACTACAGTATAATGATATAACAGTAAACTATAGTATAATGGTAGAAGACTAAACTACAGTATAATGGTAGAAGAGTAAACTATAGTATAACGGTATAACAGTAAACTACAGTATAATGGTAGAAGACTAAACTACAGTATAATGGTAGAAGAGTAAACTACAGTATAATGGTAGAAGAGTAAACTACAGTATAATGGTAGAAGAGTAAACTACAGTATAACATAAACTACAGCATAATGGTAGAAGAGTAAACTACAGTATAATGGTAGAAGAGTAAACTACAGTATAATGGTAGAAGAGTAAACTACAGTATAATGGTAGAAGAGTAAACTACAGTATAATGGTAGAAGAGTAAACTACAGTATAATGGTAGAAGAGTAAACTACAGTATAATGGTAGAAGAGTAAACTACAGTATAATGGTAGAAGAGTAAACTACAGTATAATGGTAGAAGAGTAAACTACAGTATAACGGTAGAAGAGTAAACTACAGCATAATGGTAGAAGAGTAAACTACAGTATAATGGTAGAAGAGTAAACTACAGTATAATGGTAGAAGAGTAAACTACAGTATAATGGTAGAAGAGTAAACTACAGTATAATGGTAGAAGAGTAAACTACAGTATAATGGTAGAAGAGTAAACTACAGTATAATGGTAGAAGACTAAACTATAGTATAATGGTAGAAGACTAAACGTTTGTATAATGGTAGAAGACTAAACTATAGTATAATGGTAGAAGACTAAACTATAGTATAATGGTAGAAGACTAAACTATAGTATAATGGTAGAAGACTAAACTACAGTATAATGGTAGAAGACTAAACTGCAGTATAATGATAGAAAACTAAACTACAGTATAATGGTAGAAGAGTAAACTATAGTATAATGGTAGAACAGTAAACTACAGTATAATGGTAGAAGAGTAAACTATAGTATAATGGTAGAACAGTAAACTACAGTATAATGGTAGAAGACTAAACTACAGTATAATGGTAGAAGACTAAACTACAGTATAATGGTAGAAGAGTAAACTATAGTATAATGGTAGAACAGTAAACTACAGTATAATGGTAGAAGACTAAACTACAGTATACTGGTAGAAGAGTAAACTATAGTATAATGGTAGGACAGTAAACTACAGTATAATGGTAGGACAGTAAACTACAGTATAATGGTAGGACAGTAAACTACAGTATAATGGTAGGACAGTAAACTACAGTATAATGGTAGAACAGTAACAGTACACTATAATGGTAGAACAGTAACAGTACACTATAATGGTAGAACAGTAACAGTACACTATAATGGTAGAACAGTAACAGTACACTATAATGGTAGAACAGTAACAGTACACTATAATGGTAGAACAGTAACAGTACACTATAATGGTAGAGCAGTAACAGTACACTATAATGGTAGAACAGTAACAGTACACTATAATGGTAGAACAGTAACAGTATACTATAATGGTAGAGCAGTAACAGTACACTATAATGGTAGAGCAGTAACAGTAAACTACAGTATAATGGTAGAACAGTAACAGTACACTATAATGGTAGAACAGTAACAGTACACTATAATGGTAGAGCAGTAACAGTACACTATAATGGTAGAACAGTAACAGTACACTACAATGGTAGAGCAGTAACAGTAAACTACAGTATAATGGTAGAACAGTAACAGTACACTATAATGGTAGAACAGTAACAGTATACTATAATGGTAGAACAGTAACAGTATACTATAATGGCAGAACAGTAACAGTACACTATAATGGTAGAACAGTAACAGTACACTATAATGGTAGAACAGTAACAGTATACTATAATGGTAGAACAGTAACAGTATACTATTATGGTAGAACAGTAACAGTAACCTATAATGGTAGAACAGTAACAGTATACTATAATGGTAGAACAGTAACAGTACACTATAATGGTAGAACAGTAACAGTACACTATAATGGTAGAACAGTAACAGTACACTATAATGGTAGAACAGCAACAGTACACTATAATGGTAGAACAGTAACAGTACACTATAATGGTAGAACAGTAACAGTACACTATAATGGTAGAGCAGTAAACTATAGTGTAATGGTAGAACAGTAACAGTACACTATAATGGTAGAACAGTAACAGTACACTATAATGGTAGAGCAGTAAACTATAGTGTAATGGTAGAACAGTAACAGTAACCTATAATGGTAGAGTGTATTATCTTTGTCATCTCTTTCTTCATCCAAGTGAAAACACTACATTGTCGAGTAAGAACTCATAAATACTTGTTTGACAGTTTAGCTGACTGACCACACAATTACATTCAAATTAAGTGGTTTTGTCCGACAAAACGTCGCTGGCCCCCTTTTCAACCAGGCCCCTGGCCCCCTTTCAAAACATACAGATCTGTGCTGTACTGTACTCGTACAGGACAAGAGACATTCCTTTTCTATTTCTCAAACCATGCCCTCAAAACCATTGCCTCCCAAAATAATAATGTGCGCTGAAAAGCTATTTGAATTGATGGTTCTATTGTTCTGAAGTGTTGCTAAACTGACTGACCAAGTGGCTTGTTGCATTGTCACGCAATAGAAAGGGCTTGCACAAATAAAGAGGGCAATAGAAAGGGCTTGCACAAATAAAGAGGGCAATAGAAAGGGCTTGCACAAATAAAGAGGGCAATAGAAAGGGCTTGCACAAATAAAGAGGGCAATAGAAAGGGCTTGCACAAATAAAGAGGGCAATAGATAGGGCTTGCACAAATAAAGAGGGCAATAGAAAGGGCTTGCACAAATAAAGAGGGCAATAGAAAGGGCTTGCACAAATAAAGAGGGCAATAGAAAGGGCTTGCACAAATAAAGAGGGCAATAGAAAGGGCTTGCACAGATAAAGAGGGCAATAGAAAGGGCTTGCACAAATAAAGAGGGCAATAGAAAGGGCTTGCACAAATAAAGAGGGCAATAGAAAGGGTTTGCACAAATAAAGAGGGCAATAGAAAGGGCTTGCACAAATAAAGAGGGCAATAGAAAGGGCTTGCACAAATAAAGAGGGCAATGTTTATTTTTTTATCCAACTTTTTTCTTTCTTTCTTCTTCAAAAATGAGTCAATATATAATCTGGGTGAAACGCTGCCTTGAAGATTTAAAATGTGTCCCACATGTCACCCTATTAACTCCATGATGTACTACTTTTACTAGAACCCTATGGGCCTTACTCAAAAGTAGTGCACTATATAGGCAATAGGGTGTCATTTAAAACACAGTTATGGACTTCAAAAAACGTTAGAGGGCTTTTTTTGAAGGAGGTCTGAGAAACTTTACTCTGGATTTTTTGGTTTCTTCCCTTGCTCTTTGGGACCCAATATGTTTTTCCTCTCTCTTCCTCTCCTCCTCTCCTTCTACAATTCACCCTCCAGACGATATACAGACTAGCAGTCAGTCTCCCTGCCTCTGGAATGTCCAAACCTCCTTCCCACCCCCCAAAAAGAAAATGTAAAAAAATAAAACAGCGTACCCACTTTTTGGCATTGACTCAAATGCACTTCGGAGCTGACGCCTAGCATCGTTAGGCAGCTATGTCATCCCTGTTACTGTGTGAAATACCATCTACGAGAAGCAGTGCTGTGAAACAGGAAGTTGACTTATCGCTTTGACTTTGGCTGATTCTGGCCAGTCGATGCAGAGGCAGCACTCAGGGAGTATAAGGACTGTGTCCCAAATGGCACCCTATTACCCTATTTAGTGCACTACATTTGACCAGGGCACATAGGGCTCAGGTCAAAAGTAGTGGACTATATAGGGAATAGGGTGCCATTTCAGACACAACGTAAGACATTATGAGACACACCGACCACAGAAGGCTTCTGAAGAGAGGACACGCAGCAAATAGAATGGCATTAAACACATGGAAACCATGGAAACCATGTGTCTGATACCATCCCACCTATTCCGATCCATCCATTACCACGAGCCCTCCTCCCCAATTAATGTGCTACCAACCTCCTGTGATACAGGCCCGCTGCCACACACTATTCACGTGCACTATTTCATTCTGGGACACTTACACTAGCATACTCCTGCACTAGCAAATATTACAAATTTCATTGCAGTTGACTTATTTTGTGTTATGCTTATTTTGAAGCAAATAAATGTTATTTTAATGCCATTATTTTTACAGTCTTGGCTAGTGCTATATGTTGAAGAAGAGGTTACTATATCTCAATGGGACTCGCTTGGTCAAATAAAGGCTATTTTATTTTATTTTTCCTTTATTTAACTAGGCAAGTCATTTCAGAACAAATTCTTATTTTCAATGACGGCCTAGGAACAGTGGGTTAACTGCCTGTTCAGGGGCAGAACAACAGATTTGTACCTTGTCAGCTCAGGGATTTGAACTTGCAACATTCCGGTTACTAGTCCAACACTCTAACCACTAGGCTAACCTGCCGACTAAATGAAAATACATAAATATTATTAGGGAATAGGGTGCAATTTGGTACTCAGACCGGCATTATCTGGCTTGGGAGTAGAAGCTGTTCATGAGCCTTTTGGTCCTAAACTTGGCGTTTTCCGGGTATCGCTTTCTGTGCGGTAGCAGAGTGAACAGTCTATGGCTTGGGTGGCTGGGGTCTTTACCATTACTCCAGTCCTTCCTCTGACACTGCCTGGTATAGAGGTCCTGGATGGCAGGGAGCTTGGTCCTAGTATAACTTTTTGAGGATCTGAGGAACCATGACAAATCTGTTCATCGTCCTGAGGGGGAAGAGGCAATGTTGTGCCTTCTTCATGACTGTATTAGTGTGTGGTGGACCATGTTAATTCCTTAGTGATGTGGACAGCAAGGAACTTGAACCACTCGACCCGCTCCACTACAGCCCCTTCGATGGCCTCCGTTTCCTGTAGGCCTCGATCAGCTCCTTTCTCTTGCTGACGTTGGCACCACACTGCCAGGTCACTGACCTTTCTATAGACTGTCGCATCATCGTCGGTGATCAGACCTACCACCGTCGTGCCATCAGAAAACTTCATGATGGTGTTGAACTTGTGCATGGCCACGCAGTCATAGATGAACAGGGAGTACAAAAGGGACTAAGCACGCACCCCTGAGTGACCCCCGTGTTGAGGATCAGTGTGATGGATGTGTTGTTATGGATGTGTTGTTGCCTACCCTCACCATAGGAATGGATGGAAGAGTTGCCAACTCTGGAGTTTGAAATTCAACTTTCACTACAGTGGAAAGGAAAAGGGGGCAAAGGTACACCCCTGGCGAGTTCCCCTTGAAGGGGTCATTGAGGTTCTTCCGCCTTGGGTCATTCACAAAGTGTCTTTATATCATCAGCGATTACCATAGAGGTCCCCAAAACTCTCAGAAATCCCAAAGGGCCTCTAAGATAGTCCTCTGAAGGGTTTCATTGAAAGCAACCAAAATGACTTTCCTTTAGCAAATGACTCCATGAATCAAAGGCAGAGCAATCCTTGACAAATGAGAACATGAAGCAGAAATGTTTGGACATTTCCCAAATTGCACATGTTTACATGCATATACACAGATTTCTGACATTTTGAAGTTGGTTAGATATTTACTCAACACGATGAGACCATAAGGAAGCAATTAAAGTGGAACTGACAGCATTTTAGCAACATCAAATCGTATTAACATATTTTCATATATAATATGGCACTTTAAAGAAAAGATTCTGACAAGCAAGCACTTAGATGTCATTTTCACATTCTTATAAATTCTTAGAAAGCGGCCGTGCGTTTGGACAATTAATAGACACAGCATTAAATAAAACCTAATAAAAACATCTGTCTCATCCAGGACCGGAGTCTACGCAGACCGGTGCACCATAGCCAATCAGAGCTACAGTAGGCCTTTATGCAAACAAGCCATTTGCCACAGGGTCAACCATCATTCACTTTGAACTGGACTGCGTGTTTACAGGCAGTTGCAACAGGGCGACTTTAGATCATTAGAACACATTCGCCAAAAGCCACAAAATACACCTGAATGGATTTCTGCAAATATG